>NW_020945437.1:7527704-7538452 GCF_900497805.2 Vombatus ursinus | reverse complement strand
CTTCAGTTTTTCTTACAGTTCCTTATTTATTGTGTACCACAGCATGCTCATATTCATTATGTGCCTCTACATGTCCTTAGAATGTTACTTATATTTAATTTGTCAGAGGTTGTAGTGTTATATGATATACTGCCTTTCAGCAATACTAGTAGAATATCGATATTAGGAAGATGGGCCTTTGTTTTAGGTAGAAGTTGGGGCTCTTAAAGGAACTTTGTAATTTCCCAAAGCAATCTATCTACTTTACTCTCCCTGTAAATTCTGGGTACAGCTCATTGTTCATCTTCGTTGTCTATAGGAGATTTATATCTATCAGTATCAACTAGGTCTGTATATATCTATGTCTATATTTATGTCTATCCATAGCTGTGTGATCTATCTGTATTTTGATGGACAAGCTCTATAAATTATCCATCTAGCGGCATATCTGCTAAATAAACATTTTGCATATACTTTTCCCCTTCTTTGTGGGTAAAGTCAAACTCTTTTGTGTGGTTTCACTTCTCTTCTAGGAAGCCTTACAGTGTTCTAAGATTTGATGCAACCAATATAATATCATCTGTAAATAGTTGCATTTGGAGTACTCTCTCTTCAGTTTGGACTATTCACTAGATTTACTCTAAGATAGGTGTTGAACACTGAACATGTATCTTACTGTTTTATGCTTTAGCTGATTTTTTTTTGAACATAGTTATCTCTGTTATATCTTAAAAGAAATATTGAATAGTTTTGATGTATGGATGGATGGGAGACACGTTGGAAAAGTAGAGAATGACCCTGATGCATGTGTTGAATATTCTAATAAAAAAATTTAAATATACAGGAAAGTAGGCATATAAGTTGGTAGTTGTCGATTTTTTTCCTCATTATCTTGTCAGTATCCCCCCCATGCTTTTGATATTTTCCCATCTTTGAGATACGTTGGAATCCATCTCTCAATGCTCTTAGGATTGTATTGTCCCTTGAACAGATTTCTTTTTTTTTGTATACTTATTTAACTTATTTTAACTTATATTTGACTTATTTTTTATTTTATTTATTTAATTTATATTTAACTTTAACATTTAACATATTTAACTTCTTTTCCCATTTGTGTTCTGTTTTGTAACTTTCTATTTCATCTACTATGTCTGTAACAGAGATGGTAGAGTCTAAGTACTGTGGTTCTTCCATCTGCAGTTGTTTTAGTGAAAATTATTATTAAAATCTTTGCTAATTTTTTCCTCCTTTTGTCCTATTTTCATCCTTAGATGATCTTTGGTTGTCTTTACTTAGTTGAATCTCTCACCACGCTTTTTTAAATTGGATTTTCCTATTACTGCTTTTCTCTTTTTTATGAAGCAATACTTTTCATAATCTTCTATAGTTCTTCTGTATAAATTTTTATAAAAAAAGTTTATATTTTAGATTGGTGTGGCCCATGACTGTCAATATTTTTCTATTTGGGAAATAAATCAAGTTCTTGCTAACAATTTTTAAAGTCTTTCAATCTCCTTGTGGAAATTAATTTATATTAGTTAAAAGTTCTGTTTAGAATTATTGTATTTTGTGTCCATGTCCTGATTTCTTCCTGTATCCCATTTTTTATCAGTTAACTTATTTAAATAGATAAACTGGGGAATTATTTTAATTGCATGCAGTATGTTTTTCTGAGTTTTAATTTTTTGTATTAAATTTCATCAAATTTTGATTCAATTAAATTTGGTGAGCTAACTACAGATAGCTAATTCAGTAATGATTCTTATGGCACTAGTGCGTTATCTTGTATCTTAAAATATAGTAGTTTGAAATGTTATTGTGTGTTACTATGTTGATAACCCTTTGTATGTACCCCACGGACATTTTCTTCTGATAGATGTGTCAGATATTGAGCTTATTGTTACCTGCAATTATTTACCTAAATATTATGTACCTACATATTACTCAGTAAATTACTTAATGTATTACTCAATAATTACTCAGTAAAAATAAAGTTTTAAAAGACTGAGAAAGCTTGGGGGGTTGTTATTTGGTGTTCTCCATTTCCAGTGCCTTCTGATTCTATTCTCAAAGATAGAATGCATGGCATATAGGTGTGAAATTTCCCTGTATTCTACATGTATTTGGCTTCGCTTAATCCTTACATCTGTTCCATAGTTTCCAATATATTTTTCACTGGCCTCATTCATACCCACTTTGGCATTGAAGTCACAAAGCATTAAAATATATATCATGATTTAATTTTGAGGGTCTTATGAAGTTTTTCATGGAACTTATCTACCTCTTCATCCTCTGCAACAGGTCTTGTTACGTAAGCTGTATTAATTTTCATAGGGATCTTTTTGTAAATACTCATGAACACTGTATTCACTAGCAGATGACCAGCTAGGCATGGTAGTGTACAGTTGTCTTCTATACCATGGGGGAATCTGAGGCTGGTGCATCTTTTATGTTTGGGACTTCTGAGCTGCAGTAGGCTAAAGATAGTCAGATGTCCACTCTAAATCTGGCATCAATTTAATGAGCTCCTGGGAGCAGGTGGAGGTATCAACCTATCTAATGAGGGCTGAACCACACCAAATTGCAAATGACTTTCATGTCAGTCAGCAATGAGGTCCATGCTGTGAGTGGCCACACTACTTCCAATGTGAGTGAGATAGGGAAATTCAAACCCCGCCCCCTACTCCTCCCAATAAAGACCAGTTATTGCATGACATTATATTGTCTTCAGGCACATGCTAAATCCAACTCTTTCAATTCCTTTATTTGCCTCTCCAAGGATAACTTGTGAACCATCCTTCCATTGAGTAGTTGTAACTTCTCCTTTTTCAAGTTTGTTTGTAGTGAAAATGTCATAATTGATGTGATCTTCTTCATGTCCATTTCTGGATAAGGATCATAGTACCAATAGCTACGTTAAAATTTGTAGATGATCTAGAAACTCTGTGATGTGTGATACTCTGCCCCGTTTTGTACCATTCTGCTACCTTTACTGCAGAATGGACTAACAGCACTAAGGGCCATTTTTCATTTTTCTTTGTTTTATGGGTTGACATGACCAAATAATTTATCATTATATAACCAGCCTATTGGTGATAAGCTTTTCAGTACTTAGTTATACTGGTTCTTGGAAAGCAGATTCAGTTTATTGTGGGGGAACCTGGTGGGGGGGGGGCAATATACTTGAAGCCTTCAAGGAATTGACCACAAGGGGTGTGTTACCAGCTAGCCAGAAGCTAGAGAGGTTGCATCTCTCTGGCTCCTACCCATAGTCATTTAGAGGCTTGTATCCATCATAGTTACCCTTCTCCATCCTCTCCCTCCGCTGGCCTTCTTGGGAACCTCAGGAAGGTTATAACCTTACCCAACTTAGTTATGGACAATTGGTGTGCTGGCAAAGTTCCCTATTTTCCCTCCCTAAACCCTGCCCCCCCCCATATGTTTTGCTACCCTTCAGACACCACAGTGGTAGGTTTTTAAGGTAATGACCAGGAGTAAACCACCCCACACCTTTCACTTTTCAGTGGGAAAGAGTGAGGAGTACAAGATGAACCTATATGGATGTTATGTGATTGCCTTATTTCTTCCTCTTCCCTGCTACAGTTTCCAGTGAGGGTGTCTCCATTCTTCTAGTCTTCCTAGTTCTCAACCTCCTCCTATACTTGACTCCTAATTCTAATGAAAATACTCTCTTTAAAGTTACCAGCTAGTGGTGGTAGAATGCTGAACATGGAGTCAGAAAGATGTGAGTTCAAATTCAGTTTCAGACACTTAGAAGTTGTATGACCCTAGACAAGCAATTTAACCTCTGTATGCTTGATTTCTTCATCTGCAAAATTGAATAATAGTAGCACTTACCTTCCAGGATTCTTGTGAAGATAAAATGAGATAATATTTGTAAAGCACTTTACAAACCTTAAGGCATTATATAAATGCTAGTTATTATTATCTGTCCTTAAAAAATGAGTTGAAATATTTTTAGAACACCTCCAGTTTCAAGAATTTTGTGCTAGGTACTAGGGAAAGATATAAAGTTTAAGGCTTTTTAGTTTACTTTCATGGAGCTTATAACCCAGTATGTCTAGGACACCACAAATTACTATTATATAAAATGTAGTTATAACAATGGCTAATGTAATATCAAAGGGCCAGTGACCTCCATATAAATTTTTTCTATTACAAGTCACATAATTATCGTAAAAATAACACCATTAGTAGTTCTCTCAATAGACTATGCCTTTCATGACTCACTACCAGGCATTTCAGTCTCTGGCAAGTACTTGACCCAAATACCAATGGTAAGTAGCCACTTCATCCTGATAATACTTTGAAGGAAAGACAATGCATGAATTTATTAGATTTGCTGATTGCCAGTATCACTAGCCCCTTTCACAGTCATGGTTCCTGTATCACCAATTACCCATTGGTATATACCAATTGGACATTTCAAACTAGATATTCTAAAGACATCTCAAACTCAGCCTACCCGAAAGCCAAACCTCATTAATCCCTCCTCCCTCCCTCCCCGCCCCCACCCCCCCACCGCCCCCAATTCTCCTGTTTTCCAGGTAGCCCGACCTGGTCATGTGTTCCTCATATACAACATTACACCTACATAGCTGCCACCTTAGTTCAGGCTCTCATCGCCTACTGTCTACATTATTGCAGGCATTGCCTAAGCTGCTCTCCCCACCTTAAGTTTTTCACCATTCTAATCCATAGTCCATACTGCTGCCAGAGTAATTTTCCTTAAGATGGATCTGATTGTGTTATTCCCAAGTTCATTCAATACGAGTAGCTTCCTTCGGCCTCTAGAATAAAATATAAAATGCTCTTAATTTTTAAAGCCCTTCGCAACCTGGCATCAATCTTTCTTTATACCCTCAGCATACATTACTCCTCCTTTTGCACTCAGGCCATCCAGCCAAACTGTCCTTTCCTCTATTCATCACATATAACACTTTATTTCTACCTCCGTTTCCTTGAATACACCTTGTTCACTTTTGCCATGTCATAGAATCCCTCTCTTTCTTCGATACATCTCAAGTACCACTTTCTACATGAAGCCTTTCCTGATCCCCTAATCTGCTAGTACACTCTCTCAGACTACCTTATATTGAAATACTTTGTGTTTATTTGTATGTATTCTCTTTATATTTATTCTTTATATAATTATGTATGTCTTTGTCTCTTCTTATTAGACTGTAACCTCTTTAAGAGAAGGGCTTGTTTTATTAATTATATTTGTATATCCAGTGCTTAACACAGTGCCTGGCACATAGTAGATACATAATCAGTAGTTGTTGATTGATCTTAAAGCATCAAATAACTTTTCCTTACATAGGTAAAACTTTACATAATAGAGCTTTATTTACCTCATGCCTTTCCCTCCCCAGACAGCAAATATAAAGAAAGGAATGTAAATATTACGGCTTCAACATTTTAGATGTTAGTATGAAAGAAAAAAAAAGATGAAGCTCAGAGCTGGATTCTTGGTTCTTTCTTTTCTCATCTCCTTTCAGTTCAAAATATTTACATCTCTTAATGGCTGGCATTTTAGATGTATTTGCACTTAGGATCACTGAATTCATGCCTCATTCCAGTCTTCTTTGTGGTTTTGATATTTAAAAAAAATAAAAACAAACTGGTTTTGTTTGACCACCATAAACAGCTTCTGGCCAGAATGCCCTTTTCATTGAGGGTATAGGAAATTCTTGTCCTCCTCAGTTTGTGAGGCTGCCTGCCAAGCTTCTTTTAAGCTCTACCTGTTTGTGGTAAGGCCACCAAGTTGGCAGCAGTGTTGTCAACACAAAAGATAGCAGTGATGATATATAATGGCCAAATTTGATTCTTGACCCCTCCACTATTTTGACACTTGCTGATGACACTGTCCTCTTGGATACACACTTTCTCTTGCTGTGATACTTCTCTTTCTTAGTCCTATTTGTTAGACTGTTTATTCATAGTCTTTTTTGCAGGATTGCCATCTATATCATGTTCCCTAACTGGGTGTATAACAAAGGCTCTGTTCAGGGTCCTTGTCTCTCTGCATACTCTCACCTAGTGACTATCAGCTCTCACAGTCTGGATTATAATTTTTATGCTGATGACCCTCAGATCTATATACAATTTCAGCCCTGCATCATTAACTACTTATCTACTGGCCATTTTCTTTTAAAAGCCTCTCAAACTCAACACAAAATTCATTACTGAAATATAATTCATTCATGTCTCAAATAGGATTCCTTATCTGTTTGCCTCCTCTCACCCCTCCATACAATCCACCCTATCCATCTTTCTTCCAATTTTGCCTGTTTTTTTTGAGGGTACTACAGTCCTTCCAGTCACCTGCTTTTGAAACCTCACTGTTGTCATTGTTTCTTTACTTTCCCGTACCACACATACCCAAAACAGTTGCCAAATCATGTTAGCTTTCTAATTGATCTAAAGTCTTTTCTTCTACCAATCTGTACTCCATTCTGCTTCCAAAGTGATTTTCTTTCTTTCTTTTTTTTCCGGCTGGGCAATGGGGTTAAGTGACTTGCCCAGGGTCACACAGCTAGTAAGTGTTATGTGTCTGAGGCCGGATTTGAACTCAGGGCCTCCTGACTCCAGGGCCAGTGCTCTGTCCACTGTGCTAGCTAGCTGCTCTGTGATTTTCCTAAAGTATAGGTCTGACCATATTATCCCTCAACCCCAGTTCATTAAGTTTCAGTGGCTTTTCTTTGACTCTAGGATTAAATATTATTCTATCTTCAGCTCATCCTTTAAAAATTCTATTTTTTTGTGTTATCACATATATTATTAGTCCATAGTACCTATATATAATTTATAAATAAGTAAATATACATGTATTGGGGGTGTATGCTCAATTTTTTTTTTATAATCAGGAGACAGTTGTACTAGAGCTTCCACTCCACTAGCATACTCTACGAAGTCCGTGTCACAGACTCCCTTGCTATTTTGAGGCATCAGTATGTAATTTTCTAAAGAGTGAGATTTTCCAATTTTGTTGGTGTATTTTCAAGAATTTTTAGTATTTGTATGTACTTGGCCATTGCTCTAACATATATAAATGCTATGGCTTATTTGGCATTTCATATTTTATTTTCCTCTAGAATGTTGTGTAGTTTTAAAATTCAAGTTTCTGTAATAACTTATCTACTCCTTCCTTTCCAGACAGAAATCTTTGTCAGTTGTTTTCTACATCTGTACAGCTTGTGTGTGTAACAGAGGCACAACTACTTTAACATCTTCCTATCAAAGTTGTAGCAGCTTGATCAACATTTAGTGGCCCCTGTACCAGCATTTACGGATTTTGTCCAGAGCTGCTTTGTGGCCATGTTAAGTGGGGAAGACACTGCTATAAGGCATGCCAGATTGGGGATACTGATGAAAAGGGGAAATCTCCGGTTTTCTTTGTAATTCTAGCAATGCTTGTTTTTTTTTGGCAATTACTTCTTTGTTAATAGAATCAGGTATCGTTATGAGCATTCACAGGAAGAGTTTATTTAGTACTGAGTTTTATTAAACGTTTGTGACCACATAATTGTCTTGCAGTTGTGTTGTGTTGCATAGTTGTGTTTATTTCTGTCTATTGTTAGACAGATTTATGTCTTAAAAATACTGTCCATCTTCATGTAGACATATGTATTTAGAACTCTGTATACTTGGAATTACATTGTAGAAATTGTAAAAAATAGCTTTTAGAATAAAGGAAATTAAGATTTAAATTCTCTTTATGATAAATCTAGAGTAAAAACAGTATTATTGAGCATCTCAATAGTTGAGAATAAGAACCTATGCTTTTTGTAGTAACTTAGTGCT
Source organism: Vombatus ursinus (assembly GCF_900497805.2). NCBI lineage: Eukaryota > Metazoa > Chordata > Mammalia > Diprotodontia > Vombatidae > Vombatus > Vombatus ursinus. The sequence goes on along the minus strand of NW_020945437.1, from coordinate 7,530,646 downwards.
TTAGAATATGCATTTTTTTCACTTGGGAAATATCCATTGAAGTATATCATAGTGTATTAATATCTCATTTAGAGTAGTTGAATGGTGTTGGTAGAAATCATAGATTTAGAGCACAAAGGAACTTCAGAGGTTATCTACTCTAACTACCCCATTTAACAGAGGAATTATCTGAGACCCAGAGAGGTTAAGTTACTTACGCAATATCACACAGCTCATCAATGCCAGTGCTGAGATTTGAATCTGTTTCCACTGATTTGAATTACATTATGTTACAGGGCGCTCCTCCCTTTTTATTTTGAGGAGAGAAAGGGAGACTTGAGATAGGGATGGAGACAATATATTCATGGTGAATAATGAAGCCAGGTATTTTTGAAGACCTTAATTCAGTTAGTTACTTTTTTTCCCCCTTAAAAGTAAAGAATTTTTAGATCTTAGCAAATATCAGAATTTAGAGCAGGAGGAGTTTTAGTCTACCCCATAGTCCATCCCCTCATTTTATATAGAGAAGAATGAGATGGCTTGTGCAAGGTTATGACATGGCCTATATCTATAGATCTATACACACATATATTTATACATATATGTGTGTATGTATATATATACATATGTTTCCCCACATACATATGTGTATCTTTCTTCTTTCCCTGCCAAAATTCTTGTATTAAGTTTCATCTTCTACTTATATTCTCCCATCCAGCTATGATTTCCTTTATCCCTCCAATTTGATTTTCATTGTCAGCCCTCTAAATACAGACCTCTAACTGACTTTCTTCAATCTTTTTTCTTATCCCCTCTTAAGTATTATTTCTGACTCTGTATTCTTCTTGTCCTTCCTTCCTGAAAGAGGAAGGTGGAGTGAGGGTTCTTTCTTCTGTAGGAATAATTCTTTTATTCTTTTTCAACCTCATTCCCTCCTTTGGGATTTGGCCTCTTCAGTTCTTTCTCCTCTCTAGCGTCTTCAGGGTTTCCCTCTTTACTGGCTTTTATCTTTTCTGTCTTTAAATGTATACAGTTCTTTTCTGTCTTAGAAAAAAAACTTTCTTTTGGCCATCTTGTACTACAAGCTGCCAAACTTCTCCTATGAGTATAGATACAGACCTCATTTCCTCAACATTTAAAAATTCTGCAGTCTGGCTTTCATCCTCATGACTCTACTGAGACTGGAAGAATTTATTTTCATGCGTCAAAAGCTGTCACACTATCTATCATGGTTATTGTACATCAATAACTATATCTCAGTCACCAAATTCAGTGGCCCTTATTTAGTCTTACTCTCTTTTACCTCTGTTGTCTTTTAACAATTTTTGACCACCTTCATCCAGTCCATTTATTTCAGTCTTCTTTTGGCTTTACAATATTTGTTGTCTATCCTTGACCCTTCTTTTTTGTGTTGTGTTGTCTTAGCTGATTTTTTTTTTTTTTTTGGTCCCTTAGACTGTTCTCCATGGCTGTGTAATATAGAATTGTAGGGATATTACAGAGTACCTTTTCCATATTTTCACTTGATGCATGAATTCCTTTAAGAGTGCCAGTGAAAAAATCACCCAGCATGTATCCATCAGAGAGGTGAAATTTATTACTTTGTAAGATAATCTGTTCTGTTGTTGGACAGTTCTAATTATTTGAAAGTTCTTATTTAGACATCTTCTTGTCTGTCTCCTGCAACTTGTACCCACTTGTTCTAGTTTTTGTTTTCTGGAGACACATGTAACAAAAAGTTCTTTTTTATTTTTATTGTCTTAGCCCACTTTAGACTTTAGCTTTCCTGTTACTATTTTTAGGAATATGTGCCACTGTTTTGTGTACCCTTGGCTATATGTCAGTCCTTTCATGATTTTTATATATTCTCTGCAAATTGAAGGTATTCAGGTAATTCCTTATATAGTCACTGCTTTTTTCACCTATTTCCCTTTTTTCTTCCTAATTGGGTTTATTCGCAGTTGTGTAATAATAATTTCACTTTTTAAAGCCTCCTAGTCCTCTTGAGCTTTATTTCCTTGTAGAGTCCCTGTCTATGGGATTATGCCTATCTTTGATTCGAGTTTTTGGAAATCTTCTCTCTTATGGGATCATAGGATCATATTTAAAGCTGAAAGGGACCTTAGAGGCCAACCCTCTCATTTGACAGATGAGGAAATTGAAGCAGAGTGGTTAAGTCACTTGTACAGTCACATACCTAGTAAATGTGAGGTAATATTTGAATTCAGAGCTTCCTGACTATCAAGTCCTTTGTTCTATCTTTTGCTGCTTTCTAGTTTATTGGCTAAAGTATCTTTCTAACAGTGAGAAGCAGTGTTAAATAGTAGGTAGTGTGACAGCTTTTGAGTCAGGAAGACCTGAGTTCAAATCCTGTCTCTCTTTGATACATATGCTGCCTTTGTAACAGATTGTTTAACCTGTTACTGCTCTAGGCAGTTCTCAAAAACTATATGGGTTACTGAGCAGATACTGAAGTATACCAGTGAAATCACAGATTTGGGCTACATCCCAGAATTCCTTCACTCCAGGATGAGTTGCCATTTTCATTTAAAGTTCAATTTAAGGTTTGTTTTTACATTAACCAGTTCTTCACATCAGAAATAAATAGCAGATTACCTTATTTCCAGTACCTTCTGTGTGATATAGTTGTAGGGTTATAAGATATAGAGTTGAAAGGGAATTGAAGATCTAGCCACTGATTTTACATATGAGGAAACAGAGGCCCAGTGAAAGTAGGTGACTTGTCCAAGGTCATTGACAAGACAAATCAAGAATTTATTACAAACTGGCTTTTTTAGCTGAACCAGACAATGTGTCCAGATTGCTGAGGGTCACTCACCACCACTATATCTCTCTTCCTTGCCATGAAAAAAATCTGTTTTATTCTATAACCTTGGTCTAGCTGTGGTGGTTGTTGTAGTAGTAGTAGTAGTAGTAGTAGTAGTAGTAGTAGTAGTAGTAGT
>NW_020945437.1:7509144-7527694 GCF_900497805.2 Vombatus ursinus | reverse complement strand
GTAGTAGTAGTAGTAGTAGTAGTAGTAGTAGTAGTAGTAGTAGTAGTAGTAGTATAAAGATGGATATCTTCTTAACATAGTGTTCCTTCTTTTTAATGAGAGCTGTTTCTTTTACGTAAGGCTTATCCTTGATGTTGTTATAATCCATTCACTACAAACAAAACAAACTTCTTCTGATTTTAGAGAGCATAAAAACTGAGCACTTGAATTTGAATTCATTACAAATAATTTTTGTTGTTTAATTGTGTCTGACTCTTCATGACCCCCTTTGGGATTTTCTTGGCAAAGACACTGGGGTTGTTTGCCATTTCCTTCTCTAGCTCATTTTACAGATGAGGCAAACAGGGTTAAGTGACTTGCCCAGGGTCACCTAGGTAGTAAGTGTCTGAGGCCGGATTTGAATTCAGGTCTTCTTGAGTCTAGGCCCAGTGTTCTGTTCACTTCACCACTTCACTGCCCCATTTCCAAATAATATATTAGAGATATTTATATCTTCATATTCTTCTTAAGAGATTTCTTTGATTAACCACTATTCATAAATTTTATTTGATTCTCTTTTTCATTTCTTCTTTTCCTTATTCTTTTTCCTTCTTTAATATATATCTTCCCCATAATGTCTGGTTCAAGAGAAATTTTTTTCTAAGCAAAACCTGTATTATCAAGATTACAAAGTATTAAAGATTACAGAGTTTTACTTTAAACTGTAGCTTCTGGTCTTCTTATAGGTTTTTGGATATTTTTATGTAAGAGTCTTCATTTTTTTATTTTGAGTCAAGCTTTAGTGAAGTAGAGATGTTTTATTTCAGCTTTTAGGGGCAATTCTTTATATTATTTAATATATTTTCTAAGTTAAAATATCTTAAAATTAAGCATTTTTACTTCTGAGGTAAAAAAAGTACTGTTTTGAAATCCTCAATAAAATTTGCGTGTGCTTTTCTCTCTCTCTCTCTCTCTCTCTTTTTTAACATAATGATTTACATTAAGTTAGTAATTACTACATAAGCTAATTAAAATAGGGAAAGTCTATACTGTATTAATAATCTTTCTCTCTTCAGATTGCAGCGATTCTCCGGAAACGAAAACTAGAGTATTACTTACACAAACTACTACCTGAGATCATACAATCCGCTTCATTTCTGACTGCTAATGGAGCCTTATATATGGCTTTCTTTTGCATTTTAAGGTTGGTACTCAGAATCAGTATTGAAAGTTTATGCAAGTGATTGTGTTAAAACTAGAATGAAGCAGAAATGTTCATGTGGTATTGTGTAAGTCATTTAAAAAAGTTTTTATCAGTAAAATGCTGTTTACTTATCTCAAAGAAATCTTAAGCTAAGTGCTGTGAACTTTGAATGAAGGTACAATGTGAATTTAGATTATAATTATGAGAGTAGATAACTGCCAACAGGAATCACTTTCTGGTAGTAATGACATGGTCCAGTGCATCATTCACTTACATATATTTGCCGAGAACTTGATCAGGCATTTTTAACTATCCTTTTTCATAGATGAGGAACTTAAAACAATTTTCCATGATATAGATTGAGTCTATGTGTAGTGAAGCAACTGAATTGATTTCAAACTCTTTGTCATAACTCAGTGATGTGAATTTTGGTCTTGATTCATTTTGCTTAGGGTCAAGTAGACCCTGTTTAGCAAGTTTGATATAGTAGAAATGCAGTTAATATCCATCTGTGAGCCCCATGGCACCACACCTTTGTCATTCAAAGTCAGTTACTCAGGAAGCATTTTCTTTTAAATGAGAAAAAGGTACAACTTCTCTTCCCCCACTCCCAATTTTAATAGTCTTAAACTATTTGTTGGAAATTATTCAAATTCCCTGCTGGGTTAGCACAGTAATTCTGTTCCTATATTTATACATGTTGAATATGGGACACTGGTCAAATGACATACTTAAGCCCTAGAGTAAAGTGATAACAGATATTATAAATGAACTTTTGACCTTTGTTTTATGTCCATATTAGTGCTTTTATTTTTTTCATGTACATTCTAATTGTAATTGAAAATTGAGTTCCCAAAAAGCCTTTTGTAATTTGCTGGCTAAGATAATTGAACTCTATGAGCTTTGAGATTGGCCAAAGAATAATTGATGTTAATCCTATTTCTTATTTAACTGCTAAAATCAACCCTGGATTAACTAAAAATTGCATAAGGATGTATTCTAGTTGTTAACAAAAAGGCTATATTATATGGATACTTTGTTAATACTTGTTGAAACTTTAAATTTAATCTTCAATGTTAAATAATAAATAGGTTTTAAACATATTAATAATGACTTGCTATTGTAGCATTTTGAATTATTAAGTGAATCCTTTTGATTAAGTCATGAGAATTTAGAGTACTCATAATTAATGTTACATCACATATTGTTCTTATAGTTGATTCATTAAGTTCAGGTCTTCTTTTAAAATTTGCAGTCATCTGTTAATTTCCCTTTGGCTTTTATGATAGAGGAGGAATTGTACCCTGAATTTTCCATCTTCCTAGAAAAAAAGATCTAGATGAAAAAATTATTAAAAATTAGAATATTATTCAAATTATGTTTTGTCCTCAACAAGCTTTTTTAATGCTTTTTTTTCTCAGGAATTCTGTTTTAGGGGAATTAGTTCATCTGAGCTTTTTGATTTATGCCTGTGGATGTGTTGATTTTTCCTGCCAGGGATCATTTGGTATTTGACTTTTGGTCATATACTTCCTTACAATTTTTTCTGTGCAAATTGCCCTTCAATCATGCTTATAGTGTCTTTGAAAGAATATCCTTACAATGTTTACAATCTTTTCAGTCCACTGTGGCATAGTTGACTTGGGAGTCATAATATGAGGCTTCAGATCTTTTCTCAAATACTTTTTAGCTGTGACCCTGGGACAAGTAACTTAATTTTTCTTTGCTTAGTTTCCTCATCTGTAAAATGGGGGTAGTAATAGCAACTACCTCTCTGGGTTGTTGGGAGGATCAAATAAGATAATTTACAGAAAGTGCTTCAAACCTTAAAGCATTATATAAATGTTATAAGCTATCATCATCATCATCATCATTATCATCTTTACTCTTTTGAAATAATCAGGAATTCTAACATTCTCTAGCTTTTGCTGCTTCTATCCCCTACTTTTCTCTGGAATTATTTTGTATCCTGTGCCTTTTCGTCATTGTTACAACTTTCTCTTATCATATTTAGCAGCATCTACTGTCCCTAAAGATAAGATCCTATTTGTATTTCTTCATTTTCTAGGAAACAGACCCTTCTTTAATGAGATGAGTAGTGATACATTAGGTTTGTACATAGAGCTTGCATACCACCCCTCTACTGTATTTGAAACTAACACTCCCTGTATATTATAATGCTATGGAGGCATCGTTCCTAAATTATAAATCATGTGACCTAACATCACAAAATAAGTACTTATTCTATGACGAGTAGAACTAAGATTGATTCTCTAGCACATTTTTCATAGAAGCTGTCTTAGACCTTTTCTTCTTGCCTCAAACTTCCCACATAAACCTCTCCTTCCTCCCTCCCCTACCTTTTTATTATTATTTTTTGAAATTGGGTCTCTCTATCCTACCTAGTCTGAAGAGCACTGATCACTTGCAGCTGGCCCAGTCTGACTGTTGTTAAATGGCATAGAAACTTTGATCTGCTCCATTTTAGATGTAGGTTGATTCACTACTCCTTGGCCACTTAGTGGCTGCTCTCTCCTAAGGGTCTTGTCATATTGGTGCCAGATTAGTTTGGATATCCGATAAACTTTACCGTAACTTAGAAATCCTGAATTCAAATTCACAAGCCTTAGTGTGGCACTACACCTGGCCTCCCTCCTCCCTTTAGAAAGAAGAACTTGCTTCATACTTTACTGAGGGGAGGTGATTAACTATGACCTCTCTTTTCTCATGCTCTCCATTTCAAAACACTTTGATATCATCTCCCATTCTTCCCTCCTTTAATACATAGGCCCTGTCCTTGCCAAGACCAACTCTTATTATTTTCTTTCCTCAATAGACCTTTTTTCCCCCCTTAATAATGTTTTTTTTTTCCAATTACATGTAAAGATAGTTTTCAGCATTCCTTTTTGTAAAATTTTGAGTTCCAAATTTTTCTCTCTCGCTGCCCCCTCCAAGACAGCAAGCAGTCTGATATAGGTTATATATGTTTAATCATGTTAAAATGTTTCCACATTTGTTATGTTGTGAAAGAAGAATCAGAACAAAGGGAGAAAGAAAAAACTAAAAGCCAAAAAAAGTGAAAGTAGTATGCTTTGATCTGCATTCAGACTCCTCTTACTCTGAATGTGGTTAGCCTTTTCATTTCTTTTCTTTTTTTCTTTTTTTTTTTTGGCTAGGCAATGGGGTTAAGTGACTTGCCCAAGGTCACACAGCTAGTAAGTGTTATGTATCTGAGGCTGGATTTGAACTCAGGTACTCCTGAATCCAGGGCTGGTGCTCTATCCATTGTGCCACCTAGCTGCCCCCCTGGTTAACCTCCATCATGAGTCTTTTGGAATTGTCTTGGATCATTGTATTGCTGAGAAGAACAAAGACTAGACCTTTTTCCAATGATTGATACTCTGCCTAGACTCGTGCCTCATTGGTTAGCATTCTTCCACCTCCTTTTACTCTTCCTGATCCCAGTGATTCTGACCCTCAGCGACTGTTGTACAAACTCTGTTCCCCATACCAGATGCCAACTTTCTTGTCCCCCTCAACTCTGCTCTCCTTACCACCCCCCATGTGCCTCTCCAAATCTGTCTGACTCTTCTATAATGCTTTTTCCCATATCATCAACTGACTATTGGACAACATTTTCAACTGGATGTTCCATAGGAATCTCTAAAACAGAACTTATTATTTTTCCTTCTAAACCTAGCCCTCCTCCCAACTTTCCTGTTTCTGTTGAGGGCACTACCATTCTTACTATAGCCCAGATTTGAAACCTTAAAATCATTATCAACCCTCTCCTCCCCCATCCCCTCATCCATTCAGTTGCCCTCATCCCCTGTTTCCTCTCCTATTATAACAGACTCCTAATTGTTCTTTCTGCTTTCATCCAGAGTCTTCTCTCTGCAGTCCATTTTCCATACTTGCTAGTACAGTGACTTTCTGAAGTATAGGTGTGGTCATATCACTCCTCTTCATGAAGTTCTAGCGACTTCTTGTTGCTTCTAGAATAAAATACAAACTCCTCCCCAGTTTGGCATTTATAGCCCTTCACATTTTGGCTCTTCCTTTCAATGATTTTTACATTATTCCTCCTCATGTCTTCTTTTTGAGGCAAGCTGATAAATCTATTCTAAGTGCATGGCATTTTGTTCATTCTTTGGGCCTTTACGTGGCCTTTCCCTTAGTTTTGTAATTCAGTTCCTTTTCACCTCTTTCCCTTTGCACTCCTGGTATCCTTTAAAGTTCAAGTGGCTCAAGTGCTGCCTCTGGATGAGGCCTTTCCTCATCTTGCCTTCTTCTCAGCTCAGATTATTTTGTATTTTCTGGTAATGTAAACTCCTTGGACTGAGCTTATTTGCTTTTGGTATATCTAGTGCCTAACACAGTATGTGTGTGACACATACTGGGCGCTTAATAAATACATGTCAAGTTATTGCTACTGCAATAAAATACAAATTACTTTTCCTAGCTTTTACAAATCGTGGAATTTCTAAATGTTTGCCTCCTATGAATTTCTGGGTGCCTTAATCACTATTCTTTCTATACCATAGCTGCTTATCTTAGTATCTTGCTTTCACAGTCCAACTTGTTTTTTAGAAGTATTTCACATTACTTCTTTCATGACTAAACTTTTTTTTGAGTTTATCTTGCATTCTCCTGATTCTCTGCCTTCTTATTACCTGTTTTCCACACTTGGAGTATACTCTTTCTAAATCTCCACCAATTAGAATTCTTTTCTTCCTTCTACTATTAATTTAGATGCTATCTTGTCTACAAAGCCTTCCCTACATCCCCGCCTCCAAGCTGAATGTGATTGATTTTTCTTCCTTCAGATTTTCTTTTTAACAATTTTTTGTGGGATTGCCCATATCATCATCAACCTTTATTATTCTTGTTTTTATACAGTGTATACTTCTGTTAGATTGTAAGTTTCCTTAGGGCAGAGACTGTATCACTTTCATTCATTCATTTGTGAGTCAGCATCTAATAAGCATTGATTAAGCATGTACTATGTGCCAGGCACTGTTAGGTGTTTGGTATACAACAACAACAGAAAATAAATAGCCTAGATTATTAAGGAGCTTACATTTCACTGTAGGAAAAACCTAGAAAGCTAAATGCAAAATATATGCAAAGTAATTTCTTAGAGGAAGGCTCTAACTAAGCTAAACTTTGAAGTAAGTTTCATTTTTATATTTCCAGTACCTAGAACAACATCAGTGTTTCTGTTGAATTGAATCTTGCTAGGCTATCTTCATCCATTATTCTATCAGACATGAATGCGTATATGTGCATATTTCCCTTTTTAGGCTGAAAGTTATGCTTGAAAGAAATTATGTATAAAAACCTGCTTGTTTTGATGACTTTTCTAAGTGTTAAATGACTTTTATCAATGGAAGTCAAATCTCTGCATTATATATGTATTAATAGTTTCTAAAAATCAGATTTGGTTTTGTTGTTATGTAAATTTTCAATTTGAATTTCAGGAGGATACTTGGAAAATTCTTCTCCTGGAGTCCTGGCTTTGGTGCTGCTTTACCAGCTTCTTATGTGGCTATTCTTATTGAAAGAAAAAGCAGGTATATTTTATCTATATTCTTTATAGCAGCTAATTTTTAAATTGATTCCCCCAACAGTAATTTTTGTTAATTATTTATTGTGATTTCAATAAGTTTTTTCTGTTGACGAAAAAAATGATTTTTGTCTTTTGCAAATGTTTTTATTCGGCATTAAATTTATTTGAAGCTTCAACTTTCAAGTTTCTTTCTTCAAGGTGGTAGAATGCTAATAACTGCCGATCTCTTACTTCCTGAAAATTTAGAGACTTGGTAGATCTGAATTCTCATCTTGCTGTGCTTTAGGATGAGTTAATTAATTTAAAAACAATTTGATTTTATATAATTTATTTCCCTCATCATAAAGTATTGTGTTGTTATGATTGAATGTGATCCTGTGGGAATTTTCAAAAATTTTCCATGTTGTTGCAAACGATTTTGTTAGTTAAATGAGGTCACAGTTTGGCATAGGAGCTACTGGCTTTGGAATCAGAAGGCCAGGGTTCACACCCCCATCTGACCCCTTCTGGGTGACCTTGGTTAGCCAGGGCACTTAACCTCCCTGACTTAGTTTCTTCAGCTGCAAATGGTGGGGCCTGGATTAAATGGCCTCTGAGGTCTCCTTTAGAGAGGCAACCTTTTGCTTGGTGGTACTATAAGAAAATATTTTTTAAAAAATATTTAAAAATTTAAAAAATTTAATAACTACAGCGTTTTAGCTACTCTAAAGAATAGCCACAGTATAGAAAGAAAAAGTAACGACAGAGATAACCACTAATTTATAGGAGACAACATCTAAGAAAGGAGCAATAAAACCCATGGCTTCAAATTTTGACTCAGAAATAATGGGTAATGAGCAAAATGAACTAGATTCTTATGCAAGGAGGCAAATTTGACCTCTAGGTATTTTTTTAATTAAAAAAATTAAACAAAATTAAAAAAACTCTTTAAAATCACAAATAAACAAAAACTTAATGCTTATTAGCATTGAGTTTTTATTGAGAACTGATTTGAGTTCTTTTAACTATGGCAAAGCCTTAGTTTTAGATAGCTAAGAGCATTGTATGTTACTAAAATTACTATAAATATATTCTTTTAAGGAGTTTTTTTAGGTGACAAAACTCTCTTAAAATGATTGAAATCATGCTCATAATATACTACCATTAATATCCAAATTGTGTTTTTCCTATTCTGAAACAACTTTTCCTTTTAGTTAAAGATTTTTTTCTTTATTACTGGAAAGAAATAACCATTGCAAATTGTATAGCAGAATGTTAACCATTAGAAAAATTGCAGCTTTCTGGATAAAGAATATTTTTTCCAGATAATTTTTAACATTTCTATTTCTGCACATTGACTTTAAAATGTTTTATTGATAATGTAATTACATGAGAAATAAGCATCCAAAGTTAAGTGTGCTAATTTTCATTGATTGCTGACATTTAGGTTGATTTGCATGATGTGATAATTTTTAGGAAAAATTAACACAAATGACGATATTTCTTTGAAGTTATCAATCTGTTTGCATTGTGGGAAGGATAAGATCTATCACTTCTAATAGCTGATTATTTGATTGTAGTCTATAGTGTTTCATTACGTGCTTAAGAAAAGTTATTTAATTAAAAAACATGTGTACTAATGTGATGAAGATACTTTTTTTTTTACAAGTACCTCCTTAGCTATAGGTTTGGAATTTATTTTAAGGTAGCCCAAAACTGTTCTTTTCTTTAAATTGCTATAAAAATTAAAATGCTCATTTATGATTATTTTTATTTATGTGACTTATCTTGTTATTTCTCTGTGTTGTTACCATGCAGATGTGTTCCTAGTAATTCTTCTTCTATACTTCATTGTCTTTTACAAAATAGCTATTACATGTAGTCTCAGAGCTATAATCATTTAGTGTTTTTAGAATAGATGAATAGTAGATGAAGTACTTTGTCAATGATAATTTTGAAAATCATTGATCATCAACTTTGAATATGAATATCAATATTATGAATTTATGCCTAGGAATTTACTTTTGATTGAGTGACTTTTGATTTCACCTACTGAATATAAAATCTTCTACAGACAAGGTTACCTAGGACTTATTCATGTAGTTTTAAAATATCTCTCCATATTGTTCTTACTTCAAGATGACTGGATATAATACTTTGATACTGTAATTCATTATTTCATGAATATGGCACTTTCTACATTAGTGAGATCACAGTTCATTTGTCCTTTTTCATTCCCTGTAATTCTTGTCTATGTCTTTCTATAAATCCTATAAATTCTATAAATCTATAAATTCTATAAATCTGTAGAGAGTATCTCCCACGAATTGTAGGACTATTAGGTCTTTTAATAAATATTTTGTGGATGATAGTGTAAAAGGCTTTTCACTTGTTATACTATGGTATTATGTGATATGACTAGCTTATATTTTCTGCTCATATCTGTCCCCGTTCATAACTTTTCTGATACTTATGTAGAAGTCATTGTTGATAATATGCTTATACTTAACCATATATCTTTCCTTTCATCTTTGGGTCCTTTGTAGTTCTCTTCTGACTTCATATTTGTTCCAGTTTACTACATTGATTTTGGCATTTTCAAAAGAGGTTTCACAGAATAATTAGATGTTTTTGATAGTTTTTTTAATTCACACAGTGGAAGACTATGTAACTTTACTTGGGGCATGTAAGGGTGTCTCACTGAAGGGGAAGCATTATTCCTATGTGAGTTCTTGGGAAAAGATGGAATGTACCTAATGAGAGCTGATAAAAGAAGTTTTTATATATACTTTTATGAATTGAATTCAAAAGGACTTTTAAGCTGAAAAAGGAAGAGAGATAGTGAGAACTGCCTCAGTATCTGTAGCAAGTAACAATAGTGATAACCCGCAATTTGTAGGAAATGACATCCGAGAAAGGAACCAGCAATAAAACATGTGGCTTCAAATTTCCATATGGAAATAATAGATAATGAGAAAAATGAACTAGATCCTTATGTAAGGAGACAAATTTGACTTCTTGGAATCCCTGAAATTTGGTAGGATGAGTCCCATGACTGGACTATGGTTCTGGAAAGGTAGTTCTTATTCACAAAGACCAGAAGTGATAAAAGTGTATGTGAATAGGATGCAGAGTAACAGTAAGTTAAAGAAATATAAATTTGAAGAAATATGGATGAGTGAAAGGAGAAACAAATCATGTCATGAGAATATATTATAGGTGCCTGAACAGAAGGAGAAAATAGATTTTGAGAATTGGAACACGAACTTTTCAAGGAGATATTAATGGAAGCTTTCAGTAATCTAAACGTCTGTTGAAGCTCTCTCTGCCAAAAGCACAGTAGTTACTAATGTTGTTTGTCATGCTATATAATGGTAATTTTATCCTTCAAATAGGCTAAACTTCTTCGGGCCACAGATAGGTTAGACTAGAGACAGACTGAGGATGGTTGGTTGCTGCGGGTCATGTGACAAATAGAGTGTGCAGCAGCAATCCTACATTTTTCTTGGGCTGCTGGAAATCCTTTGGTGGGCTGTATGTTATACAGGCCTGATATATAGGAGGAAAAGAGGATTCAGGACAGAGCCTTAGGTGACACCCAAGGCACAGGCCTGGTAACAGGTGGTAACTCCGGGTGAAAGGGTGTGCGCAGAAAAGTAATTTTTTTGGACATGGTTCCAAATTGCTTTTCAGAATGGCTGGATCAATTGATGGCTATACCTGCAGTGCTTTAGTGTGCCTGTATCTCCCACAACTGCTCTAATGTTTGCCATTTTCTTCTTTTGCCACCTTTGCCAATCTGATAACAATCCATTTTTGGTGCTTTACACTAGCTGTCTTCTGTGCCTGGAATGTTCTGCCCCCAAACCTCTACCTCTTACCTTCCCTGGCTTCCTTTAAGATGTGGTTCAGATCTTAGCTTCTGTAGGAGATACTTCTTGGTCCCTCAGATGCTAGTGCCTTCCTCTTTAAGATTACCTGCCATCTGCTTTGTATATTGTATTTTGTATGTACCTAGTGATTTTTATGCTTGTCTCCCCGGTTATACTATGAGCTCGTTGAGGATACGGACAAACATGTTTTTGTGTCTCTAGCTAGTAGCATAGTATCTGGCACGTAGAAATCACTTGATAAATGCTTGTTGGCTGACAGAGGGAGTTCCCTTTATCTGTGAAATCATAAGTCTATTTCCTATTATTGGTACGAATGGACTCCCACCATTGAATTTTGGTTAGTAGCATACAGAAATGGCTTTCATATAAGACACTCCTGCAAGATATATCTAAAGTAATATATTATACTGTAAATATACCCCAGCATAAAACATTTCTCACAGTTTGGAAAACTGAAGTATGTTACTTATATCCTAAGAAGTCAGTGTACTAGCTTCTGCTTCCAGGAGCCAAGATGGCGGAGTAAAAAGGTAGTTGCTCTCATCCTCCCCTATCATCCTCTGAAAACCCAGAAAATATCACCCCAGAAAAAACCCTGGAACAGCTGAACCAGAAGAAAGACGGGGTATAGCAGTGCAGTAGCCCAGGTAGCTAGAGGGATTACCCTGGGGCAAGGGGAGCACTATAAAACAGGAGTTGCCCAGCCCGCTAGTGGAAAGACCCACTTTAGCATGCCAGGAGGAGATTCTGGTGCCTTGGCATTCTACAGCAAATGGGTCTCCCAGTGCCTCAGCAAAAATAAGGGAAGCAGCACTACAAAGAGCCCCAGGCAGATAAGCACCCGGCAGCATTGGTCTGAAAGGAGCTGAAGAAAGCAACCTAGAGTTGCCCAAAAATTCCAGCCTTGTTGATTCCAGTCCAACACCAGGTAAGCTGTCAGAACCCTGCAGCCTCCAACTGCCAACCAGGAGGAGATCCCGAAGCCTAGGTGATCGAGCAGGCAAACACCAACAGCTGTACCTCCGAGTGCTTCAGTGAGGGTGGGGTAACTGGTGGAAACCAGCTCAGAAAACCACCAGGTGCCTCGGCATTCTACAGCAAAGAAGTCTCCCCATACCTCAACAGAAATAAGGGAGGCAGCACTTCAAGGGGCCCCAGGCAGATAAACACCTGGCAGCACTTATCTAAAAGGAGCTAAACAAAGCTAAAGGAAAGGAAAAGCAGGCAACCTAGATTTACCTGAAAGTCCCAGCCTTGCTGATTCCAGCCCAACACCAGATAAGCTGCTAGAACCCTACAGCCTCCAATTGCCAACATAAGAGACCCCAGCACACAAAGCCAGTGACCAAGACCTAGGCTCCCAACACAGGAAGCTTGGGTCAGTGCCCTCTGCTCCGCAGCAGGAGAGCTTAATCTCTTTAAAGGCTAGGGAATAAAGAAACACCATGAGTGAAAAGAACCGTACAATAGATTCATATTATGAGAAGAGTGAAGATCAAGACAGAAATTCTGAAGAGGACAACACTGTCATCAAACCCACATCTGCAACATCAAAAAGGAATATGAACTGGTCTGAAGCCCAAAAAGCCTTCTTAGAAGAACTCAAGAAGGATTTTAAAAGTCAAATGAGAGAGGTAGAGGAGTCCTTTAAAAGTACAATTGGCCAACTGGAAAAAAAGTACAATGAAGAAAACACATCCCTTAAAAATACAGTTGGCCAACTGGAAAAAAAGTACACTGAAGAAAATAAATCCCTTAAAAATACAATTGATCAATTGGAGAAGAAAGTACAAAATCTAACAGAAGAAAACAATATGTTAAAAATTAGAATTGAACAAATGGAAACTAATGACTCTATGAGAGAACAGGAAATCAGTCAAACAGAAACAAAAAAATGAAAAAATAGATGAAAACGTAAAATACCTCATGGGTAAAACAGCTGACCTGGAAAATCAATCCAGCAGAGACAATTTAAAAATTATAGGCCTACCTGAAAGTCATGATGAAAAAAAGAACCTGGACAATATCCTTCAGGAAATCATAAAGGAAGACTGCCCTGAAGTTCTAGAACCTGAAGGTAAAATAACTACAGAAAGAATCCACCTCTTCCTGCCTGAAAGAGATCCCAAATTGAAAATGCCAAGTAATATAATAGCTAAATTCCAAAATTACCAGATTAAAGAGAAATTACTGAAAGCATCCAGAAAGAAACAATTTAAATATCATGGAACCACAGTCAGGATTACACGGGACCTTGCAGCCTCTACATTAAGAGACCGTAGGGCATGGAATATGATATTCCGTAAGGCAAAGGAGCTTGGAATGCAGCCAAGTATTAACTACCCAGTGAAAATGAGCATGATTTTTCAGGGAAGGAGATGGACATTCAACGAAATAGGGGACTTCCAGATGTTCCTGATAAAAAGACCAGAGCTCAACAAAAAATTTGATCTTCAAGTACAAGATTCAAGAGAGACATAAAAAGATAAATGGGACAGAAAGATACAATATGTGGTTAATAAGAGCAAAATGTTTACATCCCTACAAGGGAAGATGACACTTGCAACTCTTGAGAACTGTATTGTTATTATACCATGTTAAAGGAGTATACATAAAGGGGGTGGATATAAGTTGACTTTGATGTAATGATAAAAAAAATCTGATCAAGTGGGTTAAATGGATCCAAGTAAGTGGATTAGTCTGAGCTAAGAAAATGTGCTGAGAAAGGAGGAGGCAGACAAGGGTAAATTACATTACAGGAAAAGACACAAAAACCTATTAGAGCAGAGGTAAAGAAGGGAGGGGGATGAGCATTGTTTGAACCTTACTCTCATCAGATTTGGCTCAAGAAGGGAATAACATAATCAGTTAGGTATAGAAATCTAACTTGCACTATAGGTAGTAGGAGGGGAAAGGGGAAAGAAAAGGGAGGGGGGATAGAAGGGAGGGAAGAAGCAGTTAGGGTAAAAGGGAAGAAAAGGAAAAGGGATAATAGAAGGGAGATGGGACCTAAGGAGGCACTGGTCAAAAGCAAAACACTAGTAAGGGGGAGAAAGGAGAAAGAAAAGCATTAACAGGGGGGTAAAAAAGGATGGAGAAAAAGACACAAATAGTAATCATAACTGTAAATGTAAATGGGATGAACTCTCCCATAAAATTGAAGTGTATAGCAGATTGGATTAAAAACCATAATCCTACAATATGTTGTTTACAGGAAACACATTTGAAAAAGAGTGACACATACAGAGTAAAGGTAAAAGGCTGGAGCAAAATATATTGTACTTCTGCTGAAGTAAAAAAAGCAGGGATAGCAATCCTGATCTCAGACAAAGCAAAAGCAAAAAGAAATCTTATCAAAACAGATAAGGAAAGAAACTACATCCTGCTAAAAGACACCATAGACAATGAAGTAATATCATTACTAAACATATATGCACCAAATGGTATAGCATCCAGATTCTTAGAGGAGAAGTTCAGGGAGTTACAGGAAGAAATAGACAGCAAAACTATACTAGTGGGGGACGTCAACCTCACCATCTCTGAACTAGATAAATCTAACCACAAAATAAACAAGAAAGAAGTTAAGGAGGTGAATAGAACATTAGAAAAGTTAGGTATGATAGACCTGTGGAGAAAACTGAATGGGGATAGAAAGGAATATACTTTTTTCTCGGTGGTACATGGCACATACACAAAAATTGACCATGCACTAGGGCATAAAAACCTCACAATCCAGTGCAGAAAGGCAGAAATATTAAATACATCCTTTTCAGATTATGATGCAATAAAAATTATATGTAATAAAGGGCCATGGAAAGATAGACTAAAAAATAATTGGAAACTAAATAATCTAATCCTAAAAAATGATTGGGTCAAACAACAAATCATAGAAACAATCAATAATTTGATTCAAGAGAATGACAATAATGAGACAACATACCAAAACTTATGGGATGCAGCAAAAGCAGTTCTTAGGGGAAGTTTTATATCTCTAAATGCTTACATAAATAAAATAGAAAAAGAGGAGATCAATGAATTGGACATACAACTAAAAAAGCTAGAAAAAGAACAAATTAAAAATCCTCAATTAAACACCAAATTAGAAATATTGAAAACCAAAGGAAAAATTAATAAAATTATAATTAAGAAAACTATTGAACTAATAAATAAAACTAAGAGCTGGTTTTATGAAAAAATCAATAAAATAGATAAACCTTTGGTTAATCTAATTAAAAAAAAGAAAGAAGAAAACCAAATTACTAGTATCAAGAATGAAAAGGGTGAAGTTACCACCAAGGAAGAGGAAATTAAAAAAACAATTAGGAATTATTTTGCCCAACTATATGCCAACAAATTTGACAATCTTAGTGAAATGGATATATATTTACAAAAATATAAATTGCCCAGATTAACAGAAGAGGAAGTAAAATACTTAAATAACCCCGTCTCAGAAAAAGAAGTTGAACAAGTCATTGATGAACTCCCTCGGAAAAAATCTCCAGGGCCAGATGGATTTACATGCGAATTCTATCAAACATTTGAAGAACAATTAATTCCAATGCTATGTAGACTATTTGGTAAAATAGGTAAAGAAGGAATCTTACCAAATTCTTTGTATGATAAAACATGGTGCTGATACCTAAACAAGGAAGAGTCAAAACAGAGAAAGAAAAGTATAGACCAATTTCTCTAATGAATATAGATGCAAAAATTTTAAACAAAATATTAGCAAATAGATTACAGCAACTTTTATCACATGAATAATACACTATGACCAGGTAGGATTTATACCAGGAATGCAGGGCTGGTTCAATATAAGGAAAACTATCAGCATAATCCATCATATCAACACCAAAACTAACAGAAACCACATGATCATCTCAATAGATGCAGAAAAAGCTTTTGACAAAATACAACACCCATTCCTATTAAAAAGACTAGAGAGCATAGATATAAATGGAGTCTTCCTTAAAATAATAAATAGCATCTATCTAAAACCTTCAGCAAGCATAATATGTAATGGGTACAAGCTAGAAGCATTTCCATAAGATCGGGGGTGAAACAAGGATGTCCATTTTCACCACTGTTATTCAGTATTGTACTGGAAACGTTAGCTTTAGCAATAAGAGAAGAAAAAGAATAGAATAGGCAAAGAAGAAACAAAGCTATCACTCTTTGCAGATGACATGATGTTATACTTAGAGAATCCCAGAGAATAAAGTAAAAAAGTACTTGAAATAACAAACAACTTTAGCAAAGTTGCAGGCTATAAAATAAACCCACATAAATCATCAGCATTTCTATATATTACCAGAAAAGCCTAACAGCAAGAGACAGAAAGAGAAATTCCATTTAAACTTACTGTAAACATTATAAAATGTTTAGGAGTCTACCTCCCGAAAAAAACCCAGGAACTCTGTGAACACAATTACAAAACACTTTTCACGCAAATAAAATCAGATCTGAATAATTGGGAAAACATCAGTTGCTCGTGGGTAGGCCAAGCTAATATAATAAAAATGACAATTCTACCTAAGCTAATTTACTTATTCAGTGCCATACCAATCAAACTACCAAAAAATTGTTTTATAGAGTTAGAAAAAATAATAACAAGATTCATTTGGAAGAACAAAAGGTGCAGAATATCAAGAGAACTCATGAAAAGAAATGCAGGGGAAGGTGGCCTAGCCATTCCAGATCTTAAATTGTATTATAAAGCAGCAATCATCAAAACTGCTTGGTACTGGCTAAGAAATAGAGTGGTGGATCAATGGAATAGGTTCAGTATGCAAGACACAGTAGTCAATGACTATAGTAACCTATTATTTGATAAACCCAAAGACCCCAGCTTCTGGGATAAGAACCCACTCTGAAAAAAACTGCTGGGAAAACTGGAAAAGCGTATGGCAGAAACTAGGCAGAGACCAAAATCTCATACCATATACCAAAATAAAATCAAAATGGGTACGTGATTTAGATATAAAGGCTGATACTATAAGCATACTGAGAGAGCAGGGAATAGTTTACCTGTCAGATCTATGGAGAACAGAAGAATTCATGACCAAACAGGAGATAGAGAACATTATGAAAAGCAAAATAGACAATTTTGATTACATTAAATTGAAAAGTTTTTGCACGAACAAAGCCAGTGCAACTAAGATTAGAAGGAAGGTAGAAAATTGGGAAAGAATTTTTACAACCAGTCTCTCCGATAAGGGCCTCCTTTCTAAAATATATAGAGAATTAAGTCAAATTTATAAGAATACAAGCCATTCCCCAATTGATAAATGGTCAAAGGATATGAACGGACAGTTCTCAGATGAAGAAATTAAAGCCATCTATAGTCATATGAAAAAATGCTGCAAATCACTATTGATTAGAGAAATGCAAATCAAAACAAGTCTGAGGTACCACATCACACCTATCAGAATGGTCAACATGACAAAACAAAAATGATAAATGTTGGAGAAGATGTGGGAAAATTGAAACACTAATGCATTGTTGGTGGAGTTGTGAAATGATCCAGCCATTTTGGACAGCACTTTGGAACTATGCCCAGAAGGCTATAAAAATGTGCGTACCCTTTGACCCAGCAATAGCACTTCTAGGGCTATATCCCAAAGAGATCACACAAATGGGAAGAGGACCTACATGTACAAAAATATTCATAACATCTCTTTGTGGTGGCAAAGAGTTGGAAATTGAGAGGATGCCCATCAATTGGGGAATGGCTGAGCAAGTTGTGGTATATGAATGTGATGGAATACTATTGTGCTATAAGAAATGATGAACAGGCTGACTTCAGAAAAACCTGGAAAGACTTGTACGGTCTGATGCTGAGTGAAGTGAGCAGAACCAAGAGAACGTTGTACACAATAACAGCAATGTTGTGTGATGACTAATATCGATAATCTTAACCCTTCCTGACAATACAAGGATCTAAGACATTTCCAGAGGCCTTGTGATGGAAAATGCTATCCACACCCAAAGAAAGAACTATGAAAGCTGAATTGTTATTTTTTTCTCTTCTGTTGAGTTTTGTTTCCTCTTTGTGATGGTTCCTTCTATTGGTTTTAATTTCTACTTACAACATCACTAATGTGAAAATATGTTTAATATGAATGTAAATGTATAGCCTATATCAGATTGTGCACCATCTTGGGGAGGGTGGTGGGGAGGAAGGGGGAGAAAAATTTTAAACTCAAAAGCATATGGAAGTGATTATTGATAAATCAAAATGAATTAATAAAAAAAAAAAGAAGTCAGTGTACTTAGTTGACATTTGTAGGGAAAAAGTTTGGACTTAGTAGTTGGCTACTTCTTTTAAGTGTTCCAGGTGAGAGGAAATTAACTTGGCCTATTTAAAACTATTTAAGTATATTTGACAACATTCTAATGAATAACCTAAATATTCTTGAAGTAGTAATTGAAGTATTTCCTATTGAAATGAAAAAAAATCAAATGAAATATGATTTGGAGTAAAATGTATTAAGTATTTGAAGTGGCTCTTTGAGGAATGAAAAGAAATGTGCTTAAAAATTGAATATACAGGAAGCTAATGTGGACTTTGTTAAGCTGAATCAAACTGAATTTAAACATGTTAAATTGTATAGACTGTATTTAATTTAGATTACAAATACTTAGTGTTGTATTTTTACTTTAGATCATAATATTGTGTACATATTCAGAAAATATTGTACATTGTGTTTCTTTTTCTGTCTTTTAAGCTTAAATTTGAAATTCTCTGCCTGTAAAACCTAATGTTTTGGAGGAAAAAAAAAAGTTCGGTACCTATTTTTCCTAAGGTATTTTATTTTGCATTTTCAGCCTTTTCCTCATAGTTATTTTAAAAGACTGTTTTTTTGTTTGAATTTTGTGTTTTCTCCATCTGTTTTAATTTTATAGGAAGTAATTTGACTTTCCCAT
>NW_020945437.1:7481803-7509134 GCF_900497805.2 Vombatus ursinus | reverse complement strand
TTTTCCTCCAGACCCATATTCTTAATTTTTACCTGGGGCCTGGGTTTGAAGGATCCAGATCTCTGAATTACACTGTTCTCATAACATTAGAAGTATAATTAAGACCATCATATTACTGGAACTTCATTAGAAAACTTGCTGTTGTATATTTTCTGACTGAAGATATTCAGATAGGCTTCCTGTCTCCCTGGAGCATTTATATTTTTCAGTAGGTGATTATTTTTCCAAGAAATTCATGCAGTCTAGCAAACTAACCAAGTTTATCAGCTGAATGCTTATTTGCCTTTTCCCCTTATTTATTTTGTTAATCTTTTGTTAATTCATTAATGAGTATCACTTGGAAATGAAGGGAGAGGATGGGGTTCACAGGTGAATGGAAAAAAGGTAAAACTAAAATAGATTAATTTAGGAGCCAAGCTTAACTTTTTTTTTTAAAGCAGGTTTAACACTATTGGAAAAAATAAGATTTGGGGGTCTGGATTTGGATTATTTTTCATTAGCTCAAATACCCCAGGATTTCTTGTGCTTTTTCAAACTGATTTCCTTTCCCCTCTCAACCACAGTCCCTAGTCTAGGCACTTTTCATGGTTAGGAGTATTAGATTAGCCATTTGCCCTTGTGGGCAGGGAGGGCAGGTGAGCTTCCTTTTTTTCCTCCTTTTCCACTTCCCTGGTATTTAATATCAGCTGTATTTATATGTGAAGCCAAGTGTAGCATTTTCCCCCCATAAGTAGGTAGGACACCTTTTTAAGTACAGATTTATTATTTATGGGAGAAATCTTTAGCATAAGTATCAGAGCCAGAGAATGTGGCCTGTGTTCTAACATCATAGATTTAGAGCTGGAAGAGATGTTAGTTCTGCTTCTTGATTTTGCACATTGGAAAACTAAGGCCTAGAGTGGTAAGTGATTTGTTCAGGGTCACCTTAGGGGTAAGTGGCAGAGTGAGGATTGGAAATCAAATTGTTTGCTTCCATATCTAGCACCTTTTTCACTGTATCATGAGACTTCTGTGAAAAACAAAAACAAGTTCTTTACTCCAGACCCTTTTTTGGGAAGCTGCATAAGGTAAGGTACAAGGACACATAAAGATGGTTGGAGATTAAGTGAAGGAAGGAGAAAACCCTATTTTTTTTGCTTTTTTCACCAAATACTTCCCTCTAATTTTGGCTTTTAGTCAAATGTTCTGTATCTCAGTCTTTGTGATAGTGACACATAATAGGTGCTTAATAACTGCCAGTTGACTGACTGACTGACTTTGTTACTATTCTAAGAGATCATTATTAGTTGATTTGGATTCTAATGTTACATAAGGCAGATTAGGGCCTAACAGTTTGTTGTTGCTATGGAAAATTTTTAGAGAAATTACCTCATGACCATAGATTACATTTCTAATTCTAGCAACCACTTCCGAAATTCATGTTGCTAGGCCTATGTGGACTACACTATAAAATACTGCTGGCCCATTATATATATTAGAAAAGCAACTTCTGAGCATGCCTTGTTGACAGTTGGCTCTCTCAAAACCCAGATGTCCTTTATAAATTGCCTAGGATATTGATTACTGATGGAATGGATTGTGGGTATCTGAACAGACTGTTTTTTAGAAATATGTTATTCGACCTAAATAGAAAAGGGGCTCAGAAAGAAGGCATGCTTTTCAAATGTTCACATCACGCTAAGTTGAGAGGAATACTGTAGATAACACAATTGGGACCCTCCCTAACATATTTACAGACTACTACTGCTACTGCTACTGTTACTACTACTACTACTGCTGCTGCTGCTGCTACTTATAATGATAATAATAATAGTTGGCATTTACATAGCGCCTTAAGGTTTGCACAGTGCTTTACATATGTCAGCTTATTTGATCTGCTGTTAAGATAACTATATTTCAGACTTCTGTGGTGACAAGGACTAGGTTTTTATTTATCTTTTCATTTTCCTCAATTCCCTAGCATTTTGCTTTGTACATAAGAGAATTGGAATAGAAGCCCCTTGTGGTCAGGCAGGTACTGTTTCATAGTAGGTGCTTGACAAATGCTTAGTTAATTGATAGAATTATCAGATGAACTCTTGAAGGGAACTTTAGAGATTAACCAGTTCAGTGATTCTCAACCTTTTTGATTTCAGGATGAGCCCAGAGAGCTTTTGTTGATGTGGGTAATATTAATCAATAATTAAAATGTGTTAGTATTATTAGGAAAGTACTTTTGGCCTCACAGACCCCCCTGAAAGGGTCTTGGCACTCCTACAGGTTGTCAGACCACCCTTTGAGAACTGTTAATCTAGTCTACTACCCTACTTCTGAAGCATTTTAGGTACTTTGTGATCATGGGCAAGTCCTCCCAGAGCCCTGTGGGACTTCTCTTAGACTTACTTAGTGTGTTAATAGGTGGTTGAGATGACTGCAGAGAAATTGTTAATTCTTTACCTATTGATGGATTGATGTAATTAATAATGCTTAATAAATGTTTACTGAATTAAATGTTTATTGTAGGGCAGCAAGACAGGTTAAATCATGCTGCTGATACTTAACTAAGCTTTGCAGAGTGCCTGACACATAATAGGGCCTTAATAAATGTTAATTGACTAATTGTATGACTATGGGCTAGCCACTCTCTGAGCCTCTACTTTCTCATTTACAAAATTGATATAACAATACCTATACAGTCTTTCTAATAGTGTTATTTTAAATATAATTCAAATGAGATAGTGTATATAAAGCATTTTGCAAACCTTAAAAGCTGTATACCTGGAAACTTTTTAGAGGTAATATGGTATTACAGGAAAAACACTGAATTTGGAGTCTACAAGACCTGAGTTTTGAATTCTACTTCAGAATTTAGACACTAGCTGTATGAACCTAGGCAAGTCATTCCATCCTTGTGAGTTCAGTTTCTTCATCTATAAAATGGGGATAGTAATAACACTGACCTACCAGAGTTGTTGTGAGGATCATTTGCATACTTTAAAGCTCTATATAAATGTTAGCTATATTAATATCATATATTGGGTTGTGCAGTTCCACTGAGATAATATTTATAAATATTCCAGAAACCTTAAAGCAAGTGTAGAAGTACTGGCTATTATGATTATTATTACCATTAAGTAGCTACTCTCTGCGAAGCATTGTGCTGGGCTTGAAGATAAATGTGTCATACACCTTTTTTTCTAAAAGAGTTTATAGGGTAAAGGAGAAATACACAAACCACTATGCTACAGTGGAGAATGATCTAAGTTCAGAGAAGATATCTAGGCAATGTGTTCTGAGAAATTTGGGGTGCTGAATTACTCAGGTCAGCAAAGGCTTCATTTTTTAGTGGTGGTGGCATCAGAATTCAACCTTGAAGCAAGGCAGTAGGTATCATTAGTTGGAAAAGGTGGAAGAATCCATTTCAGGCATAGCAGGAAGGGATGAGAACAGAACATGTGTGGTAGATAATCTAGTGTGATTAGAATGTTGAACATGTGAAGGGGCAGTTATTAGCCTCAGTGTGAGATGAGGCTAAAAAGGCAGGTTGAAAACACATACTTGAATTTTTGCATAAAGGATTTATCCATCTTCATTAGGCAGTGAGAATCAGTTGAAACTTTAGGCAGAAGCATGGTCAGACCAATAATTAATGGATACTACTGTATAGTCATCTTTATCTTATAATTTTAAAGCCCTGGATTAAAGCATGGACCACCTAATAATATACTTAGAAGAGAAGCTGCTTATTACTTGGTGATTATAGTTGACATCTATCTAAAATTAAAATTTTATAGAAAGAGGCAATGACACGAATAAGTAAAACACAAAGATAAATAATGAGTTCACCAGATCTTGTTGAGGAATCTAAAAATGTTGATTAGAAATGATTTTATCCATTGTATGGGAAAAATGTATATACTAAAGCCCTGCTCCAGTTGGAGGACAATATACTAAAATCATAGAACACTGATCTCTGAAGAATGAAAAGCAAAAAGACAAAAAGACAATGTAATGATGCATAGTGGATGTGAATGGACCTGCGGCATGTTACTGATTATTTTGTATAGCACTTTAAAGTTCTCAAAACACTTGCTTCATGATTTAACCTATGAGATAGATGGTTTAAGGGTTGTTATCCCCATTTTGTAGGTGAAGATACTCAGGGTTTGAAAGTTAAATGGTTTTACTCTGTCTGAGGAAGTATTTGAAACTGGGACTTTGGACTTCAAATTCAGTACATTCATGCCATCTATTCTGTCTCTTTGAAGACACAGATAAGGAAGAAGTACTATTAAAAACATAATGGAGAATATGACTGAAAATGGATCTGTACTTGGTATCGTTTTAATCAGTGATATAGATAAAGGTATGGATGGTTTTCTCATCAGATTTTCAAATGACACAAAGCTGAGACGGATCGCCAACAAACTGGATAACAGTCAGGATCCAAAAGGATCTTGACAGGCTAGAGCATAGGGTTGAATCTAATAAGATGAAATTCAGTAGGGTTAATATAAAACCTTACATCTGAGTACAGAAGAAATCAACTTCACAAGTCTGTAATGGGAGAAACATGGGTAGATAGCAGTTATTCTGTAAAAGATCTGGGGGTTTTAGTGGATTACCATCTCGATATGAGTCAGCAGTGTAACGTGGCAGCTAAAAAAGCTAATGTGACCTTGGGCTGAATTAGAAGGGGCTAACTTTTAGGACTATGCTTGTTAGACTTTATTTGGAGTACTATATTTAGGTCTATGGGCAGCTAGATGGTATAGTGTATTGAGTGCTGTGCCTGAAGTCAGAAAGGCTCCCCTTTCAGAGTTTCAAATCCTAGCCTCAGACACTTATTAGCTGTGTGACCCTGGGCAAGTCATTTAATCCTGTTTGCCTCGGTTTCCTCATCAGTAAAATGAACTGGAGAAAGAAATGGCAAACCACTCTGGTATCTTTGCCAAGAAAACCCCCAAAGGGGTCACAAAGAGTCGGACATGCATGACTGAAAAACAACTGAAGAACAACACAATTTAGTTCTGGACCTCATGGTTTAAGAATGATACTGATAAGCTAGAGAGTGTCTAGAGAAAGGCAACTAGGATGGTGAAGGGTCTTGATTCCATGACATTTGAGGATTAGTTGAAGGAACTAGACATGTCTGTTTAGTCTGGACAAAAGTAGCCTCGGAGGAGGGGGACAACATGATCTCTGCCTTTCAGTACTTGAAGAGCTACCATGTAGAGGAGTGATTAGACTTGTTCTTTTTGGCCCTAGAGGGCAGGACCTGAAGCAAATTTCAGAAGCTAATTTAATTTAGGCCTAATGTCAGGAACAACTTCCTAACAGAGGTGTCTACAAGTGGAATGGGCTGCCTTGAGAGGTGGTGAGGTCCTCGTACTTGGAAGTTTTCAAGCAGAGGCTGAATGACCACTTCTTGGATATGTTAGAGTACGGATTCCTTTTTATTATGGGTTGGACTAGTGTGCTTTGGAACTCTCAAATTCTATTAGAGTAATAAGAATGAGAAATATCAGATAGGTCCTCATTGTAGTACATTTTTACCGTGAAAGTTCAAAGGTAAGACCTCCATCAAATAGGGTAGATTTTCAGTGATGGATATATCAAGATAATATATCAGAATTTCATGGGGTGACCAAGTATGGGAGGGGTTGTGATTTGTACATGTTTAGGGGGCAGCCATACCAGTAAAATTTTGCCAAAGTAAATATTTGTTAAGATTTATATGCTTAATGTTTGCAGAGCCATAACAAGCAAATAGTTTGAAATACGCTTAGAAAACTCGGCATGAAGTATACCCTTCAGAGATGCTGGAGTAGAGGAGCAAGTGGAGGGCAGGGTCTGTCGGGGAGCTTAGGAAGAGTTACATTTGAGGGACAGCTGCTGAAAAGGACATAGCTCGTTGCTTTCTGTTTCAATTACAGTTTTCATCAGTGGGTGCAAAGTTCAGTTGTTTCTCTGTTGCTAAAGGACTGCAAGTTGCTCCTCCCTGATTAAGACTATTTGTAGGAATCAAAGAAAGCAATTTCACCAGAACAGATTCCATTGAATAAAGTTAAACCTGGAGTTAAAAACCTATAAAATTACATTCTTGTGATTTGATGTAACCTTAATCTTTTTTTTTTGCAATTATTTTTTGCAATTTTTGTTTGCAATTCAAGTATAAATACCTGTTACAGTGAAATCTATATTTTAAAACAGTAATTTAATATATAAAATGTCTATTTCAGATTTGTTTTGTAATAACATCAGAAAACTAAATGAATATTTATTTTATGTGCCAGAGCCTTTAATGCTTATGAAATTAGTAAAATGTGACTTATCTCTAATTTCAGAGTTATAATTTGTTTTAATTTCCTATATTAGTAGTTTGATGGCCATCACTAAAAAAAGAGACAATTAAATTCTTATATTTAACTGAAATATCATGCTTGTGTTTCTTCAGACAAAAAATGCTTATTTTTAACAAAACAAGCACAGTACTTCTGAGTTTATCTTGCTATTATGTATTATTTTGTCATTAGATACCAATCTAGATTAGAAATTGAAGCCTATTAAGTATTTCTCTGATACTTACTGACTCTGAATAT
The DNA here is from genome assembly GCF_900497805.2 of Vombatus ursinus. Lineage (NCBI taxonomy): Eukaryota > Metazoa > Chordata > Mammalia > Diprotodontia > Vombatidae > Vombatus > Vombatus ursinus. The sequence goes on along the minus strand of NW_020945437.1, from coordinate 7,502,553 downwards.
TGACTCTCATTGGATAGACTGATTTTCTTGAATCTACAGTGGATACTACTAGAATATCAAAACTAAATCAATAATAGCTTATATTTCTAAAACACTTTACAGCTTCAAAGTGCTTTCACATATGCTATCTAACTTGATGCTTATAAAAAAACCTTTTAAGTAGGTTGTCTGTGTATTATCATCATTTTGAAAGCTGAAGTAACAGGTTTTGGAGAGATGTAGTGATTTGCCCAGGTTCATAGAGCAAGGAAATGAAATAGAAGGAACTTGAATTAAGAGCTTCTTTCTGATTCTAAGACCAGAGCCCTTTCTACCACACTTGTCATACAACTTTTTAGAAAAGTTACATAAACATAAATTCCTAAATAGTTCATAATTAGATGTCATAATCCCTATTTCATAATGGTGCCTTTGAGCTTTACTTCAAATAATTTAATACTTCAAAAAACCTATGATTTCAACAACGTTGGTTCTCCCTCCCATGGTACACATTGCAACCTTTATATGCTTCAGTTGTTGAATTTGAACTGCTATGGCCAAAACCTCATCATCTGGTAGACAGCCCTTTGGTGAGAAACCTTTCTCAGCTCAGTACGCAGACCTTTTGGTGGTAATCCATTGCTTGGCCCCTACTCAAATCCTTTCTTGTTGTATGAGACCTATCATATCTTGGCCTCTATCAGGATAGCCTTTAAGAACCAAGGGTCACCACATGATCGTGACTGTGTTAAAGTGGGATGTGGAAGTATTAAAAAAATATATTAAGTTGAAAATATCTCTTTATAGAAGTTTAAAAGAAACAAAAATATTTAAAATGTGATAGCAAAACCTCTTCTCCCTTACTGTTTCTCTTTATAATAGCCAATATTGGCCAAATGATTCTCTCCTGTATTTTGATAATAAATGTAATGTACATTATAAGAAAACTGAGAAGATAGCCTGCATTTTAAAACACTTTAAAAATATAAACTCCTATATAAGCGTTGTTAGAATGTGTATGTACACAAACTTATATACATACAGAGTATCAATATGTATTTGTATATATATATTACCTTATTAAAGTTTGATGACATTCACCAAATTTAGAACTTATTTTTGAAATTGTAAACATTCTTATTTGTTTACCCATTAACAGCATATTCTGTTCAGTATGGCTAATTCTTATAAGTCTGCTGATGTATTTTTTATTAAATAACTATCTAAAAAATGAATTTATTTTAAACATTCTTTTCTTTTCAATTTTGAGTTCCAGATTCCCTCCCTCCTTCCCACTCCACCACCCACTGAGAAGGCAAGCAAAATGATACCACTTATACATGTGAAATCATGCAAAACCTATTTCCGCATTAGCCTTATCTCAAAAAGATAGCAAAAAAATAAAGTGAGAAAATTACACCTCATTTTGCATTTTCATCAATTCTCTTTCTGGAGGTGGATAGCTTTTTTTCATCATGAGTCCTTTGGAATTGTCTTTGATCATTGTATTGATCAGAGTAGCCAAGTCTTTCACAGTTGATCATCATTACAACATTGCTATTGCTGTTCACAATACTCTCCCGGTACTTCTCAATTCACTTTGCATCAGTTCATATAGGTGTTGCCATGATTTTTCTGAAATCTCCTCCCTTGTCATTTCTTGTAGCATAGTAGTACTCTATCAGAAATATATGCCACAATTTGTTCAGCCATTCTACATTTGATGAACCTTCCCCTCAATGTCCAGTTCTTTACCACCACAAAAAGAGCTGCTATAAATATATGTATATATATATATTCGGTGTGAGGCAATTGGGGTGAAGTGACTTACCCAGGATCACACAGCTAGTGAGATGTGTCTGAGGCCAGATTTGAACTCAGGTCCTCCTGATTCCAGGGCCAGTGCTCTATCCACTGTGCCACCTAGTTGCCCCTGCTATAAATATTTGTGTACAAATAGTTCATTTTCCTGTTTCTTTGATCTTTGGGGTATAGACCTAGTAGTGGTGTTGCTAGGTCAAAGGGTATGCACAGTTTTATAACCCTTTGGGCATAGTTGCAAATTGTTCTTAGTTTACGATTTCACCGGCAATTTATTAGTGTTCCTATTTTCCCTCATCCCCTCCAGCATTTGTCATTTCTGATAGGTGTGAGATGGTACCTCAGAGTTGTTTTAATTTGCATTTTTCTAATCAATAGTAATTTAGAACATTTTTGTATGACTATAGATAGCTTTGATTTCTTCTCCTGAAAACTTTTTCTTCATTTCCTTTGACCATTTATTAATTGGGAAATAGCTCTTATTTTTACAAATTTGACTCAGTTCCCTACATATTTGAGAAATAAGGCCTTTATCAGAGAAACTTGCTGTCAATTTTTTTTAATATTACTTCATTGTCTTGGTATCTTTTATCAAAATGTAGTTTTCCTGATTCTTTCTTTTAATTAAGTCTGTTTTTGTTTTTGCTTTGTCTAAGATCATAATTGCTACCTCTGCCTTTTTTTTTTTTTTGCTTCAGCTGAAGCATAATTCTGCTTCAGCCCTTTATTTTAACTCTTTCTTTGTCTTTCTGTTTCAAGTGTGTCTCTTGAATCCAACGTGTTGTTGGATTCTCTTTTCTAATCTATTCTGCTGTCTGTTTCTGTTTTGTGAATGAATTTATCCTATTCCCATTCACAGTTATGATTACTAACAGTGTCTTTCCCTCATCCTATTTTCTTGTTTATTCTTTTCTTTTTATCCTGTCACTCCTCAAAAGTCTCTTTTGCTTCTGACCACCGCTTTTCTTAATTTGCCCTCCTTTTTATCATCCCCTTTCATATCTCTTATTCCTTTTCCTTCCTATTTCCCTGTTGAATAAAATAGATTTCTATACTTAACTGAGTGTGTATCTTCAGTTACTCCTTCCACATCATAGCGGTTAGAGACACGGCCTCCCTCCCCGTCTGGAAAATTTGCAAACAAAAATTTTGGCCCTTCCTTTGTGCCAGAGAAGAAGTCTGAATTATTATGGTACTAAAAGATTAAAATATGTTGATATTATATAATACTATAGATATATTTTATGATATGAGTTTCTGAACTTTTTCTGTGTCATCTGCTGGCCTTTGTGTGTTGTGTGTGGCTTCTGCAAAACTCCCCCAAAATTCCTATTTAATTTCTTTTGCTGACCCCCAATATATCAAAATCACAGTGGAGAAAGTCAAAATGTGGAAGGGATAACTGTATATTTTTCCCTCTTTGAACCAATTCCAATGAAAATGATGTTCAAGCATTGCTTGCCACTCCCCTTCCCCCCATTTTCCTCTTTACTATAAAATCTCTTCCTTGTGCACATATTTTATGTGAGAAAATTTCCCCGTTCTACCTCTCTTCCTACCTCTTTCACATTTTGTCATTTTTTTCTTTTTTTGGAGATGATCCCAACATAATTGACTCAATTATACTCCCTCTGTCTATGTAGACTCCTTCAGACTCCCCTAATGATAAAGTTCTTAGGAGTTTACATGTATCATCTTCCTACGTAGAAATGTAAACAGTTTAACTTTATTGTGTCCCTTATGATTTCTCTTTCATGTCTTACCCTTTCATGTTTCTCTTAAGTCTTGTGCTTGAATGTCAGATTTTCTATTCAAGTCTGGTCTTTTCATCAGGAATACCTGAAAGACCTGTATTTCATGGGGATTTAGCTTATTTTTTCCCCTTCAAGGATTATATTCAGTTTTGCTGGGTAGATTATTCTTGGTTATAATCCTAGTTCCTTTGTCTTCTGGAATATTATATTCTAAGTTCTTTATTCTTTTAATGTAGAATATGCTAAATCTTGTGTGATCCTGACTATAGCTCCATGATAATTGAATACCTTCTTTCTGACTGCTTGCGATATTTTGTCCTTAACCTGGGAGCTCTGGAATTTGGCTATAATATTCCTGGGAGTTTAATTTCAAGATCACTTTTAGGAGGTGATCAGTGGATTTTTCCAATTTCTGTTTTAACCTCTGGATCTAAGGTATCAGGGTTGTTTCTTGATAATTTTTTGAAATATCATGTCTAGGCTCTTTTTTGATCATGGCTTTCAGATAGTGCACTATTTCTTAAATTATCTGTTTTCTAGGTCAGTTGTTTTTCTGATGAGATATTTCACATTTTCTTTTATTTTTTCATTCTTTTGACTTTGTTTTATTATTTCTTGATAACTCATGGAGTCATTAATTTTTACTTGCTCAATTCTAATATTTAAGGAATTATTTTCTTTAGTGAGCTTTTATACCTCTTTTTCCATTTGACCAACATGCTTTTCAAGGAGCTCTTTTCTTTAATGAATTTTTGTGTCTCTTTTACCATTAGGCCAATTTTGTTTTTCATGTTATTATTTTCAGTATTTTGTGTGTGTGTGTGTGTGTGCGTGTGTGTGTCTCTTTTGCTGAGCCATTAATTCTCTTTCCATAATTTTCTTCCGTCACTCAATTCTTTTCCCAATTCTTCCTTTAATATTCTTTTTTCTTTCTTTAACTCTTCCAGGAATTTTTATTGGGCTTGTGACCAAGTAGCATTTTTTTTTTTTTTGAGGCTTCACTTGTAGCTGCTTTCACATTGTTGTCTTCTGAATTTGTGTCTTGATTTTGCATGCCACCATAGTAACTTTTTATTGTCAGGTTCACTTTTTGTTGTTTGCTCATTTTTCCAGCCTGTTTTTTCACTTTGAACTTTATGTTAAAGTTGGACTCTTCTTACTTGGCGTTGGGGAGATAACTGTCTCAAGTTTCAAGCTTTTTTATGCTGCTATTTTTGGAGCTATTTCTGGGGGTCCACAATTTTTTGGTGCTTCCAGGATGGTGTTATATGGGGAGAAGTGTGGTCACTACTCAACTGGTCTGCACTCTGATCTTATCCAGGAAGGGTTTCTCCTCCCATGAAGTCATGAGTACTAGTTTCTCTTTGCCTTTAAACTGTGATGGGCCCCTGCTCCCTTCTAACTAATCACAAGAGCTCTTCTTAGCCCTGGAACTGTGACTCAGAACTGCTTATGGGCAATAGAGTTGCTAATCAGCACCAGCTGCACCCACTGCCAGCAAAGGGACCCCTGTAATCTCTTTCTGACCAGTTGTCCAATCCCCTTACTGTCTCTGGGCCAAAAGCTCCTAAAACTACTGCTGCTGCTGTGCTCTGGGCCAGCTCCCACCTAGGTGTTACAGACCTTTCCTGCTGACCTCTTAAGTTGTCTTAGACTAGAAAGATCTCTCACTGTGACTTGTGTTTGCTCTGCTGCTTCAAAACTTGATTTGAAAAGTTTTTTAAAGTTCAAAGGGGAATGTTGGGAGAGTTCAGCTGGGTTGCTGCCTATATTCTGCCATCTTCTATTAAATAGTTTTTAAGTTTAATATGAAAGCTTTAGTCATAGGATCATAGGTTTAGAGGTAGATTAGTCTTCAACTCATCAAGCAGTTATTGAATACCTTTTATGTGTCTTGTATTTTATTGGGGGAATCTGGGTATACGTAGAAAAACATTGCCTTCAAGGAATTTACAGTCTTTTGGGAGTGATATGTGTTCACAGATAAGTAAATACAGGATATTTTTATAATTCAGAATATACAAGTCATACAGTTAAGTTTCATAACTAGAATTGGAACTGGGGACTTCTTGAGTCTGAATCCTGTGTTCTTTCCTCCAGCTCACATTGCTTTTGACTATTACGTAGAAGTGGCAAGTTTGGCGGAATTCAACCTGAAGCTTATACTATTGGGAGATAAATTTGAAGTTTCCACAGGTTATATGATCATATAAGTTATCAAGGAAAGTTGTGAGCACTCTTTGATTTGTGTTTTATGAGATATACTCCCAAACTTAATTTTTTGCCTCTTTTTACTTGGTTTTGATTTTCTTGTTAGTGTCCAGGATTTTGGAAATAGCTTTAGAACCAAGCATTCCTATAATTCATTTGGGATTTTGGGAACTCTGTTGGGCCACAGATGGGCCGTTGTTGGTTTATGTCTTAACTCTTCTCCACATTAGAAAGAAATAGCTGCTAATATCTGATAAAATGATAAAAACTGACTTACTGAGAGAATTTTAAATTTGAATGTTCCCTTTGGGCAATAATATATTTATCTATATTATAAACATTTTAGTGTGCGGATTAAATAAATGCCTGAGGACAGATACTTAAAGTATGTGATGATCCATATGATTTTTGTGTATTTCAAATCTCTATTTAAATGGGTGCTTGTATTTTTTTGAAGTCTGTTGCAAACAACAGTTATATCTTAATGTCAATATTGGGGTATAAATAAGGCATATTAACAAGTGTTATTAACTGTTACTCAATACTGTATAGGGTAAAACTGTATGTTTATGGATTTATGTCAACTGAAAAGTTTAATATACTTTAAACTTAATTACAGCTTGTTGGTATTTGTAATAACCCTTTGTATTTGTTGAGTGGTTTATATTCCACTTAGTTGGCAGTTTATGTAGAAATACATCTATTTTCTTATCTAAATCTTATGGATTAAAATTATTGTGTATAGTATTTGACCATTAATCCATTTTTGTAACTGATAAGTTTTTCTTTACATGTATATTTTGATTCTTTTGTTTTGGTGCCCTCTACTAGAAAAATTCTTTGAGAGAGGGACTGCCTCATCTGAAGCTCCTAGTACAATGCTATCTGATCGAGTCAATCATTAAACGCTTGGTAGCTCATTGTCTCTTTCCTCCTCAGTTATATTGCTCTTTGTGCCAGTCTCCACTACTTTTCTTTCTGCACTGGTTTCAGTCCCTTTCATGCTAACTCCAGCCCATTTTGATTACATTTTCCTTCTTAGTTGTGAAGTTCTACTTGTGTTTGAAAACTCTGCTACAAAGTACACAGTTTTGCCCTGTCTCATGCCACATAGACCATCCCCATTCTGCTTCACTGATTTTTAAAAATGATTGAGTCAGTATTTTGGATGGTGTTAGCGAACGAATTCTAGTGGAGAACGTGGTGTGAAGGTTTCTTGAGAATGTAATAGTGTTAATTAGGAGGAATGGCCATGACAAATTGTGAAAATTGTTTTTAGTTAATGAAGTCAATGTGTACAAGTAGAAGATGCTATGAGCCTTTTGATTTAGATTTAATCTGCTTTGTTTGTGAAGCTTTAGCTGTGTGTCTTCGGAACTTTAGTGGTTGGGTTTTTTGGTAATACTTTCATCACTTTGGGAAAGTTTATAATAAATAAGAGTGTTGATAGTTAAATTAAAACAAACATGGTAGTTGATGCAAATGTAAAATGACAGTCAAGTATCATATGATTTTTCAAGGTATGCCTTCAAATATAGTTATCATTAACTGATACTATAATTGTGAATAAATTGAGGGCTAATAAAATGCATAAGAAATACATAAGGTATATGAAGTAGACACTTTGGTCCTGCACACGTGATAAAATGCATAAATTTCTTGTGTAACAAGAGACAGACTTTTTAACTAATATAGATAGTTAAGATTTGTTTTATTCTCTATGCCTAATATAGGAAACTTTCTGGGAGTACTGTCTTGTACAGAATGCTATAGTAGGTATTATGTGGAGGTGATGAGTGTATATGTGTATACAAGGCAAGTAGCTATTAGAGGATGTGCCTTGTTTTGTGCCCTTGTGAGCTTGGAGCTTGGACCTTGAAATGGGGGGAGACAAGAGGACCAGAAATGATGTAAGTGTAACATAGAGCACCCTACCTACAAGTTAGAAATAAAATGAGTTCATAAATGCTTTGGAATGCAGGTGGGATTTTATCAATGTTTGAGGGCAGTGAAGAGACACATGATGTCTGTGAACAGGCTTCAACATATAAGCTACTGAGAATCCTGAAGAATAATGGGAGTAAAAGACATCATTAGTAGATTGTACGATAGAATGAAACGATCGGCTGGTCATGTGGTAAGAATGAAGAATGACATGTGAATACTCAGTGCATTCCACTCATACTCTTGAAATGTCACGAGAAAGTGAGGAAGTCCCTAGCATGTTGGGTGGATCCCTGTGGTGGACTTTTGGAAGGACATGGGCGAGAGTTGCAGGGGTTGGGTACATATGGATGGTTTGTAATCTGCGTTGTTGGAGGGAAGTCCTGAATCAATGAGATTGCAGATTCATTTATTTGAGAGATAGATATTGATGAGTGGGGTGGAGAGAGAAGGGCATTCAAGGTTGGGAGTATGGGTTGAACAGGATAACTGCTAATGTCTCGCAACTCAAAATTCTGTGATTCTGGTAATGGCATGTGAAGTGCCTGTAGGTAAAAATTAGCAAACTATGTTTGAACTTTTGTAACACTATTGACTTGGATTGATAAGTATCACATTTGTTCTGAAGTCAGAGTTAAGGTTAAGGGAGTTTGCAGTTGATGGAGGCCTTAGAATCATAGGCATAGGTGTTTTCTTAGTTTTCCACTTTCAGGAAGTAGGCTTTTGAGGAGAATTAATATGATGAAATAGTGCTTATGTCTTCTATTTGAGCTACTTTTCAGGGTGGTCGTACCTCAGACCTTTTTCACTTCCTTATTTGTTCTATACCAATTTTTAATCTTTGTGACTGCAAGTCACTCAGTTCCAACCTATTTAGCTTTTAATCAGTGTATGGACTGATAGCAAGTCCGTGACCCTGCAGTGTTGTTATCATATAAATATGCTTCTATCACAGTTAATGATAAAGAACGACATTTTTAATATCAGCAAAATGTTCTTACTTATCAAGGGAGAAATTAATTTTCTTTCAGAATTAAAATAGAAAACTTCTGAGGAGGCAATTACAATGATTCAGGTGTGTTGTAATGAACACCTAGACTTGGGTCATGATAGTAGGAATAAAGAAGGAACAAATTTGAGAGAGATTACAGAAGGAGAATAAAAACATTATGTTTATGGGATTTTTAAAAATAATTTCCCCTAGCATCCTTGACCTACCAAGAGATTCAGTATACCCCAAACTCAGTTAAAAATGTTTTGTATCTTTGTGATGTGTTCTACTGATCTCTTTATGACATGTTTTATGAATAATAAAATAGTATTTACATAATGCATAAAGGTTTGCAAAGCACTTTACATAGGTATCTCATTTTATTGACTATTAGTAATGTATTTGGAGCCAGGTAGATTATTAAATATTTTTTGATGTCTAAAAATAATTAAAATTTTAAATTACTAAGACAGTTCTAAAATGTACCTTTAATAAAGAAAAAAGACCAAAGAGAAATTTTTTAAGAATTTAGGAGATAACATGCTTTTTGATCATTGGTTTTTCTGATTTTTCATTGCTCAAATATGATGCATGAAAACATGGTAGTTTTTACTTTGGAAAGTTTAACTGCTTTTATTTGAGTGAACTTCTTCATTTGTGTGTTTTACTGTTGAGTTCCAGCTGTTACTAGGAAATTAGTGAATGTGAGAGATTAACCATAACCTAAACATTTACTGTAGTACTTTTGTTATTTTAAACTCAGTCATAGAATTAAAATCTAGGATTGATCAGCTTATTTTGGTATTTGATATTACACTGCTTTGAAGAGAAAAAATTGCTTATCTCTTGGACTAATTATAGTTAATACATGGTTGAGTTATTTGTGATTTTTGTGTTTGATTCAGTTTTGTAGTTATAGTCATATGTTTTATAGTGGGGTAAAAAGTTCTTCCCTTTTCTTTTTTCACTTATTTGACCAATCACATTGGGCAGTAAAAGGTATTATTTAATTTTCTTAGCTAGTATTGCCCATAACTAAAGGCAAAGTTAAATTGCTTTTTCTATACTGAGAAAGTAGTTTATGCTATTTCTTTATGGACAGAAATGTATGTTACTTTAAGCAATACTACTATTAAAATTTGTATTAACTAAATTTGTTAATTAAATTCTGGGGAGGTTATTTGTTAGAGTTTATGTTTCTTTGTTTTACAAAAAAAGATTTACAATAGTATTCATTTAAGTGACAGAATTCCTTAATATAATGCTCATATATTTACTTGCCCATTTTCTGCTCATCAGAAGAGGCACATCTGTTTTATAATTCTTTATTTCACAGAATCACGGAATTTTATTGCATTCGAGAGATTCAAATAAAATGTTATCTAAGATCGGTTTGGAAAAAAGCATTTTTAATTTGGAGTGAAAGTGGAACTTAAGTGGCAATAGCATCTGAGTTGGGATTTAGAAAATAGGCATACAGTAGGGAAAAATGAGGGAAAGATATTCCAAGTGTTTGGAACAAGGTAAGCCGAAACACAGAGGCAAGAAAGTACAAGGTATATTCCAGGGACCCCTGATAGTTTGTTTGGGGCTAAAGTCTAGAATATGAAAAGAGGAATTAGTATTAGAGAAGACTGAAATGCAGAGGGAAGGGAGACAGATTGGGGAGGATTTTGAATGCCAAGAGAGAATCTTTAAGTTTTACTTGCTGGGCAATGATTATGGTAATAACTCACATTTATATTCACTTTAACACAGACTGCTATCTTTATTCCCCTTTTAAATTTGTGGAAATGATGGGAGTCAGAAAGCTTAAGTATTTTGTCCATGGTCATAAAGTAAAGAAGTGTTGGAGGAAGACATGAACCCAAAGTTGCCTCATTCTATATACACTGTTTTGTTTTTTCTCCCACCAAATAAGGCTGCTTTTCCAGTAGAAAGGATCTGTTAATCTGGCAAGGGATGAAGGTTAAATTGGAGGGGGAAAAGAAATAGAGGTGAGAAGACTTTTAAAGAAATAATTATAATGATATAATTGAATGATAGACAATAAGGACCTAGATATGAGATAAGCTAGTAGGAAGAAAGGAAGGGACAAATAGGAGAGAGACTGCCAAACTAGAATCAACAGGCTTTGACAGATATAAAGAAGTATATTGATGGGGGTTTAAAAAAATTTTTCCTTTGGCACTTTTGATCTACAAGGAAATTCCATGTACTCCAAATACAACTAATCAAGCTTTCTGTGTCTTCAGTTAACCAATGCTAATTAAAATGTTAGGGTGGAGGAAAGGTTCCTGTTTCATATAATTAGAAACTTGCTTTTAGCTTGTTATTAGATCTGTTAATCAATCGAATTAACCAAACCTGTGCAGTTAGTCAATATTTATTAATTGCTAGCATTTATATAATGTTTTAAGGTTTGCAAAGTGCTTTACAAATATTTCATTTGACCCTTAACAACAGCTCTGGGAGTTAGGAGCTATTATTAGCCCCATTTTAGAGATGAGGAAACATAGGCAGATACAAGTTAAATGGCTTGCTTTGAGTCACAGAATAACTGTCTGAGGCAGGATTTGAACTCAGATTTTCCTGACTCCAGGTCCAGTGCTGTATCCACTGTGCCATTGAGTGCTGGGAATTCAAAGAAAGGCAAAAGACAGTCCCTGTTCTCGAGAAACTCACATTCTAATTGGGGAGATAACATGCAAACAACTGTACAAATGATCTATACATAGCACCAGTCTCCTGCCTTTGATGTAAGTGGAGAAAACACCATTCCATTCTATTCGGTCTCCAGCCTCTTGTTTGGTCTTCATCCTCCCGCTGGAAGAGGAGAAGTACCATTTCATTACACATAAGTCTCTTTACTTTTTAGTAAGTGAGGAAGATATCATTTTAGTTTATTGTGCCAGGTCTCCTGCCTGGTCTTCTGGAGGAAGAGGAGAAACACAATTCTATTGAGCCGGGTCTCATTCTTGGTCTCTTGCCTCCTATGGGAAGAGGAAAAACACCATTCCATAAAACACCAGACTCCTTCCTTCTAAGGAAGAGGAGAAAGGCCATCAAGTCTCCAGCCTGATTTCCGGCCTTGGGGAAAAGACAGTAATGACATTTCTTCATCTTTCAGCACTAGTTCCCTTCCTTTAATCGCTTTAGGTGCTGAGGGAACTCTGTCCTGAGACCAAAACCCTAGGACAATGAAAACCTACCTGAACTGTTGCTCAGTGAGTAACAAACTGTTCCCTGTTGATATCCTTCCTATCTCAGTGATTCTGAACCCCTAGCTGTCATTTAGATTCTCTTCTCTGTCCTACTCTTCCTAATCTCTTATTCTCATTCTCTTCAACCCAGTCCCCTACAATTTCCCATTCTAAAGCTACCCACACCTTCCTCTGTGCTTTCTGGATTGCTTGCTCCATAGGTAACAAACTTGCTTTTATCTTTAATATTTTCCTTTTCTACCCTTTCCATTTTTGGCCCTCCCTGAGATCTTGCTTCTTTTGATGACAAAGTCTCCCTGGTCTCCCTTTCTAGCATGGTTGCACTTTCATTCATCTCTTGTGACATTCTCTTCCATTTCTCTACTCCCCTCCCCAGTCTCTTACTAGTTGAGTTAGGGGAGTTGTAATACACCTTGCTCCCTATTGCTACTTTCAGATTCTTCCTTTCCTCTTACTCTCTTCTTAACTCTCTATTTTCTGACTTCTGACCTCATCATTCAACAGAAACACTTCCCTACCAACAATCTCATAATTGTCAAATCCAACGGTCTTTTCTCCTTGACCACTCTGCAGCCTTCTTCTTAATTTCTCTGTTATTGTAGAGGGTACAACATCCTCCCAGTTCCCCAGGTTTGCCACTTAGGTGTCATCCTTAACTACTCATTCTGTGTCACTCCCCCCACATCTGGTTGGGTTCTAAGGCCTATTGATTTTATCATCTTAAAAGCTACCTTTTTTGTGAATGGCCTGCTCAGATTCATACTTTCAAGGAATTTCTCCACAAAATAAAGAGATAGGGGATGATAGTAGGCATGGATGGATCAAGTGAGGGTTTTTTGAGGACAAGGTAGACATGGGCATGTTTGTGTGCATTACCAGACTTAAATCTCTTCCCATCATGCCACAGAAAAGTCTTTATCCTGGAAGATAATTTCAGCCCTAGAATTCACACTTTAGAAGGATCCTTATCCTTTGTACCCCCTGTCTCTGATTGGATGGCTCCTTTCAGTGCTGAGTCTAGCCATGTCTTCAATTCTTACCTGACTCCAATGTGGATTTCTCCAGTACCTGATGGTTCCCTCCCTCTCCCCACTCTCCTTTCAGTTTCCTTTTATGTGATGTTTTTCCCTATTAGAATGTAAGTTCCTTCAGAATAGGGGACTGTCTTTCTTTTTGTTTGTGTTTATTCTCAAAATCCTTAGCACAGTGCCTGGCACATAGTAAGTAAGAATTTAATAAATGTCTGTTGCCTAGTTGTGGAATTATAGTAGGAAGGTAGCCAGTAGACAAGGAGAGACTGAAGATAAGTGAGAAAACAAGGATGATAGAGTGAGAGGAGACAGAATCTAATAGGATCACTTGTCTATATAGTGGGATTTGCCTTGGCAAGGAAAAATGCTGCCTCATTATGTGGGATAGGGATGAAGGCAGGGATAGTAGCAAAATGCATCTGGGAGATAATGAATTGAGGAAGAGAGAAGAGGAAGCTCTTTGAAAATGACCACAATTTTTTTCAGTGAAATATGCAGAGTTCTCAGCTGAGAGGGTTGGGGGAGGGGAAGCAGTGGGAAGTTTAAAAAAGGATGAAAAAATTTGGAAGAGCTGCTTGGGAAATTGTGAAAGTAAGTCATTTAGGGAGGTATAAAAGCATTGCCAGTTGAGGTAATGTAACAAATTTGTAGTGGACACAGTCAGCACAGTTTTGGAATTTTCTCCTGCTTTGGTTGGCAGCACATGGATAGCAGCAAAGATAATGGCTGGCCAGAGCAATGGAGGGCTGAGGCTTTTCAGGGCAAGATCAGCAATAAGATACAAGAGATTGAAGAGCAGAGGACAGTGTAGAGTTGTATTGATTCATTTAAGGGTTCAATATGGGGAAAAGAAGATAGTGTAGTCACTGTTGGGGTGATGACCTGAGAAAGAAATAATGAATTGAGATTTGGAAGTAACATTGTGAATGAAGAACAGGGGTTGGGGTTGCAAGGCAGATGGAGAAGTAGATTATGGATGGAATAAGGGAATTCAGTTCATGGAAGTGGTGCATTTGTGGGATATGACAAAATCAAGAGTTTTTCCATCCTTGTGTATGGCTGAGGGGTGGCTGTAGAGTAGACCATTGTAAATGAAGTTAGAAGTCAAGGAATTGGGACCTGGGGTGTGTTTGAGGGAGTATCACTATGTATGTCGAATTCCTCTAGCATGAGGGTGGGAGTTGAGGAAGAGAGAAAGACTATGACTTACGCACTGAACTTACTGAGGAAAGAAAAGGATTGTATTGGAGGTCTGAAGGTAACAGCTTCCAGAATTTTGATTGAGTGGTAGATAACTCAGAGGAGGAAAGATTACTGATTCATGGAGGAGGAGGGAGAGCCTAGAAGTGGCAGTTGGAAGCAAGGAATATTCCAGATCTTCTCCAGTTGACCAGGGAGGGGGTGGGGTGAAGGGAAATAAGTGAAAGTATAGCTAGTGTTGAAGAGGGTAGTGAGTGAGGCTGTGTCATCAGGAGGGAGCCAGGTTTTTTTTTTTTTTAAATTTTTTTTTTTAATTTTTAGGCAATTGGGGTTAAGTGACTTGCCCAGGGTCACACAGCTAGTAAGTGTCAAGTGTTTGGTCTGAGGCCAGATTTGAACTCAGGTCCTCCTGACTTCAGGGCCGGTGCTCTATCCAGAGGGAGCCAGGTTTTAGAGCCAGAAGATGTGATTAGTGGGAAAAGAAAAGCTTTAAGAAGAAGGTAAGTTTGTGATCTATAGAGCAAGTATTCCACAAAGCACAATGAAAGAGGTGGGTAGCTTTAGAGTGGGACCTTGTCCCTTAACTTCTCTAGTTGTTAGTTTCTTCCCCTGTAAAAATCATGTTGGACTCAATTACCTTTGAAATTGCATTTTTTACAGAACATTGTTCTATCAGCATCCTTTATGAGGAGACAATGTGGATTTGGAAGCAGAGGCCTTGGGTTCGAATCCTAACTGAGATTTTGGGCAAGTCATGTGGCCTCTCTGAACCTTAGTTTCCTCATCTTTAAAATGAGGGATTGCACTAGGTCAGAGGTGGGGAACCTGTAGCCTCAAGGTCACAGGTGGCCCTCTAAGTCCTCAAGTACAGCCCTTTGACCGAATCCAAACTTCACAGAACAAATCTCCTTAAAAGGATTTGTTCTGTAAAATTTGGACTCGGTCAAAGGGCCACACCCAAGGACCACGTGTGGTCTCAAGGACACAGGTTCCCCACCCCTGCACTAGGTGATGTTGATGTTTCCTTTCAACTTTACATAGGTCATAAGCAGCAAAGCTGGGATTCAGGTCCCATGCTCTTTTCCTTTGTAACACACTCTTAAAGCCCAGTTTTAACCACGTTACTTCTCCAATCCTGAAGTTTGGAAACAACACTCTAGGTTTCATCTGTCAGGATAAAGTTTATTAATAATATCATCTCTCATTCCCCAATTGATAAATGGTCAAAAGATAGGGACAGTTTTTTGATGAAGAAATCAAAACCATATGTAGTCATATGAAAAAAATGCTCTAAATCATTACTGATTAGAGAAATGGCAAATTAAAACAAGTTGTGGTATATGATTGTGATCAAATACTGCTGTGATAAAAGTAATGATGAGCTGGTTGATTTTAGAAAAACTTGGAAAGATATGGACTTAGGAAGGAAGATGCTATCCATCTCCAGAGAAAGAACTGACAAATAGAAATATGTGCAGTATGATCTTACATATGTGTGTGCGTGTGTGTGTATATGTGTGTATTTACATATATATGTATTTAATTGTAGCCTTTCCTAAGGTAGTCAGGGAGGGAGAAAAAATAAGATAAAAAGTGCATGAAAGAGAACAAAAGAAAACTTAGAAGGAAGCACAGATAAGCTGGGTAACTTGGAAAACAATATGTAGTATTTAAACAGTTTGAAATGGAAATTGATTCTTTTATATTGAATCCTCTCCTAATGTTTTGCTGTGTAAATAAATGTGTTTTTTTTCTTGTTTTGTATTTAAGTTTAAAATGAATTAAAAAAAAAGAATATCATCTCCCTATTCCTAGATGCTGTGCTTCTCCTAATGCAGACTGAGAGACTGTCTTAGCTTTATTGCTACTGTATTGCATTATTGATATTGAGCTTATGTTACACTAAAATCCCCAAATCATTTTCAAGTTGTTGTCTAGCCATGCATACTCCATTTTCAGTTCTTTTCTGATCCCCTTGTCAGTGCTCTCTTTCTCTTTACCACCACTAGCATCAACCACTGACTAACTGCCAGTGACGGGCAAGAAGCCCACAATTCTGGGAATATTAACACCTCCTAGACCACTGGTCCCACTTCTACCCATTGTTCAAGGGCTCAGCCCTTGTGGAGAAGGGGCTTACCATCCCTATCACCTCCAAGGTAGGCAAACCAGTCTAGTTCAAGCAGCAAGGCAATGAGAGAGAGATAGGAGACCTATGCAAGGCAAAGTTAAACCACCTATGCAAAGTTAAACCACCGGGGTGAGGGAATAAGCATTTATATAGTGCTTACTTTGTGCTAGGCACTGTGCTAAGTGCTTTACAAATATTATCTCATTTGATTCTCCCAACAACACTGCAAGATAGGTACTGCTATTATCCCCATTTTACAGTTGAGGAAACTGAGGCAAATGGGTTAAGTGACTTACCCAGGATCACATAGTCAGTGTCTGAGGTTGGATTTGAACTCAGATCTTCCTGACTCTAGGCCCAGCTCTCTGTCCACAGAGCCACTTAGCTGCCTTACTACCATCATCTTGACTTCTATCTCCTGTCAGTCCTGGATGGCAACAGTTCAGGACTCTGAGCCTGAGAACTTTGGGAACAGCTTCATCCCAGCTTCTGTTTGATTACCAGCCCAGCCCTCCTCAGCTTCAACCCAGGGAATTGACCCTTGTGGGGATGCTACCTGGCACCTGCCTCTGTAGGTTCACAAATACTACCTCTTCAAAGCAGCCATAAATATAGAAAATCTGGAAAAGCAAGTTGTCATTGCCATTGAATTCCTTGGTACTGTCAAATGTTTTAGCATCAGAAAATTGATATGCTTTTATCAGTGGAAATAATGTTGAAGAAGATACATTATTACTTACTATCTGCTTTTCAGCCACATTATAAACCCTTTCCATTTACTTATAGCTGGAACCTCCTATTTATGTTGTCTCCCCCATTAGAAGGTGAACTTTTTTCAGTCTTTATTTAGTATTTTATTTTTCCCTGGTTACTTGTAAAAACAGTTTTTAACATTTGTTTAAGGTAAACTTCTTAAGAGCAGGATTTACTTGGCTTTTCTTTTTATATTCGCAGTGCTTAGCACAGAGCTTTTCATGTAGTAAGCATTTAATAAATATTCATTCATTCATTCATATATTGGTTTTCCTTGTTATATTTCCCAGTTTGCATCCCTAATGTTTTTCACCCAATTGGTACTTCATAGATATTTGTTGAATTAAGTTGAATTATTTTGTTAAATATACTTTGCTTTTATTTTCATTTAATGTTATTTTGTGAACTCTGTTGGATTGAGATTGTAATTTACTATGAAAGTAATTAATTATGAGAAGAAAATAAGTGTGACAGTCACAGGCTTCTATTGGAATAAAAAGGAAGCATAAATAGTGTGAGAATGGGGAATGGTTACTGGATATGGAGTCAGATGACCTGGATTAGAACCTGACAGTTATTCACTACTTATGTGACTGTGTCCAGTTCACTGAACCTCTTTAGGCCTCAGTTTTCTCATCTTTCAGATGAAGAGGTTGGATTTGTAGAATCTTGCTTTAAAACTTGAAATCCTACAAAGTTTTTTACATACTTCAGTATTTTGTGATCTCATTGATGTTTTTCTGTTGGAAAATGAATTTCACTCTTGATAACTCACTTAAAAAGTTTTAAGCATAAAACAAAGGTGGTGAGCTGCTCACTGATTAGACAAGTGTCTAGTGATAAATTAGAGACTTTTAGCTTTGTCATGTTGTTGCAGGCATTCAACATACACTCCAAATTTTTGCAATGACTGTCATTCATTTTAAACACAGCTTCAGCAGAATCCTTGCAGTAAGTTATTGAAAATGATTTTTGTGTCTATTACCTAAATGTTATAGCATTTATTATCACATGTTGGGCTCAGGAGACGATGTGCTACAGTCACACCAGAAGCCCTGGGTTTGGAATTGCCACCTATTAGCTGTTTGGTCTAATTAAGTTCACATTTCTCAGCATGTTTGCTCCTTTGAAAATGGAGATAAACAGTGTTTTTTTTTTTAATTTTTTTTATTTTCTTTTTTTTAGTACCTACTTCGTGGCATTGGTTTGAGTTACCCATGGGGCAATATTTGTTAATGTGTTTTGTAAAATCTGAATACATGTAAGTTGTTGTTATCATTATTATAAGCATCATCCTGGAAGTATAAAAAGTTTGAAAAATGATGGATTTCAGTAGTTCATTTTCGGTTGTTAGCTTGTGAAGCTAACATTATATACATTTTGATACTTAGATGTACCAAATTTAAATGTACTAAAGCCACTTAATAGCAAGGATTCTTTTTTATTTGGCTTTTTATTTTTGAGGGGCAAACTTAGGTGGAGAGGAACAACAAAATATTAGATATAAAATTAGGGTAGTGGGACAAGCATTTTTTAACTAGCACAATTCATTTGTTTTCATTAGTTTCAGGCATGTAGTGACGTGCATCCTGTAGAGCTAACTCTCTAGAGCAAGTCCACAAAACTTCTCTAAGTGGGCCTGAACCAGATTAAAATGTAATTGGGAAATATTTAACAAAATAAATAGAAATCCAGTACAACTTAGATAATGTTAATTTGTGGTTTTCCAAGTCTCACATGTAGGGCATGGCAGTCCATTTCTGTTTGAGTTTGACACTACTGATTGAGAGTATTGTTTCCACTTAAGAAGTTGGATTTAAGATTGATATGAAAGCAGGTTTACCTTATACTTTTTTTTTTGCCTAATATAACTAATTTTTAGATTGCTATTGTAGTCAACTGAGATTTTTTTCCATGTGCATGTGCTACTGCTAGATATTGATTAAAAAATTAGTACAACATTTTTCTTGTTGGTTTATAATGTGAAATGAATCTCAAAGTGCTGTCAGTACTGATTAAGCTTCACATTCTATTATATTGTTATTTTCATATATTGGTGAAATAAATGCAATTAACTGTGCATTGGTCAGGCAAAGATTTTGGAAACATTTTGGTTTTGATCTTATAATTATATTTCTCTCACATTTGAAGATTTCTGAAGATTGTGCCCACTGTTTAATTGTCAGAATCTGTGGTGTGATTCTGGGAAGGCTTGTTCACAGTGTAGTGTCAAATAGTACCACAGGCAAAATTTTATAGAGATAAAAAAGAATTCAGACGTTATGTTGTAGTGATAAAGTTTTTTAAAAAATAAGTATTCATTTTTGTTTTTATTTTACCTACATTTGCCACTGTTTTCCTCCCCAGAAAGTCATCCTTTATAATAAAGAATTAAAAAGAAGGAAAAAAGTTAAGCAAAACTGATCAACATTATGAAGTCTGATGCTTTATTTGATGTTTACACTTGTGGTCCTTAGCTCTGGGAAGGTGTTGGGGTTGGGGAATTATCATCTCTTGAGGCCAAGTTTCCTTGTTATAATTTCACTGCATTCAATTTTGATTGTTTTGTTGTTGTTTTTCTTTCCGTTTAAATTGTTTCAGTCATTGTGTATGTTGTGTATTAGAGGCAGCTGGGTGTCATAATGAATTGAGTCCTGCACCTGGAGTCAGTCAGTTATTAAACATTTCTTAAATGCCCACTATGTGCCAGGCACTATGCCAAGTGCTGGGATACAAAGAAAGGCAAAAGACAGTCCCTGTCTTTGAGGAGCTCACAATCTAATATGGGAGACAACATGCAAACAATTATGTACAGACAAGCTATATACAGGATAAATAGGAAATAATCAATGAGAGGAAGGGACTAGAATTCAGAGGGTTTGGGAAAGACTTCCTGTACAAGGTGGGATTTTAGTTGGAATTTGAAGGAAGTCAAGAAGACCTGAGTTCAAATTTGGCCTTCTTGCGTGACCCTGGGCAAATCATTTATCTCCTGCCTCAGTTTCCTCATCTGCAGAATGAGAATAATAATAGCACTTACCACCCAGGGTGATTGTGAAGATCAAATGAAATAATATTTATAAAGCCCTTTGGAAACTTTGGAAACACTGTATTAATTCTAACTAATATTGTTGCTTTCTTGGTTCTGTGTGTTTTTCTCTGCATTTCTTCATATGTCTTATCTTGTTTCTCTGAATTAATCATGCATTATTTCTTACAGTACAGTAATATTTCGTTTCATTCATGTACCACAGTTTGTTTATTTGTTCCCCAGTTTATGAGCTTCTACTTTGTTTCTAATTAATTGCTACTCCAAAAAGTGCTACTATAAATAATAAATTTTGGTATCCTGGTTTTTTTTTTTTTTTTTGGTGTCATTGATCTACGTGGAGTTTATGCCTAATAGTGGAATCTCTGGGTCAAAGGACATAGACCTTTTCGTCACTTTCTTTGTGCAATTGTAAATTGCTTTCCATAATGGTTACTCCAATTCATAGCTTTTCTATCAGTGCATTAGTGTGCCATGTTAGTTCAAATGTGAAGGATGGTGACTTAAACTCATTTAAATTCCTATTAGTTATTTACAGAATTCCTCAAATTCAGAAACGACCAATGTAGCTATTTAATAATTCAGAATTTATATTTACAAATACTCATCTATCTGTCTATCTATCTATCTATCTATCTATCTATCTATCTATCTATCTATCT
>NW_020945437.1:7422423-7481793 GCF_900497805.2 Vombatus ursinus | reverse complement strand
TCTATCTATCTATCTATCTATCTATCTATCTATCTATCTATCTATCTATCTATCCATCCATAAATGAGGGCTTACTTTAGTCTCTTACCTTTTGGGCTAAGGAATTTCTTTGAAGGGGTTATAACATTACTCGTGCATTTTTGCAGGGCTTTCCCTTTATGTAGGACATTTATTACATTTCTATGCACTGAAAGATCATGCAATGTCAGTGAATAGCTGTGAGAGTTACTCAGTTACTGAGTTTTTTCTTGATTGTGAAAATCAGAATGATTGAATGAATATTTAATGTAGAGTCACTGTATATAATAGATTTCTATGTTTAGTGTATCAGTGTAAAGTAAATAAAAGTATTCCTTTTATTTTTGAATGCATTTACATACTGATTAAGTTATCTTAACTCTTGAGTTTTTGGACAAGGAATGAACTATTTGACTTTTTCTCACACTCTGAAATCTCCAGCGTAAATGTACACCAAGAACAAATTTGATGCTATACCCTGCAGTATTTTAGTTAGTATGATTGATTGCTTAAGCACTTTTCAATAGTAAAAGTCCTTTTTAGTTAAATTTTCATAATTCATATTAATGACTGCTAAACATAATTTATTTAAAAATCCTTTTAATTGAACTGTAAGAATTCCAAAATCAATACTAGCAATTTAACTCTTGGCAGTCAAGAATATTTATTCAAGCACCCTGTTATTAATCTTGACATAATTTTCCACTACATTGTATTAATTTATATTTAATGTTAAGTCAGATTGATACGGAATCTTACTGTCCCTTTCCTTTTTTTTTTTTTTTAATACTTACAGGAGAGGTCTGCTAACAATTTATATGGCCAACTTGGTAAGTAATCTTTTCATTAAGACTGATGCAAGTGATCTGTTTTTAAAAATCCACCTTAATTGGTTAAATAGCCCCACCTAAGTCTTACAACATTTTCCATTTTTGCTTTAAATAATAACCCTTGAAAAACTCTCTCAGTTTACTATTTAATTTATTTCTGTTCCATATAGTCTTATTTCATTTTCTAGATTTGATGGAGAGGGCTGAACTTTTTTGATGGATTTGTTTTATACCCTGAAACACTCATACTTTGGCAATTATATCCTGGGCACATTTAGTAACAACAGCCTGTTGATGGGGGTATGGGGTGCAAATTGAAGAATTTTTCACTAAATTGAAATTTTTCAGTTTTGTCTGGCCTGATTTATATCATCAGGCTAATACACTGAAAAATACTAACCAATGATAAATGTTTGTTTTTAAAAAACTTTTAAGGCTATTTTTACAATATTTATCATCTGAATTCTAAAACTAAGTAAATTGCTGCTAAGACAAAGTAGCAATAATATATTGATCATGAGGTCAATTAGGCAATTAGGCAACATTACCTAATGCATATTTAATGTATATTTAAGAATTTTGTCAAATTGGATACTATAGCGAGAGAGCACAGTACTGTAAATGGTTTTTTTAAGGATTTCAGAAAATATACCAGGGCTGTGGTTAAACAGTTGAGGAAAATATGAAGTGGGTAATATTGCTTAGAATTTTCATACATGCCTGTGAAATCAGCGAGAGATTCTATTGAAAAATACTTAAGGAACCAGAAATGAGATCACAAGAAGGACTATTATTGAAAATGTATGCTAGAATTGGGAGCTGATTGTAATTTATTAGTTATTACTTGAATATTCTACACAAGAGATCATTACAGTTACCAGTCCTGGAGATCACATACAATCCTTTTCTAAGCTATTTGTTACATATAATACATATTATCATGAAAAGTCATTTCTAAAATGGTAAGTAGTGTCATTTTAATATACTTCATGTAGTCTCAAAACCATAGTGGAAAGTGAATTTAATAATAATAAGAATAGTGTAGGTTTATATAGCATGTGAAGTGCTTATATATATTATCTCATTTGATCTTTAAAATCTTGTGAAATAGTCAGGAGGCAAATATTGCTTGAAGAAACTGAAGCTCATCAAAGGGAAATGACTAATCCAAAGTCAAACAGCTAGCTAATAAGTAGAGAAGTATTTATAGAAAAATACTTCTTTTGTCAAAGACATTTTATCAGAGTTGCAGATGAGCAGCAGTAGTCTTAGTCAGTTATTGCTTATAGATACAGTGGAAAAAACTTAAAGATGAGTGTAAGAAAGTAATGGAAATATTAGGGAGATGTTTTACTGTATAGTGAAATATAAATTGACCTCCTTCTGACTTAAAATTACCTGTTGTATATATAGGATGAGTCACTTATGGACAGGAAAAGTCACAAGTAGCTAATGGAATTAGAGTTGTAGAAGTATAATGTAGGAACAGACCCTCGAAATACTCTAATTCAGTCCTCTCATTTTACATGAGGAAACAAATCTAAAGAGGTTAAAAGACTTTAATCAGTGACTTGAAACCTAGATGACCTGCCTCTTCATTCACTGCTTTGTCTAGCATAGGATAGTGAAAGAATTTTGTTGTCGGAGTAGTCCAAAGTCTTAGAAGAATTTATTAGTCTTAAGAGAAATTTTTCATTATTTAGCACTGTGGCTAAATGACTGTTAGATGGGGCAGTTGTAGGTGGCCAGAACCTTGAGACTAAAGAAAGTCAATAAAAACAGAGCATGCCGTCCAGAATGGAGCCAGTAGTAGATACATCAAGGAAATCTTGACAAATGGTTGGAATGTCTGAAGTGTGGCAGCAAACATTAGTTGGAAATCTCAATGGGCATATTAACAGAGGTAACAGTGGGCAGCAGGAGAGTTTCCTGGCAGGCATGTGAAATATGTTGTCAAGGTGGTTGCAGGGCAGGTACTTCTAGTTCAGGTATGCAGGTAGTCAGTGTTTGTTGGTCTCCCAGCCAGTAATGTGGCCCATAGGCTATGATACAGAGGAATTTGCTAGCCTCTGGACAGACTGATGAGACCAAGAGGGGCCTTTTGGTTCCAGAGGACCTGAGACATTGGGCAGGACTGTGGAAGAGGAATACATTCATGATGGAGAATGGGGGGTGGGGGTAAAATAAGATGGGATTCCAGTAATGCAGACAAGTTGAGGGATAAGTTCCAAATGAATAATACAGAAATTGATTTTAAAAAATCAGAATAGGCTAGTTACAGAAGTATCTTGTTGCTGAAACATATTGGCTATGAATATGTGAATCTTTCTGTTTTCTTGACTCAGAGTTGATTGGTTGGAAGCATATGGGTTCAGGAAACCAGACTGATAGTTTTAAGTTTCATACTCAGAGTATGAATTAGGTGTATTCTAATCAGTTTTTAAACGAGACCGTGCCTATAGAAACTATCTTAAGATGAAACCATGGATAGAATGAGCTGTCATGAAGGTCATTTTTTACAGATATTTGAGAAAGTTATCAAAATGTGTTTTTGTGCAAGGTGGCGCAATGGATAGAGCTCCAGCCTTGGAGTCAGGAGCACCTGAGTTCAAATCTGGCCTCAGACACATGACACTTACTAGCTGTGTGACCTTGGGCAAGTCATTTAACCCCCACTGCCTCACCAAAAAGGCAAAAACAAAACAAAACTGAACAAACACACCGGTGTTTGTTTCTTTAAAGTATCATTTCCTTAACTGCTAAATATTTGATATTAGGCTGCTGTAATAAACTTATAGTTTTAAATTAAAAGAAAGATAAAATATGGCAATATATTTTATAGGAGACACGTTTAATCCAGAAAGCTATAAATAGATTAAAAAGGAAAGAATTCAGAATTTACCATGTGTTACACCTAAATTAGGCAAAACACTATTGAAAAAAGATGAAATTTTATTCATTTGTTTTTCAGTGGAGCTTTCATGATTGTGATCTGGATCTCATTTAAAACATTTGCCCTGTAATTTGGACCATATTTATTAATGGGCCTATTATGCTTTGGTGACAGTATGTTCTGATTACAGGAAAAATAAGTGAGATAAAATTCTTTATTGCCGAATTATTAAGCTAAACTTATAAGCTGATGCTAAATGTCAGTTTGTCAGTTAGTAAAAATTTATTGAATATCTACTATGTGCAAGGCACTGTGGGATTTAAAGAAAGGCAAAAAACAATTCCTGCGCTTGAGCTCATAATCTGATGGAGAAAACATGAAAACAACTATATACAAACAAGTTACATGCAGGATTAATAAGAAATAATCAACAGAGGGAATGCACTAGAATTAAAAGAGATTAGGAAAGGTTTCCTGTAGAAGGTAGAATTTAAATTGGGTCTTGAATGAAGAAAGCCAGGGAAGCCAAGAGTCGGAGATTAAGAGAGAGAGCCTTCTAGGTGTGGGAGACAGCCAGTCAAAACACCCAGAGCTGGGAGATGGAGTGTGTTGTGTGAGAAAGAACAAGGAGATAGTGTCATTGGGTTGAAATGTACATGGAGAAGGGCCAGCCTAAGAAAACCTGAAAGTTGAGGGGAGGGGTTAAGTTATAAAAGGCTTTGAATGCCAAACAGAAGGTTTTGTATTTAATCCTGAAAGTAATAAGGAACCAACAGAATTTATTGAATAGGACTTGCACTTTAGAAAAGTTATTTTAGTGGTTGAGTAGACGATGGACTAGAGTGGGGAAAGACTTTGGGCAGGCAGATCAACCAACAGGCTATTGCAGTTGTCCAGGCACAAGGAGGTCAGAATCTGTATCAGGATAGTGATAATATCAGAGGAGAGGGAGGGGTGTATTTGAGAGTTGTTCAAAGGTGAGATTGATAGATCTTAGCAATAGTTTGGATATGGGGGAAGGGATTTAGTAAGGCATTGAAGATGATATCTAGGTTTCAAGCCTGGAGGAGGAATAGAAGAATACCTTTGCAGTAATGGGACAATTTGGAAATGTGGAAGGTTTGGCAGGGGGAAGATAATGGGTTCAGTTTTGGAAACGTTGAGTTTAAGATATCTATATTATGTCCAGCTTGAGATGTCTAATGGGCAGTTGGAGATGCAAAGCTGAAGTTCAGCAGAGAGGTTAGGGCTGAGTAAGTAGATCTGAGAATCATAAATATAAAGATGATAATTAAATCTGTGGGAAGTGATGATATCACTGAGTGAAATAGTATAAAGGAAGAAGAGAAGATGGCTAAGGATAGAACTTTGTGGGACACATGTGCTTAGCAGGGATGATGTGAATAGAGAGCCATCAAAGGAGACTGAGAAGGAGCAGTTAGATAGGTAGGAGAAGAGCCAGGAGAGAGTCATGTCCCAAAAACTTAGAGTATCAAGGAGTAGAGTGATCAGCAGTGTCAGAGGCTTCAGAGAGGTCAAGAAGGATGAGAATTAAGAAAAGACAATTGGATTTGGCAATTAAGAAATTATTGGTAATTTTGGAGAGAGTAGTTTCAATTGAATGATGAGTTCAGAACCCAGACTATAGAAGAGAGAGGAGAGGAAGTAGAGGATATGGGACTTGAATTTGACTTTGAAGGGCATAAGAATTGCTGCTCATTAATGGACTTCATTTGTGATGCTTTTTCCTAGCTCCCTTCAAGCTTCAGCTCAAATGCCATCTACTATACAAAGCTTTTCCTGATTCCGGGGACCCCCCGCCCCACTTGTTAGTGTTCTTTTTCCCCTTGAAGTTACTTTGTATATTTTTTATATTATTTGTATGCATACTCTCTCCCCAGTAGAATATAAGCTCCTTGAGGGCAGGATGATTTAATTTTTGCTTTTATTTACATAGCACCTAATACAATATATGATACATAGTAGGTATTTAATAAATACTTGTCAAATTAAATTAAGGATGCATACTTTTTTTGTTTGTTTATTTGTGGTGCCTCTTATCTACCTATTGGCCAATGAGAAATAGTGGATAGCTGCTACTTGTCAGGGCCTTTCATGGGTGAGGTCAATTTGGGTTACTCTGGGAGACTGGGGCTTGAGAATATATATATTTAGTATGGGGTTCTTTTTTTCTCATGAGTAGATTATCTTGCTAAGCTCCTTATGATTTTACATCTGACTCCTGGAATGTTAGGAGGTCTTGACTGCTAACCAGTAATGGCTTTCAGTTATTACATTGATAACTTGCATTCTTAAAGAAAGTTATCAGCTAAAAGTTTTCTTTATCTAATAATAGCAGATATTTTCCTAAAGAGCCAAATGAAACAAGTTGTACTAATAGCTGTTATTTCTATTAATTTTGTTCAGGGCTATTATTATTTATCATGCTTGGAAAAAAATGAACAAATTTAAAATTATACTATTTCAGACTTAGAATTGGTAGGGATTGGCTATGAAAAATGAAAAAAAAAAAGAGTAAAAGACTTTGGAGAAAAGATAAGAAACCGTGGCTTAAATGTTTTCCTTGGCTCTTGCGGAATGTCTGGCCCTAAAGTGGTAGAAGAAGTTTCCCGGTGCTAACATGCCAAAGCCAATTAGCCCTGTCAGTCCATAAGAACACCAGCTGCCAGCATTGAACTTTGTTACTTTATGATTTGAAAGTGAAGGCATAAGCGAAGTTTGAGTTCATATGACTTTCCATTTAAAAATCACCTGGAAAGATTTATTATGCTAGTCATGACAATGACCCAAGGTTTTCAGTCTTTCAAAGTCAATTACAAACTGCTACTAGTTATCTAGAATTTGATGTCAAATATTATGTTAATCAAATGATGCCTAAAATTATGTTTAGAACAGTTATGATAAATAGTGCTTTAAGACATCTTTGTATCCTGTCTCTCCAAGTCTCTAAATGAGAAACCATGTATTCCAGTATTTTCATATTTTAATCTGTGTAGTATTCTATTCAACCATATTATAAAAACATCTTTCCAAGTGATGTATCTGTTATTAAATTCTAATACATAGGGTATTTCAAGCTTTTTTTGCCATTGTAAAAATGGCACATCTTTGATTACTTTAAGCATCTGTGTTTGATTTTTTAAAATACAAAATATGAAAATGATGATCATATGCTATGTTTTCGTACAAAGTCACATGTTTTTAGTTCATCAAATATTTATTTTGTTATTGCTCAGTGTTCTCTAGACCCTCTGGAAGATTCAGAAGGAATATAGTGCATCATCTCTTTCCTCAAGAAACTCAAACTCAAAAAAAAAAGAAAAGAAAAGAAACAGACTCAAGTTGGAGAAACAAGAACCAGTTTAAAAAACAAAGCAATTCACTTTGTGATGAGGTGCTAGAATGAGCATTGTAGATAAGAAAGATTACAGTAGAGAGAGCTCTGGTTTGGAATCAATGAATAAGAAAATTTCAGTCTTATTTCTGCTGGTTACTTCTTGTGTGACCTTAGGCATATCATTTAACCTCATTAGGCTTTGTTTTCTTCATTTTTAATATGGAGGGGTTGTATTAAAACATTTCCACATAGTTCTATAATTATTACAGGAGGTCAGAATGCAGAAAATGTCTTGGTGCAGCTATAGGCATTAGAAAGGCTCTGTGGAAGAGGTGGAAATTGAGCTGAAGCTCTGATCAATGAAGACTGCTTGACACAAGGAGGATGAAGGTTGTTTATGTAGAGAGAAATAGCACAGTGCATGGTACATAGTAGGTACTTAATTAATGCTAGTTGACTGACTGACAGCATGGGCAAAACCTCTGAGGCTTGAGTAAGCCTTTTTTCTTAAGACGACAGCGAGGAAATTAGCTTGACTGAGGTGTTGGTGTGTGCGTATGTGTATTTGTTGTTTCCCCTCGTGAAAGTATCCTTCCTAAGGGCAGAAACTGTTTCATTTTTATCTTTGTATCCTCAGTGCCTGCATGCTTTGTGAATGTTATTGTTATTCGTCCGTCCTTTTCAACATCACAAGGTGATGTGTTGACTTGAATGTGAATTGTATTTAAGTGAGTCAGAGGTACACACAGTCATCAGCCTCACTCTTTCCCAGAGTCATCAAAGTCCAATGGCAAGACACAAGTCAGGGCAGCTGGTGATGGCCTGGGATGCAGTGGATGGCCTTGGTGTCTTTGATGTCTGACCAAACTCTTAAGTGCTCCACAGTGCCTGCTTCAGCTGCTTTCATGACTGTTGGAACAAATTTTTCTCATCCACTCATTCCATCAGGGGAAATTTTCACATGGTTGAGGTAGATGTCCCCCTAATTCACTGATAGGTTTGAGGCCTCTCGGTTACCCTCAACCTGTTTTAGCCCATCTGCCAAGGTGGTTTTCCCGGGGAGGGGGGGGTGGCAGCTGTGTATGCTACAGCTGCTGATTGATTGAAAAAGGCAGGTCCCACTAGGTGCTTTTGCAGTTTGTTCCCCCTCCTGAAATGTTCTCCCTCCTCAACTCTTCTTTTCCGAATCCTTAGCTTCCTTCAGGGAACAGTTCAGTTGCTACCTCCTTGGTGAAAATGTATTTGTTCCCCTAATTGTTAGTTTTCTTCCTCAAATTATGTTGTACTTAGTGTTCTCTTTTGCATATCGTATTGTCTAATAGGGTGTAAGATAGAGAGTGAGGGCTGTTTTTTTTTTTTGCTTTGTAGCTCTTGCATCTAGCAAAGTGTCATGCCCTTAGTCGGTGTTTAATAGATGTTTGTTGAATGAAATAATGCTGAGAAAGGTAATGATAAAGATGTCCTCTTGTAGGATGAGCTACTTTGCTTACACAGTGCCTCATACATGATAGGTGCTTAGTAATATTTTTTTGTCTGATTTACTGACTTGAAATCTAGGGAGGAACTTCTTTGATTTATGGAAGTTCAGGTAGAAAAGATCCCTTTTTATTCAGATTCCTAATGACTAGGACTTGCAAGGTTCAGAGCAGTTATGGAGCTATTTGTGACCTGGGTCCAGGGATAAGACTTGGAAACAGGCTTTAAAAAACAAAAACAAAAAAAAGTTTTTGCTATCTATTTTTTAAAATTTTCCCACTGTATCCTAATTTTCTCACCCTTCTCAGTAAGCATTTCCTTATAATAATAAAAAATATTTAAGGAAAGAAAAATTTGGCAAAATTAGCCAATATATCAAAAAAAATCTCATATACAGTGGTTCACACCCATTGTCCCTGACCTCTGCACAGAAGTGGGGGCAGTGAAGGGAGTGAGGTTTTTTCTCATATCTCTTTTTTGATACCAAGCTTGGTTGTTATAATTCTGCTTCATTCAAGTCAGTTAAATCAACAAGTATTTATTAAGTGCCTACGATGTGCCAGGCACTATGCTAAGCACTGGGGATACAAATAAAGGTAAAAAAAACAGTCTCTGTTCTCAGGGAACTTAACATTTTAATGGGAGAGACAATATGTGAACAGTAGGTTGAACTTAACGTTCAGTTTCAATTATTGTTTTTGAATTTCAGTTGTTGTAGTTGTGTGTGTATATATATATATATATTTTTTTTTTTTTTGGTTCTGCTTACTTGGTATCATTTTGTCTTCCCATGATTTTCTGTATTTATCATATTCATCACTTCTTATAGTAAAGTCAAGTCAAAAAACATTTAATATGTACTTCCTATGTGCCAGACACTGTGCTAAACATTGGGGATACAAAGAAAACCCTCCATTCCCCCCAACAAAGTCCCTACTCTCAAGAAACTCTTTCTTATTCTAATGAAGGAGACAACATGCAAACAGTTAGGTACATATCAGATATGTAATGTAAATAGAAGATAACAATACTGTTCCACTTTATTTATGTATCATCATTTGTTTAATCATGCCACAATTTATGAGGACTTACATTGATTGCAGTGTTTTTCTACTACAAAAAGTGCTGCTATAAATATTTTGTTGTCTGAGGTTTTTTCTTTTGGTATTGGCCTCCTTTTGGGGAATTGTGAGTATATGCCTAGCAGTGGAGACTCTGGACATAATAAAAGTATTACTGTTTTTTCACATAATTACAAATTACTTTTCAAAATGATTGGACCAATCAGCAGCTCTATCAGTAGTGCATTAGTGTGCCTATCTTTCTATATCCCCTCCAATATTGACTATTCTTATCTTTGCAAATTTTCTGAGCGCAAAATGACTTTCTTGGTTCTTTTATGGGTATTTCTCTTTTTCATAGTGAATAATTTGGGCCATTCTTTCATTTGGTGGCTAATTGCAATTCTTGTAATTTCTGTGTTTATCACTGTTGTTTTGCTTTCTGCTTTTTTGATAATGTGACTGGAACTCTTGCTTTATAAAATTTTAAAAAATTTTATTTTATTTTTAATTTTTTTTGGAACTCTTGCTTTTTAGATATACCTTATACATAGTAAATTTGTTCCAACCTCTTCTTTTGATTCTCTTTATTTTTGCTTTATACATTTTTTTGTGTATACGTAGTTAATTAAGGAAATAAAATGCCCTGCTACTTTAAGAAGGTGAGAATAAGTCTCAAGACCTTGAATGACCTAGAGTGACCATTGATCAGAATAGTACTTAGATTGATTGAGGATGTTTACTAATGCCCAGTGGGTCTGTTTTAAAATAACAGAGCAGGGCAGAACTGAGTGATAGGGCTTTAGACTTCCAAGGTCTAGCAAGGGAGAGGAAGATGCTGGAACGTCTGAGCGGAGCTGGAAAGAACTGGCAGCTAATGGGTAACCAGGAAAAGGGGAAGTAGAACTGAGTCTGTTAGAGAAGGGATGTCCCAAAAAGGACAATGAGCCCTGTGGGCCCCTTACAACAAAATATGCCAACTGATAATATGGGTTTGACTAGCTTCTTCAATGACTCTGTCAGGCTCAAGAAACAGTCTACTCTCTTGTTGAGACCTCTTGGCCAAAAGACATAATGATATACTATGCTGCTTCTTTAGTTAATGTTTCTGGTAACCTAAATTTTTGCCTCAGTCACAGGGATTAACTAGAGAAAGACACAAATGTAAATTAAGATAGATATCCAACTTTTTCTCAGTAAAAGAATTACCTTCATTTTGTACGGGGTACAACAGACGTAAGAAGAAATTCAAGCTTGAGATAAATGAGGAAATTGGGAAGGAAGGAAGCACCTAGCTACTTCAGATAAGTTCATGTCTTCAGGCACAGAATATTATATTATATGTTATAATGCAGGCTCTCAGGATTCATTATAAAAATGTCATGATGAAAAACAAAAGCACATATTTTAGCCACCATGAATTCATTAAAACATATGGTATCAAAACTAAGATCGTGGGGGCAGGTAGGTGGTGCAGTGGATAGAGCACTGGCCCTGGAGTCTGGAGGACCTAAGTTCACATCCGGCCTCAGACACTTGACACTTACTAGCTATGTGACCCTGGGCAGGTCACTTAACCCCATTGCCTAGCAAAACAACAACAACAACAAACAACTAAGATCATGTCCCTTTCTGATATAGTATGTCAGAGAAATGGTGTAACCTTATTATATATTTCAGGTAGGTGTTTGATAAAGTATTTTAAGATATTCTTATGTACAAGCTGAAAATTATGAACTTGGTATTATTATAATTAGATGGACTTGAAGCTGGTCAGAAACCATATCCATAGAATCTAATGGATTGATTTGATCTTAGATAGAGTTCTATTGTTATGTGTCATAGGGCTTATATAAAATTAGGCTGTTTTGTACCTGAATCATAATCCGTATGCCACTCCTCATCTAGTGGCAATGTTTTTTCATTGCTTTTTAAAAATTTTATTCTATTAATTATTTTTAGTTTTCAACATTCACTTCCACAAGATTTTGAGTTCCAAATTTTCTCCTTATCTCTCCCCTTCCCCCACCCCAAGATGGCATGCATTCTGAATAACCCTTCCCCCAGTCTGCCCTCCCTTCTATCACCCCCCATCCCTTCTCTTATCCCCTTCCCCTTCTATTTTCCTGTAGGGCAGGAACGATTTCTATTCCCCTTTGCCTGTATATCTTTTTTCCCAGTTGCATGTAAAAAAAATTTTTAATATTTGTTTTTAAAACTTTGAATTCCAAATTCTCTTCCTTCTTCCCTCCCTACCCACCCTCATTGAGAAGGCAAGCAATTTAATATAGGTTGTACATGTTTAGTCTTTTTTGGATGTATCTTATACATAGTAAATTTGTTCCAATCTCTTATTTTGATTCTCTTTGTTTTTGCTTTATATACATGTTTTTTTTTTGTCTGTACATAATTAATTAAAAAGGTAAAATGCCCTGATACTTTAAGAAGGTGAGAATAAGTCTCAAGACCTTGAATGACCTAGAATGACCATTGATCAGAATAGTATTTAGATGGATTGAGGAAGTTTACTAATGCCCAGTGGGTCTATTTTAAAATAACAGAGCAGGGCAAAACCGAGTGATAGGGCTTTAGATTTCCATAATAGTCATGTAGTGAAAGACTTCCCACCCTCCTATCCTGCCCTCAGTTTTTTCTATTCTCTCCTATGACGCCACAACTCCTCAAAAGTGTTTGTTTCTGATTACCCCCTGCCCAATCTGCCCTCCCTTCTATCCTCCCCCCTTTCTTATCCCCTTCCCCTCTGTTTTCCTGTAGGGTAAGATAGATTTCCATACCCAATTGAGTGTGTATGTTATTCCCTCCTTAAGCTAAATCCAGTGAGAGTAAAATTAACTTGTTCCCTCTCACCTCCCCCCTCTTCTCCTCTACTGTAAAAGCTTTTTCTTGCCTTTTATGTGAGATAATTTACCCCATTCTACCTCTCCCTTTCTCCTCCCAGTACAATCCTTTCTCACCCCTTAATTTTATTTTTTAGATATCATTCCTTCCTATTCAACTTACCCTGTGACCTGTGTGTGTGTGTGTGTGTGTGTGTATATGCATATTCCCTCCAACTACCTTAATACTGAGAAAGGTCTCATGAGTTACAAATATCATCTTTCCATGTAGATGTAAACAGTTCAGCCTTAATAAGTCCCTTATGATTTCTCTTCCCTGTTCACCTTTTCATGCTTCACTTGAGTCTTGTATTTGAAAGTCAGATTCTCTATTCAGCTCTGGTCTTTTCATCAAGAATGCTTGAAAGTCCTCTATTTCATTGAATATCCATTTTTTCCTCTGAAGGATTATACTCAGTTTTGCTGGGTAGGTGATTCTTAGTTTTAATCCTAGCTCCTTTGACCTCTGAAATATCATATTCCAAGTCCTCTGATCCCTTAATATAGATGGTGCTAAATCTTATGTTAACTTGATCGTGTTTCCACAATACTTGAATTGTTTCTTTCTGGCTGCTTGTAATATTGTCTCCTTGACCTGGGAATTCTGGAATTTGACTACAATATTCCTCGGAGTTTTCCTTTGGGGATCTCTTTCAAGAGGTGATCGGTGGATTCTTTCAATTTCTATTTTACCCTCTGGTTCTAGAATGTCAGAGCAGTTTTCCTTGATAATTTCTTGGAAGATGATGTCTAGGATCTTTTTTTTGATCATGGCTTTCAGGTAGTCCAATAATTTTTAAATTATCTCTCCTGGATCTATTTCCCAGGTCAGTTGTTTTTTCCAGTGAGATATTTCACATTGTCTTTTATGTTTTCATTCTTTTGGTTTTGTTTTATAATTTCTTGCTTTCTCCAGTACTACCAGCCATTACCTTCCATTTGTCCCATTCTAATTTTTAAGGAATTATTTTCTTCAGTGAGCTTTTGGACCTCCTTTTCCATTTGACCAATTCTGCTTTTTAAGTCATTCTTCTCCTCATTGGTTTTTTGGACTTCTTTTGCCGTTTGGGTTAGTCTATTTTTTAAGGTGTTATTTTCTTCAGTATTTTTTTGAACATCCTTCAGCAAGCTATTGACTTGTTTTTCATGATGTTCTTGGATCACTCTCATTTCTCTTCCCATTTTTTCCTCTACTTCTCTTAACTTCCTTTTTAAAATCCTTTTTGAGGTTTTCCATGGCCTGGGACCAATTCATATTTTTCTTGGAGGCTTTGGATGTAGGAGTTTTGACTTTGTTGTCTTCTTCTGGTTGTATGATTTGATCTTCTTTGTCACCAAAGTAAGATTCCATAGTCTGAGGGTTTTTTTTTTTTTTTTTTTTTGCACTGTTTCCTCATGTAATTGGCTGGAAACATGTTAAGGTAGGGGTCTGCTTCCAGTGTGGAGAATATACTGTCCCAAGCTTCAGGGATTTTGTGCAGCTCTTTTCAGAGATACTTCTAGGGACCTGTAAATTTTCATTTTTTCCAAGGTGGTACCATGAAGGGTGAGGAGTTTACTCCTTTCCTGGCCTGTGCTCTAGTCTATGAGTGATGACAAGCACTCTTTTTTGCCTTGGAACTGTGAGGAGGATTCCCTCTCCACTGCAGCCACAAACTCTGCCATGCCAGCACTCCTTCTCACTCTAGTAACAGCAGTCAGGACTACAACCCAGATCCAAGCACAGGCAAAGCAAGAGTATCCTGCCTGAGCACCAGCAAAGAGATCCCTGTAATCTCCCTCTCATCAACTGCTTGATCTCCCCAACGTCGGTGGGCCAGAGAGCTCCGGAAGCAGCTGCTGCTGCCCTTGCCCCAGAACTATGTTATGCTAGGTTCCCTTCTAACTCTGTAGTCATGTGATTTTGTGATATGAGAATCAGAAACGACATAAAATGAATCTTGTGTCATTAAAATAAAAGGGCAAGAACTTAGCAATTGCCACTGCTTCTGAATGTATACTTTTGTTTCTGATATTTATTTATTTATCTTATTTTGAGCCCTTTTAAAGAATAAAAATTGAAGGGACCTTGTCTTTTATTTACCTTGAAACTTTTTGTAATGTTTTCTAGTGTGCTTCACATCTAAATAATAAAATGATCATATCTTGCATTTTTGTGTAAGGTTTTAGAGTTTTTAGGGTACTACCTCCATGATACATTTTGATTTTTATGGCTACTTTAGAGTAGATAGTATTGGCCTCATTTTACAAATGAAGACATTTACTCAAGGATTTTGAGATGATCTGTTCAGTCACATGGTTAGTAGTTGAAAAGCACTGGCTTGGAAGTCAGAGGAGTTGTCTACAAGTCTTCCTTCTAATGCTTGCTATCTGTGTGACCTTGGGCACATTTGTTAACCTCAGTGGCCTCCAGTTTCCTCATTTGTAAAATGAAGGGGTTGAACTTGATGGCCTCTCCAGCTCTGGATCTGTGATTCTGTTTGCATTTCTGGACACTCCTTCTCTTTGGTGTCATAGAGCTTCTGAATGACGTGGCTGCGTAGATTCTGGGCATTTCATAAAGCATCGTACTTCAATGGGTTTCTGACCTCATTGGCACAGCACTGTCTTCATTGTTATAGATTACAGTCTACCCACACCTTCGTGTCCTGTACGATCGTCCGTATGATTGTTCTAAAGGACGTCCATCTGTTTGTTCAGGATCTTCTCTAGATCTCTTGATATTATATCTCTTCTATGTTATGTGGCACGTGTCAGCTACCATTTGTAATCCTTGCTTTCATTACATGGTATTCACACACTCGCCCATTGCTTTTTCTGGTCATGTATCTCTCTGATTGTATACGTGTTTCAGTCAAAAAGCATTTATTAAGTGCTGCCTATGTGCCAGGCGTTGGTGAAAAAAAGACATAAAGGAAACAGTCCCTGTTCTTGAACAGCTTACATTTTGGTAGAGGAGACAAATATATAAATAGTTATATAAAATAATGATAAGATCATTTGGTGGTTGTTGGGGAGGAGGTATTTGAAGCTTATGGGAACCAGGAGAAGCTTCATATTGAAGGTGGTGCTTGAGTTTTGAAGGAAACCAAAGATTCCAAGAAGGATTCTTTATGTTAACTTTTCTTTTGCTAGACTTCCTTGGCAATGTGTTACAACCTACTCACATCTGCCATGTACCTCGCCATGCAGTTGGCGCAGTGGATAGAGTGCTGGACCTGTAGCCAGGAAGACCTGACTTCAAAGTCACTTAACCTTTGTCTCAATCTCCTCATCAGTAAAATAAGCATAATAACACCTACCTTGCAAGGTTATTGTGAAGATTAACCAAATAAGATAATTTTAAAAACCACATTTAGCATAGTACCTGGCACATAGTAGGTGCTATATTAATTCCTGCTCCCCCTTCTCCCCCCCCTTTTCTTTATGTTTCCAACCCCATTGTCCTCTGGCTGACCTGAATCTTTAATTCTACAGAGACCAGTATTCTGTAACTTGTAGCCAAGAAGCATAACTAGAAGAAAAATAAGATGGACCTTTGTTTTAAGGAGAATCTTGCTGTCATTAAAAACACTGGGCAGTTTCCCTAAAGGCAGTCCATCTTGTTGTTCACCTGCTGTTCAGTTTTGGGCACATTTCATTCTCTGTCCACAACATCTGCCCAAGTTATATGTACTGACAGTCAGCTCTGTGCATTGTTCATCCAGCTGCAGCATGGTCTTGATAATATTGATTCTTCATCTACTTCATTTTAACATTTTCCCCCTGTGGATAGTTAGGCTGACTTCTTTTTTCCTGATTATATATCTTACTTAGGAGACTGCATTATTCATAAATTGATGGACTCAGCACACTGGCGTCTACTGCAGGAACCTGTGGAAGACCCTCACAATCCACAGGAAATCCTTCTTTGATTTGCATTCTGTGCTTGAAAGTTAACTTTTATCTTCTTGCTTTATCTTACCATTGATGTTAATAATTAGAAGGTTGTAAAACAAAGTCATCTCATTTATATCTTTCTAGGAATCCTGTGTGATTTTATATATATATATATATATATATATATCTTGGAGAAAACTTTTTGAAGGGTAACTTTTAAGATGGTATTCTTTACATCTCTGGCCTATCAAAGGCCGTAAGTCTAGTGAAGCCTGTAGACTTCTCAGAATCATGTTTTTAAATACATAAAATAAAATAATTGCAATTCTAAAAGAAAACCAATTATATTGGAAGTTATCATTTGTCAAAATATTTTAAAAAAGTTCACAGACCTCAGGTTAAGAACTTGTAGATTCTTATGCCTCTGTAAAATGTATTTTTGATATATGGGTATGTATATATTATTTTTATGCAATTTTTTGTAGAGATGGGAAAATATATGGTTTGGGAGTTATTTATATTTTTCAGTTATTATCTTTGAGTAATAATAAGGTCTGAGGTGTTAATGAAGTTTTTGGTATCCTCCCTTTTTCAGATGTCTTGAGATACTAGCTCTCAAAATTTTGTTTCTTGCATTGTAGAACTCCTCTGAGTATTCTTGGTCCAGTCCTGTTGCTTGTCTTATTTTTAGTACCATTTCTGTATCCTCATTAGAGTTGAAATGTGGTTGTTTCAGTTTTATTGATGAAGAAAAGAGAGTGTGTTCTAGAAATCATAATAAAAGATGGAACTCAAGAAATAATTGAAAAATATAGCAGCAGTTGAAGTGCAGAACATAGTCATTCCATTTATGGCCTTTAATTAAAGTTTATATCCAGAGGTCTGGCATGTAATTATAGTGTTTAAAAAAATTAACACAACTTGAAATGCTTCAGGCTTGAGACATGGAATGTTAAGTTTAAACATACTCTGGTGATCATGCTTGTATCACATTAGTCAGGAAAATAAGTATTCAACTGAAGTTAAAGAAGCTGAATTGTTTGGATGTTATGTATATCTAAAACCAACTAAACCAGTATAGTTAATAGCTATTTCATTACATTCTAAGAAATGTTATTTCTTATGCGTTACCTGCAATCCTTTCACATATAACCAGATTCCAGAACAACTTTTTTATTTTCTTGTGGAACTTTTCCATATTGTCCATAATTAATACTCAAGAGATTAAATAAGATAAGTCCTAAATCCAAATGTAAGCATGCAGATTTCAAAGCCATTATTGTTACTCTTTGGAAAGCTCTGCTTTAGTATATCCTTTGATTTGGATTATCTTGTGTTCTGTCTAAAAAATCTTAAAAAGACAGTTTTAATAATTAAGGCTTTCTGATTGTGACACTTGTTTTCCCTTTAAAAAAAGAAATAAGCCTTGTCTACATAGTTCATATAAGAAACTTTAGAGGTAAGAGTGAACAACTTATGCTTATTTGGGAACTTAATTCTGGTTTTAAATAACTTGATGCAGTAGCAGACATTCAACTTGAAGTTAGAAGACCTGGGGATTAAATAAGATCATACACATTAAAGCACTTTTTAAGCTCCAGAGCAGGGCAATATATCATTAAAAGATTCTGAAATTGATTTCTTTTGCTTGAAAGAAGAAAGGAATATTTGAATGGCAAGTGCCCAATCCTCCTTAATTCTAGTCCTTCCCTCTTTTGGTTATCTCCATTTGAACCTTTATATAACTTGTTTGTACATAGTCATTTACATGCTTTCTCCTTCCCTTGTCCCCCGTTAGACTTTGAGGTCCTTGGGAGCACAGACTTTTTTTCCCTTTCTTTGTATCAACAGTGCTTAGCACAGTGCCTGGTACATTGTAGACACTTAATAAATGTTTATTGACTGGCAGACTGACTGGTAACTTTCTTTCCTTCTTTCTTTCTTTCTTTCTTTCTTTCTTTCTTTCTTTCTTTCTTTCTTCTTTCTCTCTCTCTCTTTCTCTTTCCTTCTGTCCCTCTTTCCCTCCTTCTCTCTCTCTTTCCCTCTTTCTCTCTTTCCTCTTTCTCTCTTTCTCCCTTTTCCTCTCTCTTTCTCTTTCTCTTTTATCAACTTACATACTATTTAGTGATAAACTTGAGGCAAATTTTCAGAAGCAAATCATAGATTTGCATTGAAAATTTGTTAAGACCTACCAATATTTATATTTTTCTGTTCATTTTAAAAATTATCTTTTCTTAAAAGAAAATAGCTTTCAGTATTTTTTTGTGGTATTATACATCATTAAGTAGATTCTGAATATTCTGTAATAAAGCAGTGGACTTGTATGAAGTGACAATTGCTAATGTACTGTGGGTGAGATGCTCTGCAATTTTGTCTTAAGGTAAAGGAGTACTTAATTTGCCATCAGTGAACTTAAAACAATTGTTTTTGATAATTGCATGTCAGTATGATTGGTTTCTTTTATAATCCAATGTGTTTTATTTTATGCGTTTAAAAACATTCTAAGGAGTCTATAAGTTTCGCCAGACTTTCTAAGGGTTCTATAACATTTAAAAAAAGTTATGAGTCATCTTGCCCCACAAGGAACAGATAAATAGTGCTCAGAGAAAGTTTCAATTATATATATATATATATGTGTGTGTGTATATATATATGTGTGTATATATATATGTACACACACACACACATATATATAAGTGATAAAAGGTTTGGCACATAGGGTAGAGTAGAGCATTTGTAATCTTGCTTGTGTGACATCTTCCCTGTGCCTTAAAATAAGGTCAGTCAAGTGAGAACATCAAGAACCAGCATGTCTCATAAATGTCACCTTTGATAGAAGACAGTTATCATGGTTATACCCACTGTTTTAGTAAAGTTTTCTCATAGCATTCCTATATTCTTTTAAAGCTAAGCTCAGTTGCCATGAGTCTTTCTGGATCCCCTTAGCTGCTAGTGTTTCCTGATATTACTTTATATGTATTTTTTATTTATTATATGTGTATTTGTTATTTGCTGTGATGGGCCATAACCTTCTTGAGCACATGAGCTGTTCTACTTTTTTGTCTTGTACTTTTAGTGCTTGGTGTATAGTAGATGCTTAATAAATGTTTGTTGATTGAATGATTTCGAGATGGTTGGTCATGCATTTTCTTAGACCTTTTCAACTTGAGTAAAGATAATTAAGAAAAAATAATTGAATACTTTTGCTGGTTATAATTGCCAGATTGACAATTAGTAACATCTCATTTTGTTTCAACAGTTAATATATTAAGTACCTTCTATGTACATGGTGCAGGATGCTGGGTGTACAAAAACCAAATGAAAAATAACACCTGCCTTCCCGAAGCATGCATTCTTCTGGGAGTATAGAAATGTGTGCTAAAGGAGGGGGTAGAATACACTAACAATACTTGAATATAAGGACTTACTTCTTGTGGGTAGTCATTCAGTCAGTCACTAGTAAGCCAACAAGCATTTGTTAAATGCTTCCTAAGTGCTTGGCATTTTGATGAGCACTGAGGAAACAGAAAAAGGCAAAAACAACTCTTGCTTTCAAGAGCTGACATTCTAATAGGGAAGACGACATGTAAACGATTAGGTATATATACAAAATGCACACAGAGTAAATGGAAGATAAGCTCAGAGGTCAGGGTACTGCAATATTGGAGAAATCTGAAAAGTCCTGAAAGTCCTCCTTTAGAAGCTGTGGTTTGAACTGAGTTTTGAAGGATGCCAGGGAAACTTTGATGTGGAGGTGAGAAGGCGGAGCATTTCAGTCATGGCAGACAGATGATGCAGTCATGGAAATGGAAAATGGAGTGTCCGTGTATAAGCAGCAGCAAATAGGCCAGTGTTACTATATCATAGCTTTCGTGGAGTGGGGTAAAGTGTGCAAGAAATTGGAAAGTTAGGAAAGGATCAAGTTGTGAAAAGGTCCTGGAATTAATTAATAGGGAGCCATTGGAGTTTAGTGAGTAGCAGGTGACATGTTCTGAATTGAACTTTAGGAAAATCACTGTCCTTTTTTTGCCCAGTGTTAGTGTGCTTTACTTTCTCAAATTAGCATGCATTTGAATCCTCCTAGAAATTGTATGTTCCTTGAAGGCAGAGGATATTTTTCATTTTGACTTTATATGCCCATTGCCTGGATAACTGGAGGATTGATTGGAGTGGGGAGAGACTTGAATCGAGGAGACCAAATGGAAGGCTATTATAACAGTGCAAGTAGGAGATAATGATGGCCTGAACACGGGTAGTAGTTGTATAAGTGAAGAGAAGGGGGTGTCCATGAGAAATATAAATGTAAAAAAGATAAGACATGTCAATGGATTAGATACATGGGGTAAGTACAAATAAAGAGTAGAGGATAACACCAACGCTGCAAGCCTATGTTACTAGGGGGGTGGTATTGTACTTGACAGTAATAGGGTAGTTGAAGAAGAGAGAAGGATTTGGGAGAAAAGATAAGTTCTGTTTTCCAAGTCTTAGCTTTGAGACTTAACATTTATTAAATGTTTCCTAATTTCAGCAGTACAGGATTTAAGGTTCACACAATGCTTTACATACATTATCTCATTTGATATTTAGCTTTTGCAGAAGCCTTTTACTTAGCACACATGTCAGATCAATCATCAAATATTTATTGTTTTCTATATGCTGTGTACTAATTGAATATTGATCCTAGTCATCAACATGCTGGGGAGTGAGGAGGCGTTGTGGTATAGTGAAAAAGATCACTGACTCAGGAGTCAGAAGACTTGGATTCAAATCATACTTTGTTAATACACTCTGACATTATCTACCTGTCTGAACTTAGGCAACCTACCTGTGCCACAGTTTCCTCCTCCAATCACCCATAAAATGAGGTGGTTGGACTAGATGGCTACTGAGATCCCTTTTAGCTCAATGAATGAAAAAAAATGTGTTAAATGGTACTTATATGCTGGTATCATGCAGAGCTTTGGGGATATATACAAAGATTTAAAAGGAGAATATTCAAGGACCTTACATTCCAATTGGAGAAAACATATTGGGAAGAGGTGATCAGGGAAGAGGTTTTGTTTTGAAGGGGAAAAGGGAGAAGATGACATACATGCCTGTCTATATATCTGGGTGGGATGTGAAGCTTGCAGCATTTGTCTTGGGCTGGCCAGTAGACAGAGTGGGCTAGTTTTTATACACTCAGTCATCATTCATCTAGTTTGGGTCTTAGCATGGGAATACCAGCAGATTATTAACTTCCTCTGGGATTGGGACATGTATTCGGGACGCCAACCTGGTTATTGAGGTCCGAGTCTCAGGTCTAGTGTGGAGGGTACTTGTACAGGTGAGGAGGAACATGTGGATGGTGACAGGGTAATTGTGAGACAACTTGGGTGGATTTCTGGGTGGCTGAATGTGATGTGAAGCTCTAGATCTATGATCTAGACAAATCTAGGTCTTGAACCTAGCTTGTCTTGATTTTGAGTCTAGTATTTTTTGTGTTCTACCACAATGCTTTTCTGTGATGCCATGCTATTACATAAAAGCAAATAAACAGATAGACCCAATTAATATTGGAAACTGAGTTTGCTTAATTAAAGCACTTGGATGAGGTTTTTAACTTTTTACCAGTATTTAGAATTTGCATATTTTAATGGGAAATTGACATTAAAGGGCTTTCTGAGGTATATTCTAGTAGATGTCAATGAGGTTGATATTGGGAATTAGTGAAGATTGCTTTGTTTCAGGGATTTTTCCACATTTAGGAAAAGGGAAACTTCAGGTATCCTAAGGTAGCTTGTTTAGGGTTTGCCTTAGAGTATACTTTGTGGAGTATTTTGTGTACTTAGAGTAGTACTTTGTGTGGTATCATCAAAATTGGCTGAGATAGATTTGAAGATAAAGGAATTTCTTTCGGCAAGTTAAATACTTTGATGTGTTTTCATTGCCTTGCATTTTCCTCACTATCCAGGCTAATTGGTTCATGAAACCACTTCAACATGAAATGTTGATTATATTAAAAACAAAGCAGTGAGTCAGTTGGAAAGGACCTCAAATATCATGTAATTCAAACACTACCATGAATCTTACTCTACAGTGTTTCAGACAAGTAATCAGGCGCCTACTGCTTCAAAATCTTTAGTGTCAGGGAACCAACTTATTACTACATTCAATTTGTGAATTATTCCAGTTTTC
Organism: Vombatus ursinus; assembly: GCF_900497805.2. Classification (NCBI taxonomy): domain Eukaryota; kingdom Metazoa; phylum Chordata; class Mammalia; order Diprotodontia; family Vombatidae; genus Vombatus; species Vombatus ursinus. The sequence goes on along the minus strand of NW_020945437.1, from coordinate 7,459,204 downwards.
TTACTTGTTGAGCTGAAATCTTTCTTATTGTAATTTACTCACCAATCACTGTTTTGTCCTCTACAGCCAAGTAGAATCTTGTCTAATACTTCTTCTGTGTGATAAGTCTGAAAATAATTCTAGACAGAGATTATGTGCCCCACATGTCTTTTATTCTTTACACTAAACATTCCCAGTATCGTAATACCATTCTTGTGGCTTGTTTCCACATTTCTTCGATGTCCTGGTGGCTTTCCACTGGGCAAGATATAGCTCACAAATATCCTTCCTAAAAATATCTTTATCATAAGACTCCATATATGATCTGGCCAGGATAGAATAAACTATAGTAGGCCTGATTTTCTTTGTATCCTGGTACATGATAGGTTGACTTGACTGTGATCTTTATTTTTCTGGGTACAGTAATTCAGTGTATGCATAATTCCATTGAATTCAATTGAGTAAAATGTTTATTAAATGCTAAGCATCAGAGTTATAGAAACTTATAGTTACTAAAATGGTGCAGTCCTTATCCTTATGAAGCTTACAATCTAATAAGCATCTACACAGATAGAGGCAGTATGAAGTAGAATATGATAGGGCAAAGACAAAATGAAGTTCATTAGGAAAATTTGAAGAAGGAGAGCTCAGTTTAAGTGGAGGGAATAGGAATGCCTGAGAATGGAGGGTATGGAAGAAGTGGCCTTTGAGCTAGGCCTTGAAGGAAGAGAAACATTTCAGTTGATAGAGTTAAGGGCAAAGGACATTTCTAGGATAGAGACCTGCACAGATGTGGAAGAGTGCTAGACTTGTGGAGGCAACAATTGTCTTCCAGAATGGAACATAAAGCTCCTGAAGTGGAGTGGTATGGTAATAAGTCCAGAAAGGTTGGATCTAAATTATGTAGAGTCCAAGGAGTATATTTTTTATCCTGTAATCATTAGAAAGCAGTTGAAGATGAAATGAAATGTGGTCAGATCTGTGCATTCGGCAGATGATTTTTGGCACATTGTATGGTGGATGAAGTGGAGGCAAGGAACCAGCTGTAAGTCTAGTAAGTAAGCAAGCAACAAGCATTTAAGTACCTGCATTTAAGTCGGGCACTATACTGAATTGGGTAGACAAAGAAAGGTAAAAAACAATTGCTGCCCTCAAGGTGCCTACAGTCTAATGGGGAAAGATAACTTGCAAACAATTGTATACAAGCAAGATGTATGCAAGAGAAAGTGGAGGTAATATCAGAGGGAAGACATTAAAATTGAGAAGGAAGGAGGAATGTTTCTTGCAGGATTGTAGTTGTTTGTCCTTCTTTCTAGAAGAGGACCATGCCATCAGGGAGATGATGCCATGACATGCAAGTGAATGGGATTTAAGTGAGGGAGGGCTGTGCGAAGTCTCCAGACTCACTTTCTCTTCTGGAGCCACCTGGGTGCAGTGGCCAGATATGGATCAGGACAACTGGAGATGACCCAGGATGCAGTGGGGGACCTTGGCCTTTTCAAGCTAACGTCTTTCACAGGTCTCGTTTGACTACTGAGCCAACACCCATTCAGTGATTAAGGCTAGGTTAAAAAAAAAATGAAGCAAAGAATGGCCTCTTTAGCCTAGTCCAAAAAAAAAAATCAAATTGGGGTGGGAGGACCCTCAGGGTTTCTGGCCAAAACAGAAACAATTCCTATTTACATGCACTCTTGAATAAATCTGGGGCCAAACTTGACCAAGTAGGGTTTGACCTGGGACCTATTGTTGGCCACTCAGTGAGAGCCAGAATGATTTGGGTTTTTAAGGTATGGTCCTTAAGAAAGAAATGTAGCATGCAAATTCCAAGATATTTTGTGACATTTCCAAAGGGAAGAAAAGAAAGGAAGGGAGGAAAATAAAGAAAGAGAAAAGAGCTGTATTGCCCAACTGGCCACTTCCACTTGGGTTCCTAGTGGGCAGCTCCTACTACTCACAGGGTTGTTGTTTCTCCTTCATTCTTGAGGAGAATCATGACATCACTGAGGTGATGCCATGACATGCAAGTGAATTAGATTTAAGTGAGGCAGGGCTGTGCAAAGTCACCAGCCTCACTTTCTCCTCCAGAGCCATCTGGATGCAGTGGCCAGATACACATCAGGATGACTGGAGATGGCCCCAGATGCAGTGGAAGACCTTGACCTTTTCAAGCTGATAGATGAAAATTGAAGAAAAATGGAGAGGGGGTGGAGAGGGGAGGAAAGGAGGAGAGAGACTGGAGTTTGGAGATACACTGTTGATTGTGAGGTCAGTGTAATTGGATCTCAGAGTATTTGGGGAGGAAGAAAGGAGGATTAAGATGTAAGAAGACTGAAAAGGTAGTAAGGGCCAGGTTATGAAGGGTTTTAAAAGCCTAACAGGGGATTTTTAAATTTGATTCTAGAGGTAATAGGGAGCCATTGAAATTTATTAAATGATACCAGGGTGGTAGTTGACATGGCCAGACTTGTGTTTTAGAAAGATTAATTTGACAGGTCAGTGGAGGACAGACTGAAATGGGAAGAGAGTGAGGCAGGGACCAAACCATCTGGTTATTGTAGTAGTCCAAGCATGAGGTTATGAGGGCTTATACCAAGGTAGTGGCAGTGTCAGAGGAGAGAAGAGGGCATATATAAGACATTATGAAATAGAAATGACAGGACTTGACAATTATTGGCTATATGTAAGGTAAGGGAAAGTGAGGAGTCAAGGATAACACCTGACTTGCAAGACTGTGACTGGGAGGGTGATGGTACTCTTCGAAATAATAAGGAAGTTAGAAAGAAGGAATGGTTTTTGGGAAAAAAAATATGTTCAGTTTTGGACATATATAGTTTGGGATGTCTAAAGGTTTTTTGAAAGATATAGATATAAATTGTAGATATAAAACTGGAGGTCTAGAGAAAGGTTATGTTATTGGTTATTCATTTCAGTCATATCCGACTCTTTGTGACTCCATTTGGGGTTTTCTTGGCAAAGATATTGGAGTGGTTTTCCATTTCCTTCTCCAGCTCATTTTACAGAGAAGGAAACTGGGGCAAAGAGGGTTAAGTGACTTGCCCAGGATCATATAGCTAGTAAGTGTCTGAGGCCAGATTTGAACTCAGGAACATGAGTGACTCCAAGGGACTGAACTCTTATCCACTCTGCCACCTAACTGCCCTCATGAGAAAGGTTAAGGCTGGATAAATATAAGACATATCTACAGAAAAGATTATTGAATCACTGGAACCTGAGGAGATCACCAAGAGGTGATGTAGAAGGAGAAGAGGGCCAGGACACCCACAGGCGTAACTTGGATGAAGATCCAGCAAAATAGAATAAGAAGAAGGGATTGGAAAGGTAGGAGGAGAACCAAGAGAAAGCAGAGACATGAAAATATACAGAAAATAGAATCCAGAAGAAGGTGATAGTGTTAGAGAGTACAGAGAGGTCAAGAAGGGTGAGGATTGAGAAAAGGTCGTTAGATTTGGCAATTAGGAGATCATTGGTAACTTTGCAGAGGGGAATTTCAGTTGAATGATGAAGTTGAATGCCAGACTGCAGAGTTTAGAAGAGTTTTTTCTTATGATTATAGGATCATTGATTTAGAGCTCAAAGGAAACTTCAAATCTTTTTAGTTCAATTCCCTCTTTTTTATAGATGAACAGAGGCACAGAGAAGTTAAGCCCTGCAGGGTGGTGGTGGGGGGAGGGGAGGACACCCCCCCAGGTTTCATAGGTAATAAGTATTAGAACAGATTTGGAAGTCCTCTGACTCCAAATGAAGTGAACAAAGTCTAGTGATGGTCATTGTCTTTGATTTTGCTGATTTCTCTTTTGGAATGAATTGTTTGTTTAAATGGGTAGAATTGAAGCTATTGTAATTTCATTCAGTGCCTTCTCATCTTTCCTTCCCCCAGTTTGGTATTGATTTTGACCTTTGCTCTAACCAGTTGATAAACTGATTGAATGGATATAGCAGATTCTAAATGATTGCTACATCAGAAAATGATGAGTTTTTTTTTTTAAGATATTAGTCTTTTTCTTTTTGGGTGATCTTGTTTAGTGCTCAGTACATTAGGAGTCTTTTGACTTTTTTCTTGGAAAAAAGTATTTCTGATATTCAGAGATGAGGCTTTTAAGCAACCTAGAAGCCTTTAACTTATTAAGTTCTTGATCCTGAACTTTATTTTCGAACTTATCTTTTGCCATTTTTCCCTGTGCCCACCTTTCCATTGCAATCATCAGGATTGAAGTTCATAGGTTTTGAACTGGAAGGGACCTTATGACAAATTACTTGATCTTGCCAATTTCTTTATAGAAATTCTCTCTTTTTAATCCTTGATCTATGTTGCCACATAAACTACTATTATTTTTATGATGACTTGCTTTCTTTTTTTTTCAGTATTTATGCTATAAGGCAGGATAACCAAATGTCACATCATTATCTTGATTTTGAGACCATGCCCAAATAATTTCTTTTATTTCTTCTTCTCTTCAAGGGGAATGTGTGAGGCACCCTTAATTTATGTATAACTTCTTAATATACTCAAGCTTCAGTTTTAGCAATATTGTTAATGTAATTCAGTTTCTCTACAAGTATATTAGCTTTGTGTTTTTTTCCCCCAAAATCGCACGTGCAGAATTAGAAAGCTGTTGTAGTAGTCCAGGCAGGGGAATGATGAGGACCTTAAATATGGTGGTGGAATGTAAATGGAGAGAAGAATATGTATATAAGAAATATTGTGATGGTAGAAATAACAGGATTTGGGAAGGGAATTTGGATATATAGGGAGAGTGAGTTGTCAAAGGTGACATTGAAGTTGTGAGCCTTTGTGGAGGATTTGTGGTGCTCTCCACAGTAATTAGGAAGTTGAGATGAGTGGAGTGTGAGAGTGAGGTGGATGAATAGAATGGGTTTTGTTGTGGGCATACTGAATTTGAGATATCCAAGAGGCAATTGATGATGTGCAACTGGAGCACAGTAGGGGGACTAGGACTGTATATATAGATCTGGGAAGCATCTGCATATTAAGCTGACAGTTGAGCCTTTGGAAATCTTTTGAGATGATCACAGTGTGATAATATGGACACCAAGCGTGATAATATGGAAGTAAAAGAGAAGAATCATCAGTATTGAACCTTGGGGTAAACCTCTGGTTAGCTGGTTGAAGAACTGGTGAAGGCAACTGAGGAGTGGTCAAACCAAGTAAGAGCAGAACCAGGAGAGATCAATGTCATGAAAATTTACAGAAGAAAAAGTATATAGGAGGAGGAGGTGATGAGTAATTTCAAATTCTGCAGAAAGGTTAAGAAGGACAAGGATTGAGAAGAGGCCATTAGACTTGGTAATTAATAAATCATTGATAACTTTAGAGAGTGTGAGAATCTCCTTTTATTATTTCTAAGTTGCATTTGAGTTGTTAAATGTTTGTAATATTAGAGTTTGAAGGCACTTTTGAGATCAGTCTCATATCTTTCATTTTCCATATGAGTAAATTGAGACCCAGAGAAGTGAAGTGAAGGCTAAGACAGAAACAAACCAATTCAAAACTTACATAGTCCATGGCAGACTCAATTCCAAACCAAGTGTATTGGATTTTTAACAACAACAACAAAAAAATCTTAATTCAAGTTAACAATGTGCAGATCAGAGATTATTTTAGTTACTTTAGAACATTTAAAAGTTAAAGTTAAAGATTTGTGAAATGACTTAGTTTTTCTACATCTGATGAGAATTAAGAGCCATTCTGTTGATGGGGATGGGTGTCTACCTAGTTTTCAAAGTTATTTATATACAAAAACCTATAGCCATTTAAGTTTAAAAGCCAGCATTGTGTAGGTGTGGAATTAAGATATCACATGGACAGTTGATGGGCATTATAAATTCAATTTTTTTGTCCTTAAACTGAGAAAATTTATTGCTATTGATGTGCCTGTTCATCTTTAACATATGGCTTCAATTTGCATTTTAATTAGAATGTGGAAGTAATTACTGTGACATCTGAAACTGAGGTAGCAATAAAAAATTATCACAAACAAGACAGCAGACACAAATTATTTTGTGTTTATTACTGGGTGGCCTTCTTGAAACTTTCACAAAGTTAATTGGTTCCAGACATTAGAACATTGAAATTAAATTATGACATTTATTTTGGTCACGTTTAAGTTGAACTGCCTTAATAGAGGTGATAAAGAGTTGCTAGTTGTTAGTATCAGTTTTAAAGTGTCATAGTAATTGTAGTCCTATTTGAGCATCAATTATCATGAAAAACTCCTTAAAATAATTCTTAAAAAACTGTATCTTATTTATGTAGTGATACAGTGCTACCATTCTTTTAAAATTTGGTGACCAGTGTCAAAATGAGTTAATTAAAAAATAAAATGTTTAAGTGAACATGTTTCATGACTAATAATCATACTCATATGTATATGTGTATATGTTACATATATTTATGTATAGGAAATCTCTCAGCCCTATAGTACTTTAAGGTTTATAAAGCACTTTTCTCATAACCACCTTTGAGGCTGATGGTACATGTTTTATTTTTCTCATTTTACAGATGAAAAGTCTGAGACTTTTATTGGTTAAAAGCCTTCCCTTGGGTATGGAGCTACCAACTTATGCCATAATAGAATTTAGACTTGAAAGTGACTTCTAATTCTCTGATTTAGTGCCTTTATTTTATAGAAGTGGGCCTAGGACTCAACCCTAGTTTTTGTAATATTGAGGCTGATGCTGCTGTGTGTGTGTGTGTATTTACACTCACAAATATGTAGATATAGAATGAGAATTAATTTGGGTGAATGTATATGTATGCACTAGGCTGGTCATTATAAAGATCTGAGTTCAAGTAGTGTGCCTGACACATGCTCACTGTGTGACTCTAGGTGAGTCATTGGCTCTCTCAGTGCCCCCAGCAATTCTCTTAAGTCTATAAATTGTAGAGCAATTGCAGATCTTCATTTGTAGAGGAGATTTCATGCCACAATTTCATTTCACCAGAATTTCCCTACAGCGATAAAATCAGTGATCTACTACATGCATATACAATACATATTGTGAAAAATGATTTTTCTTAGTAATCATTATCTTGGAAACTCAGAGCTTCCCCATCCCCCTTTCTTTCAAAGTTCAGTCCTTCAGAAGGACATTAAGATGTAATCTAAATGGGTCTATTCTTGCACATTATGTTGTCTAGTCAGGTCTGGGAGAATGTTGACTCTTCCCTATTGTCAAGGCAGGTTATATGGAAATTGATGTTTCTTTGACCTGGATTGAGTGACCTGGGACACATACTGAAAGACCCTCATTTTAATAGGGCCCATCTCACAGAGTTTATTGGCATCCCTTGGAAACACTTACTCTTTGAAGGGCATATAAGGCTATACTCCAAAACCCCCAAATTGAGCCAGTTCTGAACTGGCCTCCTTGGGGGAGGGCGGTTTTGGGCTGAACTCCCATTCAATGCATGTCAAGCCAGCTTGAGAGAAATTAAACCATGGACACACACACCCTGATTTCATTTGTCTTTTTCTTAGAATAGGCTCTCTTTTCAAATTGAGGTTCATGGAGTTCATGGGGTAAATTGGGGTTTACAATATAAATGTACATGCATACACATGCACATAATTACATATGGGTGACATACAGATTCAGTCCTCATCCTTCTTAATCTCTCTTCTCCTTGAAACTCTCTTCTCTTTAGGTTGTTTGTGACATCACTCTCTCCTGGTTCCCCACCTACCTATCTGACGACTCTTCCATCTCAATCTCCTTTGCTGGCTCTTCATCCAAGTCACTCCTGCTAATTTCGGGTATTGAACTGGGCTCCATCTTGGGCCCTTTTCTCTTCTCCTCCTTACTATTTCACATGGAGTTCTTATCAGCTTTCTTGGATTCAATTATCATCTCTATGCTGAGGATTCTTAAATCTTCTTATCCAGTCCTAACCTGTCTGCTAACCTCCAGTTTTGTATTTCCAACTGAGTAATTGTTCATCTTGCACTGAATGTCCTGTAGACATCTTAAACTTAACGTATCCAAAACTGAACTTACTATCTTTCCTTCCAAATCTTCTCCCCTTCCAAACTCCCTTGTATTATTGAAGGTACCATCATCTTCCCATTACCCAGACTCATAACCTACATGTCATCTTTGACTATTTATTTTCTCTCACTGCCTGCAATATCCAATCTGTTGCCGAGGCTTGTTAAATTTACCTTTGTAACACCTCTCATATGTTCCTCTTCTCTGACAGTGTCTGAAGGTACAGACCTTCATCAGTTCATACCTTTCCTTTTGCCTCCTTGTCAAAATTAGGGGTGACTCTAAGGGACCTTGAGGTTATACACTCTGTGAGGAAGGCAGAAGTGTTGAGGGGATCTCATTTGGGATGATTCTAATTTTCTAGCCAAGATTGCTAGAGGCAATTGATGCCTGTCAAGGCTTTAACATTCCTTAATTGCTAGAGAGGGGTGTGATCATGCACATCTGAAGGCCATCCCATCTCCTCATCCTCATGTCTACCAATTGAGATTTTTTACCTTTGTCAAAGGCGATGCTGATGATATGTTGTCTGGTTAGTCAGAAAGTAGACACATCTAGGATTAAAAAACCCTGTTGGCCCTCACTCAGAGTCTTTCCTCCTTGAGAGAGGCCATTGACCCAATTTAGTGGCTGTTGCTAGCCTAACTAATAAATTAATCATTCTCTGGTCCTTGGCTGTTTGGCCGAGACCAGCGTGACCCATTTTACCAACACTTTGTGTAGTAATAAAATGTTTTCTTGCCCTGGAGAAAACCGTATATCAGCCTGCCTTTGTTGCAATTGTACTTGCCACATTAGTTGTCAAGTCACTTAACCTCTCTACCTCAGTTTCTTTAACTGTAAAATGGAGATAATAATAGCACCTGCTTCAGGGTTGTTATGAGGCTTACGTGAGATAATATTTGTAAACTGCTCAGCACAATTCTTGTCACAGAGTTGCTGAGTGCTACTATGAATTTTTGTTATATGTGGGATCTTTACGTCATGCTCTTCTTTTGGATATATTCCTAGTAGTAGAATTGCTGGGGCAAAGAGTTCATAAAAAATGGGGTTAAACCCTTAGCTCACTTTCCTGCAAATGATTATCCAAATCATTTCCAAAAAGGTTGATAAATTCACAGTGTTGCCAACAGTATATTAGTCTGTACTTCTTTCCTGAAGTGTTCTGACATAGACTGTTTCCTTTTTTTAATTCTTTTTGCAAATTTGATGGTTACAAGAGAAAACTGCATAATTATTTAATGTGCATTTCTCTTATTAGTGATTTGGAATATTTTTTTTATTATGGTTGTTGACCTTTTGCATTTCTTATTATTAAAAAATTTTTTAATTTTGTTTTTAATTTATGAAATAAAGCAAACATTTTTATAACATAATTTAAAAAAGATAATTGCATATGAAATTGCAAATTTTATTATGTATAACTTGCTATTTCTTTTAAATATATGATAACATTATCAGTAAATTTCTTTTTTTTTCCTTTTCTTTCTTCCCTTCCCCATTCCCCTGTCCTAGAGATGGTTACCATTAGACACAAATGTGTGTGTGTGTGTGTGTGTGTATAATCATTCTATACATACTTCTATTTATCAATTCTTTCTCTAGATGCCTATTTATGAAACAGTAGACAGAATATTGAATGCAGAGTCAGGTGAACCTGGGTTTAAATTCTGCCTCAGATAACTTTTATCCAGATATTCCTGGGCAATCACTTAATCACTCTTGATCTCAGTTTCCTAATTGTAAAATGAAGGGGTTTGACTTGATGCCCACTAAGGTCCCTTATAGTTCTAAATCTATTGTCCTATAATCCCTTAGGGAGTAGCTCTTGGTTTCATATTGCAGGATGTTGCAAAAGCTGTGGTGTAGTTTATTTCAACTTAAAACTACTAAGGCTTTTGGGACACTATTTCTATGTCAATTAATTTTACAGCTATAAGGATCCTTGAGGTTATATACTTCAAAATCCCTGTTTTACAAATGAGAAAACTCTGAGGCCCAGAATGCTGAATTGACTTGCCTAAGATAACACCTGTAACAAATCATGTTTGAGGCATTTTTACCTTCATTGACAGTTTCTCTACCTATTCTTGGTAATCTAATTTTGTTCCTGTAAAAGTCTTCTAATTTTGTATGATCACAACTATTTTATCTTTTACGATTTCTTCTATCCCTTGCTTGGTTAAGATTTAGTCTTAGATTGAAAAATAGTCCCTCTTGTTCTTCTGTAATTTTGAAAATGATGTAACCTTATATTTTAGCTGTATATCCATTTGAAACTTCTTGTAGCATATGGTGTAAAGTTCTAGTCTGAAGCTAATTTCTGCCAAACTTATTTAATTTTCCCAGCAGTTTTTGTTAAATAGACTGCCCAGTAGTTTGTCTTCTTGGGTTTATTGAACACTGGGAGTGTTGTATTTGATTCTTTCTGGATCATCTTTATTTTGTTAGATCATCTTCATTTTTTCTTCTTTTTCTTTTCTTATTTCTGGTGAGGCAGTCGGGGTTAAGTGACTTGCCCAGGGTCACACGGCTAGTAAGTGTCAAGTGTCTGAAGTCAGATTTGAAATCAGGTCCTCCTGACTCCAAGGCCAGAGCTCCATCCACTGTGCCACCTAGCTGTCCCTATCTTCTTCATTTAACCAGCACCACATAGTTTTGATGATCAGTGCTATGCCCCCGTATTCCTCCCCCTTTCATTATTTCCTCTGACATTGTTCTTGGCTTTTGATCTTTTGAATGAATTTTATTTTTTCTAATTCTATAAAGCAACTTTTTGTCATCTTGTTCTTTTATAGGACTAATCTGTTAATTCATTTAGACATTATAACTATTTTTGTTATATTGGTGTGGTTCAGTCATGAACAATGAATCTTTCTCCAGTTAAGTCTGCCTTTATTTCTATAAAGAATGTTGTTGTTGTTGTGTTTATTTAAGCCCTGGGTATGTCTTGGTAGATTAACTTCTAGATATTTTATACTTTTTAAAGTGGGTGAAATTTTTCTGTCATTTCTTCTTTTTGTTGTTGTTTAGAAATACTGACAACAATTGTATGTTTTATATCCTGTTACTTCACTACTGAAGCTATTGTCCATTTCTTTGCCGATTTTTTTTATGTAAAACTATCACATTGTATATGAATAAAGATAATATTTTCTTTACTTTGCTGATGTTTGTATATTTATTTTCTCTCTTTTGCCTAACACCTCTGTAGTGATTTGGATTTCTCAAGCTGTATAAAATTACAGGAGGTAATATCTTTGTATTCCCTCAGTGCTTATTGTGAAAGCTTCCATTGTTTTGCAATTTCAGGTAATACCAGCTCTAAATTTTAGATAATATACTTTTTATCACATTAGAGAAGAACCTTTCTATTGCTGTGGCATTAAAAAACCCCATAAATACTTTTTTGGGGGGGCAATAGGCTCTTTTTAATATATTCTTATGGTTTTTATCCTAATGTTGAAACATTCCTTGTATCCTTCTTATGAATCTACCTTGATCAATATGAATGATTATCCAATATTATTTTCTTTTTGCAAGAATTTTTTAAATTAATATTTATTTATGAGATTGGTCTATAGTTCTATTGGTCTATAATTTTCTGTGCTAAAATTCCTTCCTATTTTCAATCAATGAATAAAAAACCATTTATCAAACACTTAATATGTAGCAAATACTGTACTAGTGTTGGGGATACAAATTGAAAAGTAAGACAGTCCCTGCTGTCAAGGAATTAATATTCTAATTGGAGGATATAATACATATAAGAGGTTTTAGCTTCAGGGTTGATGGAAGAGCCTGGTAATCTTTAGGGTACAGGCAGATAGTAAAACCCAAAGTTCCTTAGAATGAAGCTGCATAGTAGATGGTAAAGCAGGATAGTCCAAAAAGGCCTGTGACCCGTGGATGGTTAGGTCTGGTGGAGCAAAGGGCATAGTGGTGAGGGGGTAGTAAGCACTTATTATGTGCCAGGGACTGTTTAAGTTTTGAGAATACAGAGAGAAGAAGAAAAATAGCCCCTGTCCTTATGGTACTAGCATTCTAATAGGAGAACACATTTCATCAAAGGGAATTGTAGGGATGGTGGTGTGGTGGTGGTGGGGAGTGTGTGTGGTAGTGGTCAGCAACATGGAATTAGCAGTATAGTCTGGAGAGGAAAGAAAACATGGCTGATCTGGGCCTTAAATTTGAAGTTCTGGGGAGGGACCTGGAGGGAACTTCCAATATGAGAAGTATCCAGGCTGGAGTGAGCCTCCATGGTGAAGAGGTTTCTGTGGCATGATAGATAAAGTCCTGTGGTAATGAGTGCAACCTAGAGAGGAATGACTATTCTTAGTGTTCTGTAACAGGGCAGATAGTAAGTCCTGGTCCTCCATCTTATAGGAAATATTGTAGTTGGGTGACTCCCTGCTAATCCAGTGGTATGAGTAGTTATGACCGTCCTGCAGTTCAGTAGAGGATTGCTCTGGGGCTCCTTTGGGGGGTGAAGAGGGAAAGGGAGGATGGAGGGACTCCTTTCAGATGGGGTGTCCGGTCAAGAAGGGGAAAGGGACAATATTGAAGGAAAGAAGAGATGCAGTGGGATCTCTCCCATTGGATTCATTCCATATTCCAATTTGGTTTGGATATCAAGACTATATTTATTTCATTATATATTGGTAGAATACCTTGTTTCTCAGTCATTGACAATAATTTTTATAGATGTTTAACTTGTGCTTTAAATATTTGTTAGAATTCACTTTTAAATTTATTTGAATCAAAGGTTTTTTGTCTTTTTCCCCCTCCTCTGAGAATGGATTAAGATCTCTATTACTAATATTGTTAATTTGGATATTTTTTATATTTGTATATAATTAGTCATTCATTTCCTTAAAATTATCAGTTTTTATAAAGTTTAATTATACATAGTAGTTTCTGATAATTTTTTATTTTCAAAATACATTGTTACAGATATATTAGTTAACTTAAAATTTTTTTAAAATTAACTTTTTGAGCATATTGACCATACTTTACAGACAAGGCACATGCCATTGTTTTCCCATCTCCATACACTCCCATTTTATTCTCTTTATATTAGGAAAAGAAATGAGAACAATTTTTATTTGATGTTATTTTAATAATATTTTAATATTCTATAAATCCTCCCAAATAAGCATTACTGAACTTTTACAGATATAAATCTCTACAGAATCATGTAGGGATAAATTAAAAAGAATGGTTTTTGTCATTGTTTTGTCCAAATATGTTTCAATCTTTAGTTTCTTGGACTGTGACTGTGATGTGCAAATATATATATATGATGACATATTTCATTCATTCCTTATTTCCCCTTTGTTTACTCATTCCCTGTTAGATGTATTCCTTTAAAAATAGAGTTGTTTATTAGAGACAGAAAATTGCAGTTTGAGTTTTACCTCTTGTACTTACTAGTCTTCTGATCCTGAGCAGGTAGCTAATTTCATTGAGTCTCAGTTTCCTTGTCTGTAACATGGGAATAATAAATCTAGCCATAGAGTTCTTTGGCTGGTTAAATAAGAAATCACTTTATAGTTTGCGGTATATAAGATAATATTATTTTAAAATATTATCTATGACTAATAAATAACTTTGTGGTTTTGCTTCTCTGGGTAAAATTTAACATAATTTTTTTCACTTTTTCCCTTTTTTTCACCCTTGCTAAAAGAAGTTTGGAAAGAGAAATTGTTTGTAGTCCTGTATGGAAAGACACTTGTCTTTCTCGTTCCATTTCTTAGAAATATATATATTTACTTTCAAGTTAAGGAGCCTCATAAATTTATCATAGATCTCAAGGTGAACATTGCTTTTTATATCTTTTCTTTTAGATACAATTAATAGTTTCAAATTTGGGCATTACTAAATTAAAAATTAAAACAAACAAACATGCCTATGCAGTGATTATATAACATTTTAGTTATATGTTATATATATTATATAACATTTTATATAACATTATATATTGTATAACATTTAGTTATATTTAAATCAGGTATTAATTATTGGCAGAAATAGAAAGTATTTCATTTGAAGGGGAGGTGGTTTTAGTTACTAAATTAGGTGTATATACTGTATGTGTTGTTTATAAAATTTATGTTTGGGTACTAAAATGTATTAGAGTAATTTATGATGCAAATAAAAGTTAGCAGCAGAGGTAAACTAGTCTAGGAAATGGTGTGAAATTGTGGAATTTAGGGAACAGATTAGGAATAAAATCTCTTAACTTACTTCTTAAGAATACAAATACAATTGTAGGCCAAAAAAGAGTACAATTTCATTTACAATATATTTACTAACAGTTGCAGCCTAGTTAAAGGACACTCCTTGAACAGTTTTGGATACCTTCCAACTCTTGCTTAATTTGCAAAAAAAATCAGTAATGAGGCAAGCTGGTTCATTTTGAGTCAAATAAGACAAAGAAGTCAATATTGAGGTACTGTTTATAAGGCTGTTAAAATTTTTAGTTTGGTGTCAGAGGATAATGTTTAGCATTGTGTTCAATTAGTGAAAACTAACCAGTAAGAAGTGCCAGATTCTGAAATGTCCTAACTTCAATTAATATAAAACACTAAAGCTTTCATTCATCCAAAGTTACTGGCTCCATGGGTACCAGCCACACAGTCTCCATAAGCTGGTACTTCTGGAGACTAATCAAGATTCATGGCCTCCAGGTTTTGTGGCACTGGCATTCCACAACCAGGAATGTCACCTTTAACTTTTATACAGCCCCCCTTTTTAGTCCCTAGACCTGTTTCCCATCTTTAGTCATTGGTAGAGTTCAAAATGTGTGATACCCTAGGGTAATTTGGAATGATCCAGATTTTGTTGAGGATTCTGTGAAAATTATTAAAATAAGTAAGCCTAAATAGCCATCTACAGATTTTGGAAATACTCACTTCCACATTGTTATATTAGATCTTTGGAGAAAGAATCTGTTTTTTAAAAAGCCAGTAATACTGAAGTCATTGTCCTCCTACCTTTCTTTTGAATATCTCTTTCCTGTTTTTCTAGCTCTTCCACTTGATACCTTTTGTCAAATGACTGTCTGTAAAGTGTTAGTTTAAATATCTCAGGGTGATACTGCTTAAAGCCTTCAGGACTCCAAAGAGTTAAAATATAATAGTGAAATTGTGGGCTCTAAGGCAATGGGGCAGATATTGGTGGGTGGGAGGGGGATGTGGGGATAAGAGGGAATGTTTCTGTAGCCTATAAAATATATGATGTAGGCAGGTAACTCCTCTGACTAAATGTAAAACTAGTTCTAACTGTGGTAGAAACTTATTTTGGGGTTCTTGATTTTCTTCTTCAGAAAATCCTTTTGTTAGTTTCTAAGGTCTTAAGACAGAAAATAGTACATATAAGAGGGATTATAGGCCTTGCCTGGTAAACCATAGTTTTTAAGCTCCACAAACATCTTACAGAAATCAGAACCAAAAGGGTAAAAATTAATTTGTACATATTACAAGACCTTCATACTACCCATTGTCTAATTTAATACTGGCAGAAGTCTTAAAATGTTGCCTCATCAGACATTATGGTGGGTAGATTAATTCAGAAAAAAAGGTGAAACGGGATTACACATTCTCTAATTAAACAAACAGAACTAACTCATCCTTTATTGCTTTTAAGAATAGGTAAATATATTTTTGGTTGTAGTACAGGATCTATATTCTATTAATCAGAATTTTTATTTCACATTTGGGTTATATTGCTTCAGATAATAATTTGGTGAAGATTCTAAAAAAGATAATTAAAACCTCTGAGGGAAAATAGCTGACTTTTAAAAGTGAAATTACCTGCAATGTTACATGTAATTCATAGTTACACAGTATATATTTTAATTTGATACTTTATAAATGGGGCCTTTTTTATGCCTTTAGGTCAGAAACTCTTATTCATATTTTTCAATTTATCATTTATCTGGTACAGATAACAGAGTTAAGTTAAGCTTGGAATCAGGGAGACCAGGCTTCAGATCTTGATACATTACAGTATTAGCTGTGTGGCTGACAGCATGGAATGGGAGTGAAGTATTTTGTTCAGTGAATTCAGTTGGTGGGTCAACAAGTATTTGTTATATGTTTATCTTATGCCAGGCCCTACACTAAGTTCTGGGGACACAAAGAAAGCCAAAAACAAAAACAGACCAACAAACTCGAAACACATTCCCTGCTCTCAAGGAACATACATTTTGATGGAGAAAATAATATGTACATATTTAGGTATATACAAAAGATGTACAGAGTATATAAAGGTAACCTGAAAGGAGAAAGCATTAATAGAGTAGGGATGGGGAGGCAGGAAAGACTTTTTTTAGGAGTTAGGATTTAAGTGAAGTCTCAGAGGAAGCCAGAAAAGCCAAAGGAGTGCATAGGAGGAGAGTGAGCATTCTAGGTATGGCAGCCAGCCAATATAAAGACATAGTTAGGAGAAGGGAGTATTATGTGTAAAGAATAAGCAAGAAGTCCAGTTGTTATTAATTGTAGAATGCAGAGAGTGGAGTAAGGTGTAAATGCTAAACAGGTGACTTTATATTGATCTCGGAGACAATAGGGATCAGTTGGAGTTTATTGAGTCAGGAAATTACGTAGATCCATGGTTTAGGAAAATCACTTTGGGAGATGAGTGAAGGATGCATTGGAATGGGAAGAGAATTGAGGTAGAGAGACTAATCAGTCAGTCAGCATTTTTTAAACATCTGTGTACCTGGCACTCTGTTAAGTGCTGAGGATACAAAATGCAAAAAAGAAAGTGTGCCTTCAAGGAGGTGACAATCTAATAGGGGAAAATGACACTTTAAAAAAAAACTGAATAGGGCAGGGGGAGGGGAAGGTAGAATCAAAAGGAATGCAGAGGGTGAGAAATGAGGAGATGACTAGCTTGGGTACCGTCTTTAAATGGAGGTTTTAGGAAAAGCTCAGAGAAGGAGGATTCTCAGGGGAAGAGGATATTGCAGAGGATATTGATGAGGTGTGAGTACCAAGGGATGATGTGATCTTGCGGGATGCTGAGGGTATTAGAGGCATGATGGAGAAGTCCAAAGGAGTGCTACTTGGTGGGAAATAGATGGCTGTATGCAGTGTCATGTCCAATAAGATGGAGAGCTACACATTTTCCCTAATCTCACTATCTCTAAGACATTTCAAATATACAAATTAGGTTCAAGTGATGAAGTAACTTCAACTGCCTCCCTGTTATAGATCAACAAATACCCAAACAAGGTAAAAACCATATAAACTAACCACAGAGATTCCTTAACCTCTTATGTGCTCACTCAGAACCTTTTCTTTCACCACCCAACTCATTTCAGCATCAGAAATGCACAAGCTAACTCATGGTCTTGAAAAGAATTCAATTCTATATTATGACTCTTCTCCCTCCCAGGGCTGTGTAGATCTAAATTGCAGAAATTTGCATATGCTTTGTTGTCATCCTGTTAGCACTCTGTCCAGCCATCTTGGCCAAAAATGGAGGAACAGAAAAAAGAGGCAGGAGATGTGTATAGCTGTTGGTATTCCACTAAACCTGAGACAAAGAATATAGCATCTTGTTGGGGCCAGTTCTGTCTACCCAGAATTCTCTTAGAGTTGAGACTTGAAGCTGTTGATGAATGAGGGAAGGCTGAGATATTTGGACATCCAGGCCCCAGGGGAAATACTATTAAAGGGGGAAGAATCAGAAGGTGAGAAATAGGGGAAAATAAGGGGACAAAAAAGACTACCAAATCTCTTGGGCAGCTGTGCAGCACAATAGATAGAACACTGGGCCTGGAGTCAGGAAGACTCGTCTTCCTGAGTTCAAATGTGGCCCCAGACACTTACTAGCTGTGTGACCCTGAACAAGCCACTTAACTCTGTTTGCCTAAGTTTCCTCATCTGTAAAATTAGCTGGAGAAGAAAATGGCAAACCACTCCAGTATTTTTGCTAAGGAAACCTCAAATGGGTCGCAAAGAGTTGGACACGATTGAAACAACTGAGCAATAATAACAATAACCAAAGTCCTTAGGAGGAAGAAAACTCGGTTAAAACCTTGAGAATAGGCAGATAAACCAGTAAGGAAGATATTAAAAACAGATTGTAATAGGTCTTCATATCAGGAAAAGAGTTCAAGCTTCTATAAATAAATATTGGAAGACAAAGAATGAATCAACACCTGGTGAGGCAAAGGGCCCTGTGTATTCCCAAGAGAACATAGAACCACTCACAGCAGGATGTTCCTGATGGCTTAAAAGAGAGGATTATAAAGGTAGAATTTATGGCCTGCACAGCAGAAATAAATGGCAGAATAGAAAAACTTGAATCCACTGTGGCAAACCTCAGAAAAGAAACAAAAGAGACTATAACTGATTCAGAATACAAATATATAGAAGTGAAGGCTTGTATACATTCAGTTGCAAGGTATTTCTTAAAGAAATAAAAAACAACTTAAATAGTTAGAGAAGTATTCAGTGTTTATGGATGGACCTTGCTAATTTCATAAAAATTATGCTACTACCAAAGCTAATTTATACTTTTAATGCTATGCCAATCAAATTAGTGTAGTTGATTAAAAATTGGTTAAAATGATGAGGTTGGATCCAAATTGCAGAGGTAGTAGAAGAGAGTACAAATTTATAGATATCTTTTTCAAGGAATTTAGCTACAAAGGTGGAGGATAGATACAGGATAGTAGCTAATAGGGATAATTGTATGAAGTGAAGAGTTATTTTTTCCCCCAAATTATCAGTAATCCTATGCAGAAAGTTCAATTAAAGTAATGCATAATTACATCCCATGTTTCTGTCGTGGCTTTCAGAGTTAGTATTTGGATGACTGAGTTTACTTAATTTTAAATAATATCTATGCTATGAATCAGGCATAATTGCTATTTGGTAGCGACTTTTGGGTTATAGGGAAGAGTAGATGGGTAGGTGGGTATATGGAAATTATTTATTATAATTAGAATTTGCATAACCAATGAATTTTAATTATGTATAACATGCTTTCCTTGACTATTATTATCCTGGATAATTGAGGACTGGCCATATTTTTTTAAGATGGATGCTTCACTTATAATCATGAAGTATCATTAGCACGGAGAGAATTGAGCTTAATAGCTATAGTTCCTGCGAATCATCTTAAAGTATTTAAAGAGCAGATTATTTTAATTTCCAATTTAAAAATCATTTTTTTTAACTTACTGATTAGGATTTAGAAATGTAATTAAAAAGAACATAGACAACTAGTTTATGTCATTATTTCATGTCACCTTTTCGAAGGAATGAAATAATGGGGTGAGAAAAAGACAATTTAGACCAGAGATTCTTAACCTTTTTTGTGTCATGGACCTCTTTGGCAGTCTGGTTAAGCCTATGAGCTATGAGGACCCATTTTTAAGAGTAAAGTTTTTAAATGGATAAAATAAAATGTTTAGGATTACAAGGTAAATAAATTTTATTGGAATGTATTTATCAAAACTTTTTTTGGGGGAGGGCTAGGCAATGGGGTTAAGTGACTTGCCCAGGGTCACACAGCTAGTAAGTGTTATGTGTCTGAGGCCACATTTGAACTCAGGTCTTCCTGAATCCAGGCCAGTGCTCTATCCATTGTGCTACCTAGCTGCCCCTATCAAAATATTTTTTAAAAAACGAGTTTATGGACACCAGGTTACTCTGACTTAGATGATAAAAATAATCTATTCTTATGATTTGACATCTTATTCTTTATACTTTAATTAATAAAATAACCACAAAATTAATCAAAGAGACATTTTTAGGAAACTGTTCTGCACAAGCTCTAAACATCCAAAATCCAAAACCATTAAGGAAATGATAAATAATGGTGCAAAGTTTCTACCTAAAGAACAGAAAAGTCTATTGTAGTGAACTCTGATGTGAGTTCTCTCTTATGGGTCTATTCTTTCAATGGGTTCAGCTCAATACATAGTGTTGACAAATACAGAGTATTTGTTCTTATTTTTATTCAGTGGCTTATATCTTTTATATTTTTTGAATGTTTCAAATATGAAGTATCACTGTAAGAGAAAGGAATCATTCTATAGGTTAGTTTCTAAGTATGAGTAATAATCTGAATTTATTGCCAATAATAAAACCAAATATTCTTACCAGTAATTACCATTATGTTCCTGTTTTTAGTTGTGAATATGATTACCTAAATCTAGAGTAAGGTAAGTAAAGTAGAGCTGATTTTTATAATTTTAAACATAAGATTGCTGTGTAATCATTCTATAATTTCCTGTTGTAACCAGAAACAGAAATACAAAATACTAGCTATGTGTGAAATTCTCTCTTTCTGTCTAGACTCTTGTCTGAAAAAGACTGAAAGATTCTTTTGATAAGATGTTTGTCAGTCTCTAATTAGTTCAGTGTTTACTTGTGCATATCACATTTAGTTATATTTAAGTTGAATATTGACGGTTATTTGAGGATCAAAACTACTTAATTTTGAACAAGAATTGTTAAGTCATGCTGGAACAACATTCACATTAATATGTAGTGAGAAAATCTAAAAGAATTTGTGTTACATTCAATTTTTCTAGCAGTTATTTATACATTTTATTTCTTTTCTTTTTTTGCTTATATCAAATAAGAGCAATTGGGTTAAATTTTATGTAACTTTAAAATATTTATGGAGAATGAAAATTACTACATGTAAGTGTGTAAAATGTAGAGGAAGGAAAATTTTTATTCGGTATAGTATAGCTGGTTTAACATCCCTGACTGCATACCCTTAGATAATTTTTTTGTTTGACTAGGCCATACACACACGTAGAGAGAGGTACACACACATGTGCATATATGCATGTTTAGGTGTATGTGTATATGTATGCATGTGCATATGTACACACATACATACACATACACATATGGGAGTATATGGGAATGGTGGAGTAGTTTAGATTAGAAATAGACAAATATAGACAAAATAGACAAAAATATTTTAAATGAATGATTTTGTATAAGTAAATCCCATTAAGCAAACATAGGTGGTAAGAGAATTCTTTGTGACAGAAGTGTTATATTAAATTTCACAGAGCCATATTTTTTTTTTTTACCATTAGAGCCAAACTGTCATTCCACATATACAATCAGAAATCAGATGTTGTAGTATAAGAACTATTAAATCTTGAGAGTTTTTAATAGCTAAGGAGAGAAATTCCTGGTGGAGTATAATGTATTCACTAGACTTAAGGAGGAGAACAGGGTTGTTACCTTAGTGATTGTCTGCCTAGATAATAGGCAGCTAGGTTTTGAAGAGTAGGTATTGAATATGATCAAGATAATACAGTAGCTGTGGAATGATATAAGGTTTCAGCAAACCAAAGAATCAAAGAATAAATGAATCCCAGTCAGTCACACAAGAATGCAAGAGGAAGAAAGAAACTAAAGTTGAACTATCATTGAAATGAGCCAGAGAATTACAGAAGTTTAAGGCAAACCAGCAAACGGAGAGCAGATAACCAAGTAATTGATAATTTTAACAGGTGTACCCTGGTCTCATCTCTCTGTATCTGTGTTTGTATGCATATATAGATAAGTCTCTTTTGGTTCAGATCAAAAACTCTCACTGCCTTTTCTTATCATGTTTTTCTGTGTCTTTCCATAAATTCTATGTAGAGGAGTTACCCACTAAGCTAAATTCTCTTTTTTGGTCATCTCAAATGATTTGTGAGTGGAACAGCAGTTATCCCTTATATTAATATATAAATATTAAATTAATATATAAATATTAATATATAACTATTTGCTTGCTTTTTTGGTCATGCATGTTGATGATGATTTCTACATTATTTCAAGTGTGCAAATTATTGTTGGTAATACAGTTTAAATACACCTATTGTATGTCTCTCCATTTGTCTTAGAATCACCTGCATTGTTGATTGTTGTACGATCTTGATATCTCATGACTCACAGCCATGTAACATCATCAAGAAAATTTTGATTTTAAAAAGATAGATTTTGGGGCAGTTAGGTGGCTCATTAGATAGAGCACTGGTCCCGGAATCAGGAGGACCTGAGTTCAAATCTGGCCTCAGACACACGATACGCACTAGCTGTATGACCGCGGGGAAGTCACTTAACCCCAACTGCCTCTCCCCAAAAAAAAAAATATTTTATGGCAGGTGAATGAGAGCTAGGATTTATATAGTGCTATAAGGTTTTTAAAAGTGCTTTGCATATTTTCTCATTTGACAATCACAGAAACCCTGGAGGTGGGTGCTGTTATTTTCTCCATTGTCTGGATGAGAAATCTGAGGCTCAGAGAGGTAAATATCTGAAGTACAATTTGAATTCAAATTTTCTTAATTCTAAGCATAGCAGTCAATGTACTATGCCGCCTAGATGCTTAGAATTTTAATATCATTAAATGTGCTGCTTCCTTAGTTAGCGAGGGGGCACAGTGAATAGACTGGTAGGCCTGGAGTCAGAAGACCACAGTTCTAATTTGATCTCTGACACTAGCTATGTGACTCTGAGCAAGTCACTTAACCTCTGTTTGCCTTAGTTTCCTCAACTGAAAATAACGATAATGAAAGCACCCACGTTGCAGGGTTGTTGTGAAAGTTAAATGAGACAGTATTTGTAAAATGCTTAGCATGGTGCCTGGCACATAGTAGGTGCTATATAAACACTATATCTATATATATCTATATATCTATCTATATATCTATCTATATCTATATAGATATATATAGATATATATATATCTCCTCTTCCCCTTTCCTTCTGTCCCCTTTGTTCCTTCCCTAATGTTATTCAGTCATATCTTTTCCTCCTGTTCAGTTTTAGGCTACTTCATTGTCCATTTGCAGTATTTTTCCATGACAGCTCTATACAGAATACATATGCACACATACACACAAATGGATTAAATGAGCTTCCCACTCACTTGTATGTTGTGTTTTGCAGTATAGGAATGGGGTTAGGGATTGAACCAGTGATTTCATTAGTATAAGGACCTTCTGGGTGACAAACCTCTCTCCCAGTGCAGGTCATCACCTTCCTACAGCACCTTCTTCTAGAGTCTAGGAGAATTTCCTAAGGACTGTGACTTATTATGTGACTTGCTTAGGTTTAGCCACACAGTCACAATCAGAACTTGGACCCAAGTCTTTTGGCTTTTTTCCTAGGTCTCTCTTCACTATGTCACACTGCCTTATATACAGAATAAATACACGGTAGTTTTGAGGAGAGTTTACTAGCAGGTTAGGGAAGCAAGAAAGAACACATGGAGGAGGGGACATGATCTTCTCTTTGAAGGAAACTGGAGATTGTAAAAGGCAGAGGTGAGGCTATTTAGCTGTAGTTATGTTTTGCTTTGAGTTTTGCTTTTTCACTTTGCATTATTTCATAAAGGGCTTTCATATTTCTTTGGATTCCTCATTCTTGTCAGTCCTCATTACACCATGATATTCCATTAAATCAATGTACCACAATTGATTTAACCATTTGCAATTGTTGGACATTTAGGTTGCAGCTGTTTTTATGCAGTCAATATATAAGGCTGCTGTGAAAAGTCTTTGACTAGATAGCTTTTTTGTTTTATAAACATTTTCAGGATAAATTCTAAAATAGTATTTTATGTAATTTTAACATGTCTGGCTGGTATATATTATAAATGCTTGAATATTTGTTTTTCAACTAAATAATTTTTTTAAAGAAATCAATTAGTAGCCAAAATATTATTTGATATTCTCTGTGTCTCTTAGCTGCATCATTCTGAAGATGTGGTATACTCTAGAAAAGTTGACAGTTTGTCAAATAATATTATTTTTTGTTTTTTTTCCCTTTTTTTTAAACCTGAGATATTGTTTATTCTTTGTTTTTTTTTCAGATTTTATTAATTAATTTTTAGTTTTCAACATTCACTTCCACAAGATTTTGAGTTCCAGATTTTCTCCCCATCTCATCCTTCCCCCCACCCCAAGATGGCGTGCATTCTGAATACCTCTTCCCCTAATCTGCCCTCCCTTCTATGTCTCTCTCTCCATGCCCCCTGCCCCCTTTCTCTTATCCCCTTCTCTTCAGTTTTCCTGTAGGGCAGGATAGATTTCTATACCCCATTGCCTGTACATCTTATTTCTCAGTTGGATGTGAAAACAATTTTTAACCTTTGTTTTTAAAACTTTGGGTTCCAAATTTTCTCCCTTCTTCCCTCCCCACCCATCCTCATTGAGAAGGCAAGCAACTTGATACAGGTTATACATGTGTAGTCATGCAAAACACTTCCATAGTAGTCATGTTGTGAAAAACCAAGTATTTTTCCCTTCATCCTATCCTGCTCCCCATTTATTCTATTCTTTCTTTTGACCTTGTCCCTCCTTAGAAGTGTTTGCTTCTGATTACCCCTCCCCCAGTCTGCCCTCCCCTTTATCATCCCCCTGCTCTCTTGTTCCCCCTTCCCCCTATTTTCCTATAGGATAAGATAGATTTCCATACCCAATTGAGTGTGTATGTTATTCCCTCGCTAAGCCAAATCTATTGAGAGTAAAATTCTCATTCCCTCTCACCCTCCCCCACTTCCCCTCTACTGTAAAAGCCTTTTCTTGTCTGTTTTATGTGAGATAATTTACCCCATTCTACCTCTCCCTTTCTCCTTCTCCCAGTATAATCCTCTTTCATCCTTTAATTTTATTCTCCAGATATCACCCCTTTATCTTCAACTCACCCTGTGCCCTGTATTTATCTATCTGTCTAAATATACATACATATAATTTTTTCCCTCCAACTATTCTAATGCTAACAAATGTCTCATGAGTTACGAATATCATCTTTCCATGCAGGAATGTAAACAGTTCAGCCTTAATAAGTCTCTTATGATTTGTCTTTCCTGTTTACCTCTTCGTGTTTCTCTTGAGTCTTGTATTTGAAAGTCAGATTTTCTATTCAGCTCTGGTCTTTTCATCAAGAATGCTTGAAAGTCCTCTATTTCACCGAATGTCCATTTTTTCCCTGAAGGACTATATTCAGTTTTGCTGGGTAGGTGATTCTTGGTTGTAATCCTATCTCCTTTGCCCTCTGGAATATTCTATTCCAAGCCCTCTGGTCTCTTAATGTAGAAGCTGTTAAATCTTATGTTATCCTGATTGTGTTTCCACAATACTTGAATTGTTTCTTTCTGGCTGCTTGCAATATTTTCTCCTGGACCTGGGAACTCTGGAATTTGGCTACGATATTCCTAGGAGTTTTCCTTTGGGGATCTCTTTCAGGAGGTGATTGGTGGATTCTTTGAATTTCTGTTTTACCCTCTGGTTCTAGAATATCAAGGCAGTTTTCCTTGATAATTTCTTGAAAGATGATGTCTAGGCTCTTTTTTTTTTGACCATGGCTTTCAGATAGTCCAATAATTTTTAAATTATCTCTCCTAGATCCATTTTCCAGATCAGTTATTTTTACAGTGAGATATTTCATATTGTTTTCTATTTTTTCATTCTTTTGGTTTTGTTTTACAATGTCTTAATTTCTCATAGTCACTAGTTTCCAATTGCTCCACTCTAATTTTGAAGGAATTTTTTTCTTTGGTGAGATTTTGGATCTCCTTTTCCATTTGACCAATTCTGCTTTTTAAGTCATTCTTCTCCTCATTGGTTTTTTGGACCTCTTTTGCCATTTGGGTTAGGTTTTTTTTTTTTTTTTTTTTTTTTTGGCTAGGCAGTGGGGTTAAGTGACTTGCCCAGGGTCATATAGCTAGTAAGTGTTTTGGGTCTGAGGCTGGATTTGAACTCAGGCCCTCCTGAATTGAGGGCCGGTGCTCTATCTACTGCACCATCTAGCTGCCCTCTAGGCTATTTTTTAAGGTGTTATTTTTTTCAGTATTTTTTGGGTGTCCTTCAGCAAGCTATTGACTTGTTTTTCATTATTTTCTTGCATCACTCTCTTTTCTCAGTTTTTCCTCTACTTCTCTTACTTGCTTCTCAAAATCCTTTTTGAGCTCTTCCATGACTTGGGACCAATTCATATTTTTCTTGGAGGCTTTGGATGAAGGAACTTTGACTTTGTTGTCTTCTTCTGGTTGTATGTTTTGATCTTCTTTGTCACCAAAGTAACATTCTGTAGTCTGAGTTTTTTTTTTTTTTTTTTTGCACAGTTTGCTCACGTTCCCAACCAATTACTTGACTATTAAACTCTTTGTTAAGGTAGGAGTCTGCTTCCAGTGTGGAGAATGTGCTTTCCTAAGCTTCAGGGGTTTTGTGCAGCTGTTTTCAGAGATACTTCTACGGACCTGTAAATTTTCAGTTCTTCCAAGGTGGTACCAACAAGGGCAAGGTGTTTACTCCTTTCCTGGCCTGTGCTGTGGTCGAGGAGTGACCATAAGCACTCTTCTCTGCCTTGGAGCTGTGGAGAGAATTCCCTCTCCACTGCCACTACAAGCTCCACCACGCCAGCAGTCCTCCTTACCCTAGGACTGCCACCCAGAACTGTGACCCAGATCCAAGCATAGGCAAAGCAAGAGAATCCTGCCTCAGCACCAGCAAAAAGATCCCTGCAATCCCCCTCTGATCAGCCATTTGATTCCCCCCTCAGTCTGTGGGCTGGAAGCTCATGAAGCAGCCAACTGCATTCCTCTTCCAGCATGATGTGATAGACCTTTTCAATCAACCATTCTGGTTGTCTTGGGCTGGAAATTTGTTTCACTCTGTCTTTTTGTGGGTTCTCCTGCTTTAGAATTTGTTTAGAGCCATTTTTTACAGGTGTTTGGAGGGATTTGGGGGAGAGCTCAAACAAGTCACTGCTTTTACTCAGCCATCTTGGCTCCCCACTCGCCAAATAATATTTTTTAAGTTCCTAGTAGGTGCTTGGTAGTGTACTGAGCACATAATGAAAGCCTTCTCCTTTGCTTTTTTATATCTTCTGTGTGTGTGGAGGTATGGTGAGGGGATGGATGGTGGGTGGGATGTTATTTGGTCAAGGCTGGGTCTTCTTCCTGAATATGCCCTTCTGCTTAGCTGTAACTTCCTTTTGTCTTCTGTGTTAATTTATAGTGAGAATGTCAATAAAGACACGGCTCTATTTCTCTAGTAGTGTTAGTGCTTTCATCATTAGATAATGATTACATAGCAGCTAGGTAGCACAATGGATAGAGTGCTGGGACTAGAGTCAGGAAGACTCATCTTCATGAGTTCGTGACACTTTGACGCTTAGTAGTTGTGTGACCCTAGACATGTCATTTAACCCTTTTTGCTTCAGTTTCCTCATTTGTAAAATGATCCGGAGAAAGCAAATGGCAAACCACTCCAGTATATTTACCAAGGAAATCCCAAACAGGGGTCACGAGGAGTCAGACATGACTGAAATGACTCAACAACAACACTTTAAAAGGACTTACTGTTAAGTCAAAGGCTTGTAGAATTGTAAGAACTATCTTACTACTTGTGTCCTTTGGCCTCTTTCCTGGCAACAGTGGTGTACTTGACAGTTTTGAACTTGGAGTCAAGAGACTTGGGTTCCAATTCTTCTTCTTTTAGTTATATAGCCTCAGGAAAGTCAGTTATCTTCTTAGTATGCAGTTATCCCTTCCACATCATGGGGGTTAGGGCTACAGTGTCCCTGTGATCTGGAAAAAAACCAAGTAAAATTTTTGGTGCTACCTTCGCACCAGAGAAGAGGTCCGAATTTTTCTTTTTCTTTGACGGGGTGTTTACAGTACCTTATTGTAAAATTTGGGTTAAGTATTTGATCATAAGCTTTGTGTAGATCTATGTTAAGTAAAATTACTATACATGTATTTTATACATTTCTGAGTTTCTGAACTTTTTTGTGTCATCTGCTGGCCTTCGTTGTGTAGTCTATGGGTCCCTCAAAATTCCCATTTAATTTCTTATGCCAACCCATGATATATTGAAATCATGATGGGGTAAGTCGTGATATCTAAGGGATAACTGTCATGTAGATAATAATAAATAAACTAGCTATCTCACAGAACATTTTTGAATACAGTGTAAATGACTTGTAAACTGGGATACTATTGTGCTTTAAGAAATGATGAAAGAGATAGTTTCAGAGGAACCTGAAGACACTTTTATGATCTGATGCAGAGTGAAATGAGCAGAAGTAGAACCATATATATTATAACCTTAGAATCGTAGAAATGAATAATTTTGAAAGACTTAATAACTCATGGTTCCAGAAGACTAATGACAAAAAACTTTAGCCATGTTCTGTCAGAGAAGCAATCAAGTACTATGTAGAATGAGACCCTCAGTTTTGGACATGGTCAATGTAAAAAATTGTTTTGCCTATGTTTATTTGTTGAAAAGGTTTTGTTTTTGTTTTTGTTTTTGTTTTCCATGGTGGAGGATGATGGGGAGAGGGGAAGAAGGTGAGAAAAAAGATAAATTCTATAATAAAGAAATAGAATTAAACTAAAACATTATCTGTTATATATTTAGATGTTTTTGAATTACTTATTAGTTACCTTTAAAAGGAGATACCTATTCCAATATCTCATTGTCATAATATTATGTGAAATATATTTGGCAAGACTGTTGGAAATAGCATTAAACTGTCTGTCTTGCACAGCTATGGTGCAGTAATGTCATTGAAAAGTTGCTCGATTCTTTAATTATTTTGGATTTCCAGAATATTTATATATTTAACATTTAATATTTATGAACATCTTTGTGTCAGTCATTTTCATATGCAACTGAGAAAAGGACAGACAAAAATATTCATATTGTTTAATTAGATATCATGGTATGTGAAAAATAATTTAAATTTATATGAGTAAATTTTTTAGGAACAAATGGATTTCTTTTTCAAAATATAAAACATTTACCTTTATTATGGGTCAAAGATGGCACTCTGAAGTGAAAGCCAGGATTTACAGATGAGAGAAATAAGCAGGTGCTTTATGGCTTGCCTCTATTTTTAAAAAATGAATTTTTTAGGCGAGATCATATTTCTGTGCACTAAAACCCTTAGGGTGATTTAAAAAAAATTGAATATTGTCCACAAATAATCATAGAAAAGCAAAATTATTGCTGTGAATTACACCTAAGTGTAAGTGATGTATTTTTCATGTGTATAAGTATGCAGTTGAGACAGATTCTGCTTTAGATTTATCATGAACAGATAGATTTTTAAGGCCTTATATATAGAATGCTGATTTAAGTTGGCATTTCTTTTCTTTAGTTATACAGTCTGGTTTTAAGCTATCAGTAACTTGAATTTACATTCAGTGGTATATTTTTCTTCTTGTAATGTCAAAATCAGTCATGCAGATTCTAAATTATTCTCACAATATCCATGAATGATAGACAACTGACTGATACGATCCATATTTTACAGATAGATAAACTCACCCCGAATAAAGAAGTGATTTTCTGAAGCTAAATATTTAGCTAGTATCAAGACCTACAGAAGAGCTCTAGAACTTTGGCTATACATTCAATATTTTTTTTTTTTTTGTTTTTTGGTAAAGCTAGGCTTTGTGTCTGACATCACTGGTGGAAATGTTTTGCCTTTTTTCCCCTTTAAGTTTCATTATTTTCAAAGAGGTAACCCAGAACATAACATAGTATATTACTCTGTCATGTCACATCAAATAGAACATGACAGAACATAGATTTATAAAAACATAACACATTTCATTTGGAGCCAGATGACTGTTATCAATTTGGAAACACATATTCAAACCATCTGCTTACAGTTTAAATTCTTGGATAACTTACTAACCCACATCTCTAAACAGAGGTAGCATTCTCTGTATCTTTAAAACCACTGCCTAGTTTATACACAGCTTCCATATGTAATGCATATTTCAAGCAAGCTGAACCAAAAGAGATCGTGACATTTGCTAACTGTGTAAAACAAGTTGATTTCATTAACTATTAACAACTAACAGCTTTAGCTAACAAATTATATACTTCCTGTGTCAGATACTGTTGGAATAGACAGTACAACATAGTTGTTCACGCTTTGGGAAACCCCCAAATTCTCAATAAAAGCATCACTTAATTAATATGCATAGCAGTCACCAGTTTCTGTAGTGTGTGAGGTGATGTATGTTTGCTAGCAAGTGAGTTATTATATAGTACTGCCTGTGATGTAGCATTTCTGGCCCTGTTGAGTCATGGTTTGAAATTTGTACATTCTTGTAAAGAAGTGAGAATTTTAGTTATTGAAAAAGCATTCTTACATTATGCTAATATTTATTACGCATCTAGTATGTATGGAGCACTGTGATAGGTTCTGGGGTAGATACATAATGCATTCACATATTCACTTACATACTTTGAGGATCTGTGATTTTATTGTGTTTTTTCCAGCAATTCAGATCAAATCACACCTTTTAGATATAGTAGATATCTTTGGAGAGCTGCAGAGTTCAAAAAAATTCATTGATCTGTGGTCAAGTTGGTGATTTTTAAAAATTAATTAATTAATTTTTAGTTTTCAACATTCACTTCCATAAGATTTTGAGTTTAAAATTTTTTTCCCCTTCCTCCTCCTTCCCCTTCCCCAAGATGGTGTGCAGTTTGATATAGGCTCTACTTATGTATTCATATTAAACATATTTTCCCATTAGGCATGATATGAAGAAGAATTAGAACTAATGGGATGCTGAGATGGGGAGATTGAGGTCCCCCCACTGGTATAATTTTGTTGTCTATTTATCCCTGTAACTCCCTTAACTTCTCCTTTAAGAATTTGGATGCTATACCACTTGGCGCATATATGTTTAGTAATAATATTACTTCGTTGTCTATGGTACCTTTTAATAGGATGTAGTTTCCTTCCTTATCTCTTTTAATTAGATCTACTTTTGCTTTGTCTGAGATCAGGATTGCTACTCCTATTTTTTTTTTTTACTTCAGCTGAAGCATAATATATTCTCCTCTAGCCTTTTACCTTTACTCTGTGTGTATCCCTCTCCTTCAAATGTGTTTCTTATAAACAGCATATTGTAGAATTATGGTTCTTAATCCACTCTGCTATCTGCTTCTGTTTTATGGAAGAGTTCGTCCCATTCACATTCACAGTTATGATTATTATCTGTGTCTTTCTCTGTAGCCTATCTTCTAGCCTGTTTATGCTTTTCTCTCTTCTTTGTCCCTTTCCCTCCTCACTAGAGTTTTGCTTTCGACTACCACCTCCCTCAGGCTGCCCTCCCTTCTATCAGCCCCCTCCCTTTTCTTCCCCTTTACCCCTACTACTTTTTCCCTCCCTTCTATCCACCCCTCCCCTTTCTTTCCCCTTTCTCCTCCTACTTCCCATAGGGTAAGTTAGATTTCTATACCTAACTGATTATGTTATGTCCTCTTTGAGCCAACTCTAGTGAGAGTAAGGTTCAAACAATGCTCATCTCCCTCCCTTCTTTCCCTCTACTGTAATAGATTTTTATGCCTTTTCATGTGATGTAATTTACCCTTGTCTGCCTCCTCCTTTCCTCTTCTCCCAGTACAATCCCTTTTCACCACTTAATTAGATTTTTTATCATCACATCAAAGTCAACTTATACCCATACCCTCTGTCTATGTATACCCCTTTTAAATGTCATAATAATGATACAGTTCTCAAGAGTTACACATGTCATCTTCCCTTGTAGGAATGTAAAGAGTTTGCCCTTATTAATAACATGTTGTTTTTTTCTTTCCTGTTTACCTTTTTATGCTTCTCTTGAGTCTTCCACTTGAAGATTAGATTTTCTGTTGAGCTTTGGTCTTTTCATCAGGAAGGTTTGGAAGTCCCCTATTGCATTGAATGTCCATCTCCTCCCCTGAAAGATTATGCTCAGTTTCACTAGGTAGCAGATTCCTGGTTGTATTCCAAGCTCCTTTGCCTAATGGAATATCGTATTCCACACTCTCCAGTCTTTTAATGTAGAAGCTGCAAGGTCCTGTGTAATCCTGACTGTACTTCCATGATATTTAAATTGTTTCTTTCTGGGTGCTTACAGTATTTTCTCTTTGACCTGGTAATTTTGGAATTTGGCTACAAAATTCTGTGGCATTTTCAATTTGGGATCTCTTTCAGGAGGTGATTGGTGGCTTCTTTCGATGACTGTTTCACCTTCTATTAAGAATAGTATCTGTAGCATTGTAAAAAATATTTAATTGCCATGCAGTCCTTGTTGTAAGATGCCTAGTTCATTCAGTCAGTCAATTTACTCCATTCATTCTTCTGGTATTGACTAAGCATCTAATACTGAGGAAGGTAAAAAGATAAATGAGATGCACAGTATGTATGTCCTTAGAGAATTTATAGCTTAACAGTGGAAATGAGATATAGATATATATATAACTCTTGAAGAAATAATAAAACATCTTAAGTGCTCAAAGGAGCTACAACATGCAATTCAGGTTCTGAGGGGTAGGAAGATGATTTGAGCATCTGGCTTAATCATGGAATGATAGATTGTTGGAGCTAGAAAAGACTTTAGAGATCATCTGGTTTGGGAGGCAGCATGGTATAAATAGAAAGATTACTGAACTTGGTTGGAGTTGGGAAATCTGAGTCTCAGTATTGGCTTTGACACTTAATAGTGCTGTGAGTGAATAATTCAATTAACCTCTCCAAGCCCCATTTTCCCATTCAAGAATTAGGGTCATATTACTTATGTTATAAGGTTATTGTCAGGAAAGCACTTTTGTAAAACCCAAAGTACTATATCAGTATTAATCTTATAGATGTGAATCATATAGTCCAATTCTTTCAGCATCCAGTTGAGAAATTTGAGTCCAGAAAAGAAGGCACTGTGGTATAATAGTAAAAAGATCAATAGACTTGGAGGCCCAGAGACTCAGAGACAAGGCTCAGATTAAATAACTCTTACACAAGACCTCTACTAATGTCCTTAGTTTCTGATATTCTCAAAGTAATGACTGTATTTATTTTGCATGTATTTTAAAATTTACTTCTCTGTTTATATGTTTCTTCCTAGAATAATTAAACCAATTGAAGTTAGAGTAATTATATCTTATCCTTTGCATGTAGCACAGAGTCAGGCATTTAGTAATTTCTTGAAAGAAGTGCATACATGTGGAAGCTCCATCAGACATGAAGGAAGGGAGCCTGGTATCCAGCTGTGACCATTTTTGTACCCTCTTAAGTCACTTTGGTAGAGACCAAAGCCAGTGAAAAATGAATCCCTTTGTGTGGAGGAGGATGAGACAGCTTTGAGGTCTAGCCCCTAGGGAGACTGCCATCTAAAGAGAAGGAGCAGAAAAGTGAGGGATAGCAGAATATGAAGAAAAATGACTGAAATTACCAGAGATGTCAGGAGGAAGAATATTTGGTTAAAGATTTTGAGCAGAAGCAGATAAACCTGATATTGATATTGGAAGATATTGATGCTTCAAACTCCAAGACATATAGTGGTTAAATTGAACAATTCTAACAACAACAAATTTTGCTAGCAACCAAAAGAGACTTTTCAAATATAAAGAAAAGGAAATTCTAATATCACAAAACTATATTATATTTGCCAGAAACCGTAGGGAGGAATGAAATCATGTGTTCTCAAGAGCAAAGGAGCTCATCATGCAACCCAAGGTGACCTATCCTGCAAGCCTGAGTCTAAACATAATGAAAAGGTAATTGATCAGTTAAAAAATAAAAAGCTAGAGATATTTGAAGCATTCCTACAAAGAATACTAGACCTGAAGTAAGTTTTTTGCTTCTCTTACACCCCAAACAAAAGAAGTACAACAAAGGTGAACAGGTAAAACAACCAATGAAGCCACAGATAATTCACAGGTAACAGAATAATTTATTTATCCCAGAAAAAAAAAGGGAAAATAAAACTAGAAAGAGAAAGACACCTTTAGGGTTGACAGCAACAACAATGACAAAATAAGATTATTTCTTAAGAGATTTCTTTTTAAAAGTAGAAAACCAGAAATAAAAAATTGTGGTGGAGGAACAAGCCAGAAACATCATGAACTAAACATCACAATACCCTTACAATGGGTGAATCAATTTTTTTGTGAAAATGTTGCCTGACACCACCATCCTTGTTTTCATGTTGGCAGTTATAACCTACCAATTAAGACTCTAAAAAGTCATTTTCAATTCCTACACCTTCCTCTAATAAGGTAAATCTTTGTCGGGGGTGGGGGATGGCACTAAGTTAGAGTTGGAGATATCTAGAAATTGCTAGTAAAGGATATTACATGTCAGTTGAGCCTTGAATGAACCTAGGCTGTGGCAGAGGTGAAGAAGGGAGTTTATTGCAGGCCTGGGGCACCACCTTTGCAATTAGGGTAGAACCTGCGGCCTCAAGGCCACATGTGACCCTCTGGGTCCTCACGTGCTGCCCTTTGACTGAATCCAAACTGACTGAATCCAGACTTCACAGAACAAATCCCCTTAATGAAAGGATTTGTTCTGTAAAACTTGGACTCAGTCAAAAAGCCACACCTAAGGACCTAGAAGGCCACATATGGCCTTGATACCTCAGGTTTCCCAACTGTGGGTAGACCTGAATGCATGAAGGGGGAATAATACAGCATGTCCCAAAAGTTTCAGTGCAGTTTTAAAATGTTAATGTTTAATATTTATTTAATAGCTCTTAAAGCTTAAGAAATTTTGAATCAAATATCATTTAATTATCAAGAGCAATATCAAGTGATTATTATTCATATTTAAATAACCATTATTTATTTAATGACTATTAAGTCTTAAAAACTGCTCTGAGACTTTTCTACATCCCATATTAATACTCTTGGAAAGGTTGTAGCCTTTAATACTCTGGAAAAGTAGCCAGGTTTTGAAGAGCCTTAAGTACCTAACAAAGGCAGTAGTATTTCCTCTGAGGGGTTACAGAGACCTGTTTTTATCTTTGTTTTGCTAATAATTTGGGTGACCTCAGATAAATCACAGAATTTCTTTGGATCTCAGTTCCCTCATCTGTGAAATTAGAGGTTTAGATTAGGTGATTTCTACAGTTCCTTCAGATATACTGATATACATGAAAGCAGAACAAATATTTATTAAGTGTGTATTATATGCCAGGTACTGTGATAAGAGCTTTACAAATATTATCTCATTTGATTCTCACAACAAGTTTGGGAGGTAAGTGCTTTATTATCTCAATTTTACATTTGAAAAAAACTGAAGCAGACAGAGGTTAAGTGACTTGTCCAGGGTCACACATTTAGTAAGTAACTGAGGTCACATTTAAACTCAGGTCTTCTTGAGGTCAGGCCCAGCACTTTATCCACTATATCACTTAGCTAGCTCCCTCTGCAAAAAATATTGAGGCTGAAATTTCATTCATTTTGAGCCCCCCCCCCCCAGTAATATCACAGAATTAGAGTTAGAAGGGACTCCACAGACCATTTAGTTCAACCTTACCTGAATAACACTCCTCTGTACAATGAACTTAATAAGTCGTTGTCCAGTGTTTGATGACCTCCACTCAGGGGAGTCCCACTGCCTGCTGAAGCATTCCATTGTACATTTAGGCAGTTCTGATAGGAGGTTTTCTGTTACTTATACCCATTGCTTCTTTTTCTGTCCTCTGGGGCCAAGTACTATATATGTAATTTCCTTTCCTCATGACATTCTTTCAGTTATTTGAGTAGCCATCATGCATGCTACCCAAGTTGCCTTTTCTCCTGTTTATATATTCCTAGTTCTTTCACTTAATATTTATATGAGATGATCTCTGAGACCTTCAGCAGACTGCTTGATTCTGCTGGATATTCTCCAGTTTATCAATGTCTTTCCCAAAATGTGGAATCTGAAACTGAATACAGCATGCCAGATGTGGTCTACCTAGGAAAGAGTGTTATGAGGTCTACAGTCTTGAATACTGTGGTTTTCAGTACAGCCTAAGATTAGATTAATGATTGCTTCATCATTGTCTTCATAATGCATGTTTAGAGCATTAAAACTGAAGATTCCTTTAAGATGGTCTTCTGTCTAACTCTGTATCCATGATCTGATACTTTGCATACATATTTCTTGAGCCCCATGTTCATGACTTAAAAGTTAAGAGGCATAAGTATAGTCTTGCTAGTACCACCATTTTAGTGTATCCAAAGCCTTTTGGATCTTGACTATCATAAAATGTGACAGCTATATCTCTCAGCTTTGTGCCATCTATAAATTTAATAAAAATGCCATCTATGCATTAATTCAGGTTATTGATATCATAGCGGACAGAGCAAAGAATGGTTGGAAACACCACTAATGACCTTCTTCCAAGTTTACATGGAATAATTAATGACTATTTTTGGTCTAGCCATTTAAACCAGTTCCAAATCTACAGAATTGTACTGTAATCTAGCCAGCATATTTCCATCTTCTCCATAAGAGTAGAATAAAAGATATATGTTGAGCCATTTAGAATTTTAACTTTTAATCAATTGATGTGCTTAGAACCAGGGATATTATTCTAACCCAGAGTTTCTGATTCTTATGTTATATTAAAGATGTGATGTGTGTATGTATTATGATATTTCTGAGTAAGTTGTTGACGATGATGATTCTTTTTTACATCATCTTCATTTCTGAATATATGTCCCATCCACAGAGAGCTGTTAAGGATAAACAAATCTTTAAAAAAAAAAGTTAAAATAGTTCAGCAAAACTAAATAACACTACAACTGAGTCTCACGGTATTTGCAGTATTCCACCTGCATAATCCTTGTCTCTACAAAGAAGGGAGAAGGTTGATTTTCTCATCTCTTCTCTAGGGCAAAACAACTTCTTCTTCTTCTTCTTCTTCTTCTCCTTCTCCTTCTCCTTCTCCTTCTCCTTCTCCTTCTCCTTCTCCTTCTCCTTCTCCTTCTCCTTCTCCTTCTCCTTCT
>NW_020945437.1:7203682-7422413 GCF_900497805.2 Vombatus ursinus | reverse complement strand
CTTCTCCTTCTCCTTCTCCTTCTCCTTCTCCTTCTCCTTCTCCTTCTTCTTCTTCTTCTTCTTCGCTAGGCAATGGGGTTAAGTGACTTGCCCAGGGTCACACAGCTAACAAATGCCAAGTGCCTGAGGCAGGATTTGAACTCAGGTCCTCCTGACTCCAGGGCCAGTGCTCTATCTACTGTGCCACCTAGCTGCCTTGCAAAACTTCTTTTTTAATATAATTTTACAGCATTCACTTTGATTTTTTTGTTCTTTCCATTTCTACTGTTGTACTCCTTGTGTGTATTGTTTTCCCTGGATCTTTTTATTTCATTCTACATCACTGCCTATAAATTTTTCATATTTCTTTGAATTCCTTATATTCATACTTTCTTACCATGTAATAGTAACCTATTAATTTCATGTGTCACAATTTGTTTAGCCATTCCTTAATTGATGAACTAAACATCAATGTCTTTTGGTTCTTTGCTAAACGGTTTTTATTTATGTGTATTTTATGACATAAAAACTTACTTATTATTTTTAATAAGATTATATTTTAAAATATTACTTCTCATTTCTATTTACAGGCCACAGAAACATTGTTTAGAATGGGAGTAGCAAGAGGAACCATTACAACTTTGAGAAATGGAGAAGTGAGTTCAAAATATTGTTTTACTTTGAAATTCTCAGTTTGTTAGATAGCATTTTCTTTCTTTGATCAATAGTGTGTTGTGTCATGATTTCTTGGATTATACAATGCAATATGTCCCCTCTTTGACAAAGAACAGAAACCAAGGTACTTTGTAAAAATTTGTAAATGTACATAATTTTTACATGTATGCTTTTAAATTAGTTTTATTGGTGCCTTTTTTTCTTTACACCAACCTAATTTCAGCCCCAGATTGGTTCTTCCTTTGTGACAGATAAAAAGTTAAACATAGTACCTGATATTTGATGGCGTATACAGTATTCTACCCTGTTAGTCTCCTTCTACCCCTCTTTTCCTGAGTAGGGAAGAAGAAAGAAGATATATATTTCATTGAATTTTCAGTTATTCAGTTTGACTTTCTTTTAGGAATTTTTCATTTACATTTTTGTCTGCATATATATTATTTTCTTAGTTCTAAGTTTGCTGTGCTTCGGTTCTTACAAATCTCATATTTCTCTGAGTTACTCATCTTTGACCATTTCTTAAGACATAATAAGACTATATTATTACATTTACCTTAGTTTTTTCAGCCATTTTTTTATTGCAAAAACTGTTGCTATGAGTATTTTGATATATATTAGACCTTTATTAGACCTTTTTTTCTTTGTTTTCCTTAAAGTATATGTCTGGTAGTGGGATTGATAGAATGAAAAAGATAGATAGTTTAGTCATTTTGCTTGCAAAGCTCCAAATTAAAATCCAGAATGGCTCAACCCTTAAATGGATTGATCCAGAACTATGTTAGTTTGCCTGGTAGAGGTGGAGGTAGCTCCTCCTAAGGATAGCTCTTTCAATAGTGACCATTCCCATCTTTTATGTATAATACGTGTGTCTGTATGCATATCTGCCAAAGTAATATTCCTGAAGTGTATATCCGACTCTGCCACTCCCTTGCTTCACAAACTCCATTCCCTCCTTATTACCTGTAGGGCTAAACAGAAAGCCCTTGGTTTGGCATTTAAAACTTTTCATAGCCTATCTTTAATCTGTCTTTGCATCTAGATTAGATCTTACTCCCTTCCATGTACTCTTCTGTCCAGCTGAGGTGGCCTTCTTGCTGTTCCTTCCCTACGCTACTACATCTCCCATTCCCATGCCTTTCCACAGGCTCTCTTCTATGCCTTGAATGTAATCTCTTCTTACCTTGCCTCTTAGAATTCCTACTTTTCCTTCAAAATTCAGCTTAAACATCATCTCTGACATATGACCTTTCCTAATTACCCTGACTACTAGTTCATCTCCTCTATTTACCTTGTATTTATTTTGTATATATTTGAATACTTTTTTGTTTATTTTTGTATGTGTACATATTGTCTGTTGTGAAATGTTATCATGTTGAGCGTGAGCATTGTTTCATTTTGTCTTTTTTAGTCTTAGAACTTAGTATGGTTTTTGGCATGTAGTAGACACTTAATAAATGCTTATTGATCGATTAGTACTATATGTATACATGCTATGGAAATATATATTATGTATGTATGTGTATATATGTATATATTAATTTAATTAGTGTTATTAGAGTTTCTAAAGTGTGTCTTGTCTTGTCAGAAGTGATATATAGTGATTAAATTAATGGTTTTCCTAGGAGGAAGTCATAGACTAGTTGTAATTAGGAAACAATTCTTCTTCCTTAGCTCTGCTTTCTGATGTACCTTACTTCTTCAAAGCATAGCCCAAATCTTGTCTTGTGTTTTCCTCATGTTTCTCTCACTCCCCTAAATGCCTTTCCTCTGAGATTATCTCCAGCTTTCCATACGTGTATATGTTGTGTATATATAGTTGTTTGCATGTTATCTCCCCCATTAGAATCGTGTATTTGAGGACAGGGACCATTTTCCCCTTTGTATTCTCAGTGCTTATTTAGTCCAGCATCTAGCATATGATAAGCACTTAATAAATGCTTGTTGACTTGCGAAGTAACCAAAACATACATGATAGTATAGTATAAATTATAAAGGTCAGGGTGGCAAAAACAGAACAAGAATACAATCGGAGTGGAATTGAATAGATCAAGAAAGGCTTCTTGGAACATTCTGAGTCTTGAATGAATAATTACTATGAGAAAAATGTTAAGTATCTTATATAATGAGTTCCAAAGGGTCCACTTTAAGAAATTACTGTCCTTAAAAGGCAGGGACTGGCTTATTTTGACTTAATGAACAATATTAATAGCTTCTGTTATGTAGACTTTACAGTTTGTACTATAATATAAATATTTGCTTTAGTGATATATAGATAGATAGATAGATAGATAGATAGATAGATAGATAGATAGATAGAGCATTTATTCTGCATTTACTACAAGCACTTACTATGTGCCAGGCACTGCACTAAGTTTTGGGATACAAAATACAAATAAAGCAGGATAGTTCTGGCCATATAGGAGTTACATGTTCTAATGATGAAAGACATATAAAGAGCTTTCAGAAAGGGATGGGAGAAAGGTTCCTGCAAGACAAGTACAATGTGGAGAAGTTTAGGTAGTTTCATGAAGTCCTGGGGTCCTAGGAAGATAAGAATCTCCTATTTGAGAAGAGGGAGACCAGGTTTCTCATGGGATGAAATTACTTACAAAGTAGGGACACTGTCAGCCCTGAGAAGTTACATCAGAATGAAGCCTAAAGGACAGATTTTGAAAGCCCTTGAGGAAGTTTTTCTTGTAATTTTTTTTCTACTTTCAGTGAGTTTCTATAGATTGATAGAAAGCAGGATAGATTACTTTTCATAATTGTCTTTTTTAATATTTTATTGATGCCTTCTATTATTAGTTCCTTCCAATACCTCCTCCTGTCTCTACAACATTCATGTACTTTGTAACAGAAAGACTCAGATACACAAAACCAGCAGAGAAAGTGATCACCTTATACCACTTGCAGCATTCTGCTTCCATAGTAAAGCATCAGTCTACAGAGAGTGGGGAAGTATGCATCATCTTTCTTCCTCCGGATTCAGCTTTGGTTATTTATTTTATTATAGTCATTTATATTTTCCTCTGCATTTTTTAAAAAAAGCTTTGCATCAGTTTCTATGTTCTTCTGAATTTGTTCGTGTTTAACATTTCTGGTGGTAAATGGTAATCCTCTGTTACATTAATATAATACAGTTTATTGAGCCATTTTTCAACCTTTTTTTCCCCTAATTTTTTTGCTTTTAC
Organism: Vombatus ursinus; assembly: GCF_900497805.2. NCBI lineage: Eukaryota > Metazoa > Chordata > Mammalia > Diprotodontia > Vombatidae > Vombatus > Vombatus ursinus. Next base: position 7,418,568 of record NW_020945437.1, on the reverse strand, counting down.
TAGAAGTGCTGATAAATATTTTGGAAGATATTTTTCTGCCTTTAACCTCCTTGAGATAAATACCTAGTAGTGGAGTTTCTGGGTTAGAGAAAAAGAACAATGTAATTAATTTTTTTTTGTGCCCAATTCTCATTATTTTTCAGACAGTTTGGACCATTTTATAGTTCTGCTAACAGTATATAAAAGTGCCTCTCATTTTATAGCTTGTCAGCATTGAAAATTTCCTTTTCTTTTATCATCTTTGCCAGTTTGATGACTGAGGTGATTCCCTAGTTATTTTAATTTAAATTATTTATTATTTGTGATTTAGATAATTTTTCTATGGTTGTTGAGGTATAGTGTTCACTAGTACATTTCTTTTTAAAATTCTTCATATTCTAAGTCTCATACCATATTTCTTTATACCTTTATATATCTTGGACATTTTTTTATTAGAAATATTTCATCTAAATACTTCCTCTGCACTTGACAACGTCTCTTTTCTAATTGTTTCAGCAAAGAATATTTAATAAGTACATAGCTACTTATTTTTATCTATCATGTCTTCCTTCTTTCCTTCTTTCTTTCCTTCCTTCCTTCTCTAGTATAGTACCTGTACTAGCCACTTAACACTTACTCAAACAAATATTGTTAAAACAGATTTTTAAAAAATAATACATATATTACAGTCTTACTCTTCCTTGCCCCACAGTCATAGGGAGTATTAAACTTTCAAAAAATAAAATAATAATGATGTTATATTAATGTAAAATCCAAGAATAGTACTGCCTAGCACAGTTTCAACAATCATTGCCTTCTCACATCAAATAAAATGAACAAATATATATTGAATGCCATTGAAGATGATGTTTACATATAATCAAGTAGGCTAATATATTATCTTGTGACCTATTAGAGTTGAAAATAAAAAAAACAAGATTTATAAATAATTTTGATATGAACAGTAATACTGTTATCTCTGTGTTTTGGTAAACAGAAACTAACAGTGCCCTCTTCAGTCTAGTACTTGTATGACATCATACCACGCAAATAGATCATTTAATCAATAACATCCCTTTTTATATAAAAGGAAGGTGCCGTCACATTGAGAAAACAAACATACCAAAGAAAATATTTAGATTTATATTATAAAATGGATAATTCAATATTTTCTGTTGATGCAGTTGTCGTGGTGATTAAATGCTTCAGTTAGTAAAAAAATCCTTGCAAGTATGACCAACTGCTGGCCTCTCAATATTCAGATTTGGGAACTTTCTTTGCTTATATCTTGTCTTACAGATGCAGATGATTTTTTCCTCCTTCAGATTCAGTTTTTGAATGATAATAAATCAGAGCACTTTGGAGTTAAAAGGTTCCTTTATCATTTTAAAGATAAGAAAACTGATACTTCCCACTTTACAAAGCTACCTAGCATTGCAGCCAGGATTTCCATTAACACCCTTGAATCCAGCTCTCTGGACTCCTCCTCCTTTACCTTTTGAAATGACTTAACTTTTGAATAACTTAGAATCTGGATTAGGAGCCTTTAAGTAGAATTTAAAAACTGATTGCTTGGAGTTCATGTTTTTATAGAAGGAATACTGCCTTATATGGTTTAAAGTTAAAATTATGATTATTACTTGCTTGGATTTTTTAAAATTACTACAGATTGTGAATTAAGAGTTAACTACTGGGTTTAATTCTATATAACAGAGTGACTGTCCAAAGCAAACAACGTAATTCTGGGTGAAAACACAGTAACAGCAGATTTTTAGTTTTGGACTTTTAAAGCATTTTATATATATATAGGCTGAGGTTGGTGCCCATATTTTACAAATGAAGAAACTGAGGAGCAGTGGGATTAAGGGATTTGCTAATGGTCATAGAGCTAATAAGTGTCAGAGGCAGCATTCCCACTTAGCTGCTTGGCTCTAAATTCATTGTTCTTTTCTAGCATACCACACTACCTCCACAAAGGTCAGTAACTCAAAGCAGTAAGTGCTGCATTCAATTTGAGATATACAGATTAAGTAATACAAGAGTACAAAGGAAGACAGGATCACTCCCAATGAGAGTGTTGAAGGCAAGGCATCATAGAGCTGGTGGCAGATGCAAAGTCCTTTTTCATGGATGAGTAAAGCTGCAATATCTCTAAGTTGGCAGTTTACAAATTTACTAATTAAATTTAAGTTTAACTTTAATTTAACTTAAATATTAAAGAATTGATTTAATAATGTTAAATTTGAAAAGAATAAAAATTCAAGATGCCTGTTTTTACATTTGTACCATTGTTCTGGTTGTCTCTCTTAAGGATAAGGCAGAACTAAACTTTTAAGTACAATTTATGCAGTTTCAGATGATCTTTCATTAGAAGTATTTGTGTACATCTTGTTTTATCCCATTATAAGCTCTTTGAACACTAGAACTATGTTTTATTTGTTTCCTTATCCTTCCCAACAGCTAGCTTGTATAGAGGAGATTTAGCATCAGACTTAGAGTTAGAAATGCCTGAGTTTGAATACTATCTTGTTAGATGTATGACCCCACTTAATGGCTCTCAGGCTCAGTTTCCTCCTCTGTAAAATGAATACAAAATAACATCTATCTTATAGGTTCTTGTGAGAATCAAATGAGATAATATTTGCAAACCTTAAGATGCTGTATAAACAATAGGCATTACTATTATTTCAGTTTTTGTATTGGTTATAAATAGTGTATTGATTGATTAGTTGGTGGAATGAATGAAATACAAAACAATTACTGTGATAATTTATACTTTACTTTTTTTCTCCTTCTACTAAGTACCAAAATGCTTAACCAGCCGGTTCTGCACCTCTCCTTTATCCCCAAATTAGGATGTGATATATTCATAATGGCTAAATCAAGTCAAATCTTTCTATAAAGTAATTTATAGTTGGATTATCAGTGATAAATATATCAGGGATATATTTGAGTGCTCCTAGAGGACTTGGATCTTTAGTTTGTCCTAGCTTTTAGAATTCCTTGTCTTCTTATTGTTTCTTTTTGTGTTTCTTGTGTTTTTGGTACTTACTCTCTCCTAAGAAGATCCTCAGGATTAGTCTTTATACATAACAGACTTACTTAATGTTGTCTTTCTAACTGCCAGAGATCCTGTCATTCTAGTCTTCCTTCATGCTCTACTATTTTTGTCCTTGGAATTGAGCACATTAACTTGAGTTAACCTCTAGGCTTATCCCTTTCCCATCCAACTGACAAAATAATCTTCCCAATACACAGATCTGACTTTATCACTCCACTGTTCAGAATCCTTCAGTGGTCCCCTGTTGCCTTTAGGATAAAATGAAAAGTCTTGGCATTTAAGATCCTCCACAGTGTAGCTCTAATTTGCCTTTCTAGTGTTACTTGGCATTCTCCTCCTTCATGCATTCCACATTTCAGCCAAATTGTTCTTTGAGTTGGTTCCCTATATTGGATATGCCTGCTTTTATACAACTCTGAATTTGCAGAAATTTTTTCCCCATGCGTGAGTCTTCTCTTCTTCTTTCAAGACTCAGCCCATGTCCCACTTCCACATTCATCTATCCTATCTTGTCTTTCTAGTTTCCCCAGTGTTTACAGTACTCTTTTCCCACATATTTCCCTAGAGCTTTTTGACTGGATCCCTTGTTCTTTTTCATCACATTCTGCTGCAGTTTTATTATTTGTGTATATGTGTTGTCTATTAGTCCTTACTTCTCCCATAACAGATTAACTTCTCTGAGGTCTTTTGATTGTTTGGATTTGTTTTTTTTCATTATATTAGTACTTTCTAACACAGTGCTTGGTAAATATTATGGATTTAAATAAGCATTCATTTTGTTGAATTGAATTTCAAGGGAATTGTAGAATTACCATACTTGGATATATTTAAAAATGGGATTGACAATTGACAATAGGGTGGCATAGATTTGACTTCCTAGAGAATAGGAGATTGTATTAAATGACTTCCTGAGATGCCTTTCTAAAAAATGTTTTAGGTTCTGATAGTTATTTTCAGAGTTTAGCATGCAGGCTATTTTTCATGTAGAGTAACATGCTTTAGTACTTCCAGTTCATTGATCTTACTGATGTTTCATGAACAGGTAACCTAATTTTCTGCATCAGCATATTGCCATTATAATGTAGAAATATGCCTTCTAGGGGGCAAGTAGTGTTTTCATAGAGAATGTGGACAAAGCAGGTGAGTGGTTTAGATAGCATTTTTAAAAACCCGTTTTAGAATTCCCTTTCTTCTTTTTTTTTTTTCCAAAAAAGTGTTCAGTGACCATACTACGTGTCTTTCTTTCTAGAAATGGCTACTGAACTACTTTTATTTACTTTATAATGGCAAGTCTGCTTTTGATTTGAGTACAAAAATAAATGTGCCACGATTTTGTCCCTAAAAGAAAACAAACAATATCTGGCCAATATCTGGCTAACCACAGAACACTTAGGTTTTATTTTTCAAAATTTGGAAGGTTTCTTAAGATAACATCATTTTGTTTTGATCCTAATAGGAAAAGCTTTAGGGCCAGGAAAGCAAGTATTTCCACATGGCTGTTTCACTCCTAACCTCTCTTCATCTATATATTGTCTATTTTTGTTGTACAACCAAATCTGTATACTTTAGAGAAATTAATAACATTTGTGGTGTTTTGGTGTACTTGGAATTATTGGCTAGATTTTGTAAGGTAGGCAGGTCATTGGGACACATAGAAAATGTTACCTTCTTGTTTTAGGCATCCTTGAAGGGATATTTATTTCTAAAGCTTTGCAAAATGCAGTAGTGAGTAGTTCAATATTTAAGAGTACTAAAGTAATATCTATAGACATACTAAAAGCCTAACTCTTAATTTAAACCATTTTATTGGACATATTGTTAATTTATAGTACTTGGACAGCAACAACTAACATTTAATAGTGTTAGTGTCATAATAGCTCTATATACAATGGCTCAGTGAAATAAAAGGAAATTGAGGGATTTTTGTGGCATGGTGGTTAGAGAAATGAGGATAAGAAGGAGGAGTAATAGAGTTTGAAGGGGTAAAGTAGGAGGAGTATGGTAGTGCAGAGAAAATAATTCTTGTTTTGAGGGAGATGAAGAGAAATGAAAAAGGTCCAAGAAGAGCCATTACATTTTGGAACCCCGAAATGGGAAAGGATAAAATGGAAAATGAGAGAGAGCAATGAGAAAGCTGGGAGCAGTCTGACTCAGAACAGAGGTTAGGATTTTCAATACGCCTTGGCCTCTCCTTAAGAAGCCTGCTGCCACCCAAGTGCTCTGTCGTTTTGTTCCTTCTTTCTCTGACTTAGTGAAACAGTTTGTTCTGAAAGTATGAGGCGAAGTTCTCAGCATTTACCACATAGACTAATTAAAACTGGAAAAAATTCAAGTACACCACTCTTTCTGTACATGAAGACCAAGAAGGATGTCTTACTTTGTTCATTTGGACACTTGAACTTTTTGTTCCTTTTTGCTTTTCATTAGAGGAAGCTCTTGCTTCATAATTTCACATTCATTTTAACTGTTGTGACGATCTTTTTTTCTTTTCTTTTGTTTTTCAAACTTGGCCTTTGACATGGTAACACAGGGATTCTGTTCTGTGTGTTTAATTAGATGTATGACACCCATGTTGTATGAGAAAGTTCCAGCAAGTTTTATAAATTACTTTGCCTTTAATGTGTAACAAAAATTATATGAGTCTCAAAAGTCAGTTTCATTTTAGGCACATTTTATTTCCTGTGTTTTAGAGCTGAGGGGCTCTGCCAGCTCTAATCACTTCCAGGCCCATTGTAGTGTGTGATGCCAGATATTTGATACCATTACCTATCACCCATCTCTTACCCAATTCATTAACATTCACATGACAGAGATGCCATTGTCATCAATAAGTGTCAAAAATACTTCCACAGATTGCTTTGACATTTATGATTTCTATTCTTTTGTTTCTGTTGCTGTGTTTATTTCCTTGGGAACTGAAGATATTTTCTATTCAATATATTCCCCCCTTCTCCTGAATTTTATTCATAACTAGAGCATAATGGTTGTGACAGTGCTGTCATGTTGGAGAATTATTTTTTTTAATCCTATCTTGGAGTTCTTTCTAACTTTTTTAAAGCTATATTTTAATGACAGTCTTTTTCTGTTTTTCTTTTCACCTTTAACACGGTGCCTAGGACATAGTAGTCACTTAAGTTTTTACTGACTGACATTTTAAAAATAAATTTTTATTAATATCTTTTGTTTCCTATGTCATCATCGTTATCCCAAATAACTCTTCCTGTCACCCTCCCTGAGAGCCATCCTCCGTAACAAATAGCATTTTTTAGAGAGGAAAAACCCCCAGCACAGCTGATCAATATATTGAAAAAGTCTAAAAACATGTGAAATGTGCAATGCTTGTGAACCTCCCACCTCCATGAAGAGATAGGTAACTCTCATAGCTCTTCATTTGAGTCCTATTGGATTTTTACAATTTTGTTACATTTATTTTTGATGTTTTTGGTTTGTAGTTAGTTGTTCTTTCCACTGACATTGTTATAGTTATTTTGTATATTGTTTTCTTGGCTCCACTTTCGTTCACATAGATCTTTCCCTCCTTCTTTGTGTTCATTACACATTATTTTTACAACATAGCAGTGTTCCATTATATTCATATATCACAATTTTTTAGCCATTCCCCAGTTGATGGACATCTACTTTGTTTCTTATCACAGAAAATGCTGCTATAAATATTTTTGTGTATATGAGCATTTTTCTTTTTATCAATGACTTCCTTGGTGTATAAACAAAGTAGTAGAGTCTTTAGTTCAAAGGGTATGAACTCCTTTTGACTGAAGGCTTCCCAACAGTCTCATATCTGGTCATATTCTTCATATCCTGGTGGCTCTGAACTCCTGTAGATTGTCATCGGAACTCCATTCCACATCCCCTACCACCCACTTCCTCGTTTCCATTCCCCTCAACTCTCCCCAAAGTCTCAACCTAACTCCACCCAGCCCTTCCATTATACTCCCTGGAATTCCTGTTCCATAGACAACAAATTATCCTTCATCTTAAATTTTTCTTCTCCCACTCATTTCTTCTACTAGTTCTTACTGAAACTTGGTCCCCTGATGATTTAGCAGCTGAGGGTGGGAAACCTGGGGCCTGGAGGCCACATGTAGCCCTCTAGGTCCTCAAGTGGGGCCCTTTGATTGAATCCAAACTACATAGAACAAATCCCCTTGATAAAAGGATTTGTTCTGTGAAACTTGGACTCAGTCAAAAGGTCACACCCAAGGACCTAGAAGGCCACATGTGGCCTTGAGGCCGGTCACAGGTTCCTCACCCCTGTTAGCCTCTCTGACCACTCTTTCCAGTATTGCACTTTCATTCATTCTCCTTGACTTATTGGTCAAGGCAGAGGAGTTGGAATACTCCTTGCTCACCATTGCCACTTCTAGGGTTTCCCTCTTCTTCCATCACTCAGTAACCTCTCTTCCTTTGAGGTTCATGCAGTTCATGTCTATCACCCAATCAAAATCCTGGTAGTCGTTGTCCAGAGATTCTCAGGTCACTCCCTTTCCTTCCTCAGTGAGTTCAATACCTGACTCAAAATTTTTCTCTTCTTCCCAGCTCTTGCCCTTGTACCAGTGGACTTCACCATAACATATTTATTCTTTCTCAAATATCCTAACCACTCAGTTCCTCAACCTTATCACCTCCTGTGAACTACTCTTCCACACCAATTCAGTTACATACAAGGATGGTCATATCCTTTATCTTGTCATTACCCACAAATGTACCACTTCTATGTTAAAAAATTCTGAAATCCCCCTATCTGACCATAATCTATTGGTATTTAAGCTTTCCCTGTGCCTTCCTTTATAAAACCCTACTCTTTTGTATCATGATCTTTAATTCCTTGATCTCTCAGTTCTCTTCTAAGGCCTCCAAAACCCTTCATAACCTAGTTCCCTCCTATTGTCCTAGTCTTTACACTTTAGTCCCTGACACATACTCTTTGAACTAGTGACACTAGCCTTCCAGCTCTTCCAGGATTATGAGACTCTATATGTTGGTTCTGAGCATTTTCTCTGACTGTTCTCCATGCCTGGAATGCCCTCCCTCTTCTCCTCCATTTACTGATCTCCTTCTCTTTAAGGCCAAACTAAAGTTCCACCTTCTACAGGAAGCCTTCCATAACCCCTCTTAATTCCAGTGCCACCCACCTGTTAATTATTTCCTATTTATCCTGTATATTTATCATATCCTATGTATATTATCCTATTTATTCCACATATTTGTTTGTATGTCATCTCCCCCATTAGATTGTAAGCTCCTTAAGGACCGAGACTGTCTTTTGCCTCTTTTTGTATCCCTGGTGTTTAGCACAGTGTCTGGCATATGGTAGATGCTCAATAAGTGTTTATTGATTGATTGATATCCTTGGACCATTTTTTTTGTTTGGGAATGACTTTTGGTTGTGTGTCTACATATTATGACAACCAAACCCTTTTTAGAACTATTTGATACAAAGATTTTTTCCCCCATTCAGCTACTTTCCTTCTTATCCTGGTGTGTGTGTGTGTGTGTGTGTGTGTGTGTGTGTGTGTGTGTGTGTGATAACATCATAGAGAACTGTCAGGTAAGCATTAATCATAGGATTGTAGATGATCAGAGATGGTTGGGGATCTTAGTTTTGCGTAATGATTTAATGTAAGTTCATAATTTTTTTCCTGATAAAGTCTGTTTTCGATATCATTTGTATTTTATCTCAGATGATGTTATTCCCATTTTGTTTCATGAAAAAATTCATATTCTTGATCTGTGATGGCTCATGAAATTCATGTCATCTAGTAACTATTAGAATTGTCATTAGTATTGTGTCATCTAACCCAGGGTACTACTTAAGCACTTTCAGAGAGTGTGCCTGAGGAGTTGAAACTTCTGTGGAATGCCAGTGCTACCCTATGAAAACGAAGTTGGAAGAGACTTGAGAGATCCTGTAGTTCACCCTACATCTGAGCTGTGATCCCATCTACACTTACCCAATTAGAGTGGCACTAGGTCCTTGGGTGCTAAAGTCCCTTCCAAATGAGTACTTTTGCAATTCTGTGACAAATCTGTAGTTCCTTCAATTGATCCTCATTTGGCACGAACTCAAATTTCTTTATTATTCTAGTTATCCTGAAGTATATCCCAATGGACTTCTTAAAATGTCATACCTTGAGCTGACACCATTTGAGATGTGGACCTACTAGAACAGAGTATTCTCTTCTTAATCTTAAATCTCTCCCTGTTTTTCGGCTGCTTCCATACAACCTACAAACACACCAATGTCTCTCCCATTGTCAAGAAAACCTCACTGGATCTCTCAGTCCCTACTAGCTATCATCCTATATCTCTGCTCCTTTTTGTGACTAAACTCCTTGAAAAGGACTCTACTTCCTTTTCTCTGACTCACTTCTTAACACTTTCTGAAGTCGGGTTTCCAAACTCACCATTCGACTAAAGTTGTGCTCCAGTGTTAGCAGTAATCTCTTAATTGTCAAACCTAATGATCTTTTCAGTCTTTATCCTTCTTCAACTCTCTGCAACCATTGATGGCTGCAGTCACCCTGTTCTCCTCAGTACTCTCTACTTTCTCTTCTCCCTAGGTTTTTGTGACACTGTTCTCCTAATTCTCATTTGACTTCTTGAACCAGTCCTCATTATCTTATTGCATCTTCATTTATGCTAATTGTGGGTATCACCCAAGGGTCTGTCCTGGGTCCCCTTTTTTCTCTGTTATTTCATTTGATGATGTCATCAGTTCTCATGGTTTCAGTTGTTATCTATGTGCAGATGATTCTCAGATCTAGTTATCCATCTCTAACCTCTCTTCTGACCAGCAATCTCTCATGTTCAGCTGCCCATTAGACATCTTGAACCAAATATCAGTACAGCTAGCAGCATCAGGTGTTAGCATTTATGTAGCAGTCTGAGGTTTGCAAAGTGCTTTACAAATATCTCATTTTATCTTCACAATAACCCTGGGACGTAGATGCTGTTATTGTCTTTGCTTTACAGATGAAGAAACTGAGACAAACAGAGGTTGTGACTTGCTCAGGGTCACACAGCTATTAGGTATCTGAGGCTGAATTTGAGATCAGCTCTTCAAGACTCTAGCACTCTATCCATGGATAGCTAGCTGCCTGCCATAGATATCTTAAAATCAACAGGTCCAAACTTGAACTATTTACCACCAAATGCTGCCTTCTTCCTAACATCCCAATTGCTTTCAAGGCCACCACCATACTTGGACTCAGTGACACTTGCTACCTTGACTTCTCACTTTCACTCTCCATGTTCAATCTATTGCCAGGTCCTATTGTTTCTGTCTTTGTAACAGCTCTTGTATGTATCCCATTAAATCCTATGACACTGCAACCACCCTGGTACAGATCCATATCACCTCATTCCTGGATGGACTGTTGTTTGCTTTAATGCCTCCAATCTCTCTCCATTGCAGTCCATCCTTCATTCAGGTATCCAAGATATCTTAATGCATAGATCTTACCATGTCCCTCCTCTCTTATTCAGTAAACTTCAGGGGCTCCTTCTTACCTTCAATATCAAATATAAAATCCTGTTTTGCTTTTGAAGCCCTTCATAACCTGTCCCTTTTCTACCTTTCAATCTTCTTACATTTCTGTACTCTCCATGTACATTTTACATCTCCATGTACTCTACAGTCCAAGTAACACTGGCCTCATTGCTGTTCTTTGCCCAGGGCATTCCATCTCTTTCATTCGGTGCATTTTCTCTGGGTATCCTGCATGTTTGGAGTGTTTTCCCTTCTAACCTTAGCCTCTTGGCTTCCTTCAAGACAAACCGTCTTCCTTCCTTTAAATCCAAATTGCCTTGGGTGTGAGTATATGTACATATATATATGTGCATATATATATATATGTATGTGTGTATATATATATATATTAGATAGATAGATATGTAGTTGTTTGCATGTTGTCTTCCCCAATGAATTGTGAGCTCCTTGTGGACAAGGGACTGTTTTTGCCTTTCTTTGTCCTCAGCATTCAGCATTGTGTCTGGTGCATAATAAATGTTTATTGACTTAGCTTGATTTCTATGAAATTTTTTTAGTTGTGCCTCTCTCAATAGAGCCCAAAGTGCCATTAGCCTTTTGGTCATATTATATTATTGACTTATTGACCTTACAGTTCACTAATACCTCCAGATCTTTCTGAGACAAATTCTGTCCAGCTATATACCTTTACAGTCTTGTCTTTGAGATGTTGATTTTTGGAACCTGAGCATAAAACTTTATCTCTATTAAGTGTCATCTTTTTGCATTTGGACCAACATTTTATGTTGTCTTTTTGGATCCCACCTCTGTAATTACACAAGTGAACTGCAGTGATTGTTGTTTGCCTTTCTTTGAATCCCCACACCTGGCACATTGGAGGCACTCGATAAATGTTCGTGCCTTGACTTGACTTATAAAGCTGACTTCTCTCTCTCCTTTTATTACAGTCCATGATACAAATGTTAAAAAGAAGAGGCCTTGGAGGCCTCACTTATTGTTGACATGGAACCATTAGCTCACTTCATGTTGAGCCTATTGTTTAACCATTTCTCAAACCCCCTGATTTTATTACAGCTTAGCATTCCAGGAGTCTGAGAGACTTCGCCACCTAGATTTTGGTAAAATGTTTTCTGCATTCTGTTCCTTGAATTTAGTAACTCTGTCCCAAAGGGAAATGAGGTCAATTTGGCATGAGCTATTCTCTATATTCTTTACAAAGCCATGCTAGTTCTTGGTGATTTCTGCTTCTTGTTCTAGAAATTCCATGGGCTGCTCATGATGACTTTCCTGATTGCCCCCTAGGCTTTAGTGCTGTCTTTAAATTATGTTCATTTTCTTATCTGTGAGTATGTTCTATCTCCTTAGTAAAATGTAAGCTCCTTGAAGGTGGGGATTGTTTTGTTTTTAATCTTTGTTTTCAGATTATAAACACTTACCAAGCCTTCACTAAATTGAATTTGATAGATTCCTTTGGAGAAGGAGAGACCTTGTTCTCCTGTTGTGAGAAGGGGAATTTTTGTCTTTTTGCTTGAGTATGTTTGTTTTTAAAGGGAGGAAGAAGTAGTTAGACTGCATATGCAGTAAGTCCTGGAATTGTAAAGTTTTTTGAGTTCAGATCTGAGTTCAGACACTTAATAACTGGGTGACCTTGGGCAAGTCAGGTACTATGTTTGCCTCAGTTTTCTCATTTGTAAAATGAAGATGATAGCACCTAATTACCAAGGTTCTTGTGAGGTTTAAATGAGATAATAGCATAATACTTGACAATTAGTAGGCAGTATATAAATGTTAGCTGCTATCATCATCATCATCATCATCCACAAGGTAAAGGTTGGTGAAATCTTACAAAGACACTATTTTTATTTTACTAATCTTTATAGTTTTAAATATGTAATGGTATTTGGTAGTAACAAGAAGCATTTGCCTATGTTTTTTGCATACAAACTGGTTTTGTACGTTTACCTGCCAAATTGAAATGTATGAATGTGTGTTTTATTTTCTGTGAAGAGAGGGTGTATACTGAGTACATTGTTTAGGCTATAGGCGATTTCTGTTATTTCCTAGTTCATTCAAATTAAAAGAAAATAAATAAAAGCACCCTCTCATAAAAAGTTTGGGTTTACTGTTCACTGCTTTGCCGTGGGTCATTAGAGGTGTGTCTCTGAAATTGAAAACAAGGTAGATTAGTAAGAGGAGTACATAAGTTCATACTAAGTCAGTGACCTTCCTTCTCTTCCTCATCTTAGTGCTCTGACTGCCATCTTAAAAGCACCATTTATGGTATATAGGTTTTTTTTTTAATAGAAAGCTAAAATTTATTAAGGAAATTTTTATTTTAAAAAAAAGAGATTATATTAAGTACATTTCAGTGGCAAAGGGGAAAGAGGTCCAGGTTTTAAGTTAGGAAAATAACATACAAGATAAAAATTTAAATCAAAGAACCCAACAAGTCAAGGTAAAGAAGAATCAAGATTGGAAACATCTGCCAACTTTAAAACTTTTGGCATACTTGAAGTTTACGGAAGTCCCCTGTTTGAGATAAAATCATAATTCTTTGGAAACTAGGTCACAGTGGAGGAAAGAGCATTCAGTAAAATCCAGTTTGTTATAGGACCCGCTGGAGTCTGACCCTTTGGATCTTAGTATTCACTTTTCAGGAATTTTTCTGGGGAATTTTGATTATCATTGTCTTCACTTCCATATATTCTCTGAGGCCATCTTCCCTTAGCTCTCTTCCATTTCTAGGTTCCTTGAAGCTTCCAGAGGCTTCCAAAATGTGTGGCATGTCACAGTGTCATAGGAAATAATCCACACTTTTGAGATTGCAGGGGTGTGTGTGTGTGTGTGTGTGTATGTGTAGGGTTTACTTCTGTGATGAATTGTTTTTGGCCTTGCTTTTCATGGGTTTTGTCAAAGCCAAAGCTGGTAGGGCTTTAACTACTTTAACTGCTTGCATTTGCACCTAACATTCATGGTAACATTCATGGAAGGAAGGAAGCTGGATACAGGTTGGGTTTCTAGGCTTTTGTTTTCCTCCTGCATGTGTTCATTTAATTACAAAGTCACAAATCTTTGTGTTTCTATCTCTACTATGAATCTGACTATTGGAATCAGCTATATCAACGATTGGTAATAAAAAAAGGAAATTAAATGTAAAAAACCCCCTTACTTGCTTGTTACCTGTTTCTTATTGGCATTGTACAGCAAATTATCGTGTGGTCTACCTAGAAACAAAGAAGAGGAAAACTGAATCAGGAAAGTTAGAAGGTCCTTCTTGAATCTGTCACGTAGTATATTAGCAATATCAACATCCAAGTTACATTAAAAGTCTACAAGAGTTTCTGAGTACAGATATATATTTAACGTATTATTTTCAGATACAATATACATTCTATACTAGAATTGCAAGTAAGGAACTATACAGGCATACCTTAGGGATATTGTGGGTTCTGTTCCAGACTAGCGTAATAAAGCAAGTTGCATGAAATTTTTGGTTTCTCAGTACATGTAAAAGTTATCTTGACACTGTACTGTAGTCTGCTTAGTATACAATAGTATTATGTCTAAAGAAAGCACAACAATGTGCATACTTTAATTAAAAGATACTTTATTGCTAAAAAACGCTAACCATCATATAAGCCTTCAGTGAGTTATAAACTTTTTGCTGATAGAAGGTCTTGCTTCAATGTTGATGGATACTGACTGAATTAGGGTAGTGGTTACTGAAGGTTGGGGTGGCTGTGGCTAATTTCTTAAAATAAGATAACAATGAAATTTGCTACATTGATTGACCCTTTCATGAAAGATTTCTCTGCAGCATGCAGTGCTGTTTTGATAGCATTTTACTCACAGTGGAACTTACTTCAGAATTGGAGTCAATCCTCTCAAACCCTACCACTGCTTTATCAACTAAGTTTGTGTAATACTCTTCAATATTGTTGTGGCTCAGGGAATAGGGAGGCCCATGGAAAGGGAGAGAGATAGGAATGGTGGGTAGGTGGAGCAGTCAGGACATAAATGCAACATTTATTAAGTTTACTATCTTATATGGGTACAGTTTGTGACACCCCAAACAGTTGCAATAATAGCATCACAGATCACCATAGCAGTTATGACGAATAATGAAAAATTTTGAAATATTTTGAGAATTGCTAAAATGTGACAGAGACAATGTGAGTAACATGTTGTTGGAAAAATGGCATTGATAGAGACTTGCTGGATGCAGCCCCAAACCTTCAGTTTGTTTAAAAAAAAAACCCCAAAACTACAATATCTATGAAATGTAATAAAGTGAAGTGCAATAAAATAAAGTGTGCCTGTAGTCTTTTACAACTGTCTGCCTATGACACGGCATTGTGAACAATTTTATCACTATACTGAATGGGCTGTACTTGGAAGAAAAATGGGAGAAGTCATTTCATTTCATCTGTCTGTCTGTCTGTTTATCTATCTGTCTATCTATTTCTGAATTTAAGAAAAAAAAGCATTTCCATAATAAAGTGGAATGGGAAAGAAGAGGATTACATCTGAAACTGTAGATCCATTATGCATAACTTGCTATTCCTTTCAAATATACAATAAAGTTATCATGTAACTCTTCTTTTTTCTCCCCCTCCTCCAGGATGGCTACCATTAGAAACAAATATGCGTGTGTGTATGTATATATGTGTGTATGTATATATGTCAGTTCTTTCTCTGGATGCAAACAGATCTGCCTTCATAGGATCTTTGCAGTTGATTTGGGTATACATATTTTAGAATGTAGGTTATTTTCCTTTTTCACTAATCATCTTGGGAAACAGACCTAATAGTGGTATTGCTGCATCAAAGGGTATAGGCAGTTCAATTACTCTTTGGGCATAATTCCAGATCATTCTCCAAAGTGGTTGAATCAGTTCATAGATCCACCAGCAATGAATTAAGGTCCCAATTTTTCCGCATCCCCTCCGACATTTATCATTTTCCCCTTCTTTCATTTTAGTTAGTCTGATAGGTGTGAAGTGACATCTCAAAGTTGTTTTAATTTGCAATTTTCAATAATGATTTAGAGCATTTTTCATATAACTATAAATTGTTTTGATTTCTTCACTGGAAAACTGCCTGTTCTTATACCTCCAGATGCTATCTCTAAACAGTATGGGCTCAGTAGTCTTGGGGAAAGATTCTCTTAATTCTCACCTTAAAAGAACAAAATTGTGCTTCATATAGGAACAGTTTATTAAGCCACTGTTTAAAGGTAATTACAGTTTATGCAAGTGAAAATAGTCATTATTTCTTTGCAGCAAACATTTGTGATTACTATTTTTTTTTAAATTGATTTTTCTTCTATTGTATAGGCAAGGCTAAGGGTAAATACATTGAGATCCTAACACATTTTGCCACTTCAATTATCTTTTCCCTACAATCCATTCTTCATCCTTCATTTATATCTTGATCTGATTGTGCTATTTCTCCCATTCTGATGTCATTCTTCATTTCCAGTCTGATGATGATGATGATGATGATGACAGTGATAGCTAACATTCCTTTACCATTTAACATTTGTAAAGATCTTTGCATATATTATTTCATTGATCTTCCCAACCCCGTGAAGTAGGTGCTAGTGTGATTCCCATTTTCTAGGTGAAGAATCTTAAATTGAAAGAGGTTAAGAGACTTGATCAGAGGTAAGTAAATGGCTGAGGCAGAACTTAGCACTGTATCTATTGTACTACCTACTTGCCTGTACTACAGTATGATCTATTTATACTTTCATCCACATTTGAATGAGTAAATGAATGAAAATAAGTTTGTTAAATGCTTACTATGTTCAAGTGAGGTAGCTGGTGGCACAGCCAATAAAGTGCTGGGCTTAGAGTTTAGGAAGACTCATTTTCCTGAGTTCACATCTAACCTTAGACACTTATTAGCTCTGTGACCCTAGGCAAGTCAGTTAACTCTGTTTGCCTCAGTTTCCTCATTTGTAAAATGAGCTGAGAAGGAAAGGGCAAATCACTTCAGTCTCTTTGCCAAGAAAACCCCAAATGGGCTCATTAAGAGTCAGATACAACTGAAAAAGATTGAACTGAATGGTTATTGAGCACTGTACTAAACTCTAGGAATACATATATAAATAAGCAAGATAGTCTCTTCCCTCAAGGAACTTACATTCTAAAGGGGGAGGATAATATTTTTAGAAAAGTAGTAGTAAGGGAGTAGAATATAGATTTTAAGAAGTCATTATGAAGATTGAATCAATCATAAAGCATTTATTATGTGCCTCCTGTGTTTCAGATCCTAGAGATACTGAGACAAACTAGATTTTTTTTTTTTTTTGCAAATAAGGAGACTTCATGGGTTATGTGACTTGCCTGAGCTCATATATCTAGAAAGTACCAGAGCCAGCACTTGAACCTAGCACTGTAATATGGTAATATATACTAATATTATAGTTCTGTGCTGCCTTCTAAGAACCACAGTATTTATTATCACTGCAAATTTCATTATCCATATTCTACTTTAATGTCTGTGAACAAGTGTTGCCAGTATTTTCTATTAAGAGAAATTTCCATAATTGATTGTTAAAAAACTTTAGAATAATTGAAAACTTTTTAGTTTATTTTAAAAAAATTATAGTTATTTCTAATTGTTGCAGGTTTTTTTTTTTTTTGGACCCTATTTAAGGGAAATCCTTCACTTAAGTCCTCAGCCCTTGTTTCTCGGAAAACTCTACCTTTAGAGCATTAGTAGATCTTATCAGGTAGGAAAATAATTAAATATGGGGTCAGTGATATAAATATGGGATCATTTCCATCTGTTCCTGGTAGAGTGTGTCATGTTCTGGGTAGTTATTCACTGCAGTTTTAAAATCTGTCTCTGAATTCCAGTGACTTATTGGTGGTGGCTATTTGACTAATTCATGCAACAGTGTTGACAACTCTAGATAGGACCAGCATGCACCCTTCAAGTTTACGAATTCAGAAATTAATAGAGACGATGAAGTGGGAGGGCTGATAAAGTTGCAGTCCAACACCTTTATGCTCTAAATGGAGAAGATCGACAGAGATGGGTTAGTGTTTTGTATATTTTTGTTCTGTATTGTCAGTCTTTTCCTTTTTCCTCCTGGCAAAAAAGCAAGAGACTTAAAGGAAATAAACAAAAAAACTTGTTTGTCCATTTGTCTCTCATTAAGTGATTACTGTCTTATGTTGACCACCCTTCTTGTTTAAATTTTGTGTTCAGTTTTTGACAGATTTTGTATCTTTCATCTGAGAAACAGTCTAGCTAAGATCAAAAAAGTATGGCCACTAGATAATGGGAAATTTTGAGCATAGAAATAAATAAAATTGTTTATAAGATTTGAAGAGGTATACAATAAGACTACTCTTAGAGTTCTAACTCCAATGAAATTATTACAGATTGTTTTATGTATTGAATTATAATAGGGAATATTATTTATAATTTGTATCAAAGGAATACATTGAGAAAAATAAATTGCAAAATTTTTCTTTATACCTTTTCTCTCGTAATTGCAACTGTAATTTAATCATTTATTCAGAAGTCAGAAATTTGTGATTATACTATTCTGTGCTGTAAAGTTTTTAATTTTCTTCACTGAGACTAATTCTTGAATTGCAGTAGATTAATAATATAGTTGGAAAAAATAGTTATTGGGAAAAAAGCATCATCAGATATGGTTATAATTTTTGGTTAAGTTTTAGATAGTAAAAAGGAACTGTATATATTGGGGAGTTTAAAATGTCAGTAGCAACAAAGGATTTGTTTCTAACATTTTAGACCCAGTAACTCAGTTTCTAGTTCTGATATTACTGCTTTTCAGAAACTTCTCATGTATCTGCTTCTAAGTGTTTGCTCACATATCATAATATTGACTATGTATCTTATATTTTTCTTTATCTTTATTGTTTAGACCTTAGGAACCATTTGTTTTATTACTTTAAACATTCCCATTGGAATATAAACAGTATTTCACCCTAGTGCCTTACTTGTATATGGTAGGCACTTAATAAATGTTGCTCTAAATCGTTATTTTAGTAATTAAATTTTCACTGTCATATTAAAGAAAGTGTTGTGATTACAACATGTAAAAAAAGTAGTCAAGTTCTAGTTTATTTCTGTATAAGGAAACCTGAAATACAAAAATCCAGATCTGCTGAGTAGACTAAAGTGACTGCTTTTATTTTATTTTATTTTATTTTTTGTGAGGCAATTGGGGTTAAGTGACTTGCCCAGGGTCACACAACTAATAAGTGTCAAGTGTTTGGTCTGAGGCCAGATTTGAACTCGGGTCCTCCTGACTTCAGGGCCAGTGCTCTATCCACTGTGCCACCTAGCTGCCCCAACTACTTTTATTTTAAAAAGCAAAAAAGCAAAACTCTTTGATTGAGAGAATTTATTTCAAGCCACCCTGAAATCATTTACACATTTAAAAGAATATGTGTTTGGTTTATAAACATGTTATTTGAAATTTGCTTTTCAAGAACATAGCTCTTCTACATAATGAGATGTTTTTGTTGTTGTTTTTCAGTTGTTTCAGTCATGTCTGACTGACCCGTTTGAGGTTTTCTTGGCGGAGATACTGGAGTGACTTGCCATTTCCTTTTCCAGCTCATTTTACAGATTAGGAAACTGAGGCAAACAGGATTAAGTGACTTGCTGAGGGTCACAGAGCTAGTAAGTGTCTAAGGCCAGATTTGAACTCAGGAAGATGAGTCTTCCCAACTCCAGGCCCAGCATTCTATCTGCTGCACTGAAAAACCTTTCTGCCATATAATAGGGTTTTAAATAAAAAATTTGATGTAGGTACTAATCCATCCTACCAGTAGAAGTATGTATGTGACAAGAAAGATTATTCCTATTTTATAAAGGAAAAAGCAAATTTAAAAGATAAAATGATTTTTCCATTTCTCTTGGTGAGATTTTTTTTTTTTAGGTAATTGGGGTTAAGTGACTTGCCCAGGGTCACACAACTAGTGTCAAGAGTTTGGTCTGAGGCCAGACTTGAACTCAGGTCCTCCTAACTTCAGGGCCGGTACTCTATCCACTCTGCCACCTAGCTGCCCGCTCTTGGTGAGATTTTGAGATCAGCAATATAATTTAGGTCATGTGTCTTGTGATGTTTTGTGATATACAAAGTAGTACAAAACTTGATTTATTTTAATAATGTTAAAAATCATTTTGAGAGAGAGATAAGTATCATGGACCTTCAATAAGTACTTAATAAATAAGCACTTGTTTGTAGATTTAATTGATATAGGGAACTCCCTGATGAGGAAATTCCCTCTACAAATTCAGGTCTCCATCTTTACTGCCACTTCAGTGTATAAGGACCCTGAGAAATTCAGTGACGTGCCCATGGACACAAAGCCAGGACAAGGTACCAGTAGGACTTGTACTTGGGTCTTCTGAACTCCAGAGGCCAGCTCTCTGGCCACAACATATGCTACTTGTCAGAGAGAACACATAATAATTGAGTGTATGTATTTTTATAAATTAAGGTTTAAGTATAATACATTAGAAAACACCACTTACATTAGAAAATACTACTTATTCAATAACCATTTATTAAATATCTAAAATGTAGAGAACTGTGATTATTATAAAGCATCATGTACAATATCTCTTTTATGGTTTCTTATTAAATGAATTATAATAAAAATAAATACATGTATGAAGTACACTTATATCATCTCCCTGTATATCATCTTTAAGACTGAGATTTTGAAATATGTTTTAAAAAAGTCAGCACTTGATTGGTATCCCCTAGGGAGGTATGTCAGAATATTATATGTTATATAACAAAGTGCTTGCATTCCTCCTCCCCCCACCCCACCCACAGAAATTTAGGCTACAAGCCAGCAGTTACCTGGAGCTACCTTATACAAATATTTTAACAGAATGATAAGTAAGTTAGAGGCCACATAGGGGAAGCTGAGAACCAGAGTCCAGGTCCTGATTAATGTGTACATCTTGAGATGAAAACAAGGAATGGAGAAACAGTTATTGTCCATTGTGATACTTGTTGGTGTGAAACAGTGTTACTCCCAGAAAGAAGAGATCCTGTTGAACTCTGTCTAACCCTCCCATTGGCTCTTGCCCTGCAGACTACAACCTTAATGGCAGTGGAGCTTCTGGCCTCTCCCTGACTTTGCTTCTCGCCACTCCCTGACCCCCTGGGGAGCCATTTCAGGAATATGGTTTTCTGGAAGGGCTATTGTAAGACTTTTACAGAATGTGCACTTTGCATGTCTTTGTTTTACACTTGATCATGTGGTAGTTTTGTAATGCTAATGATTTGGGAGTGTTTTCTAAGTTTAAATTTTGAAGTTTTTAGCCAGTCAGGTTGTATGGAGGTATAGAGAATTAGCAACGTATGATTTTCAGCAGCCTAATATCTTAGCACTTTAATTGGATACCTAGCAATTATAATAACAGCAAAAATAACTTGCTTTAAGGCTCTCCTTGTAATCTCTGAGGTAGGTAAACTAAAATCAGCATTTTTTTTAACCATTTCCTTATATTGTTAATAGCTCCTAGCTTGTGGTGGTTTATTTGCACATTTTTAATATCTAAACTTTTTTTTTTTTTCATTTGAAGTTTCTTTTAAATTTTTTTCTTTAAGTAGCAAAACAGTCCAGGACAGTAGCCTCAACCAAACCTTACAAACACAAAAGCAACTGACTTGTTAACAAAATCTTTATCTGACTGTTCAGAAGCTGTTTCTTTCTGTTAGTGCTGCAGAGCATTTTTTGAAATTAGTGCATTTATTCAGAACTCCTGGTTAAAACAAATTCAGAATAGGCATATTTGAGGGTACCCTAAATGAAGCCCTTTATTGATAAGCTGACTGGAAACTTCATCTGCAATGCGTTAGGGCTTTATGTTTGTTGACCGAGCTCTTGGAAGTAGGAAAATAGTTTTTCTGCTGTCCCAGACATGTACATTTCACCTCACTATCTCTTGTAGTAAATAATGTTAATCAAACGAATCAACACAGTTATGCAGATTAATAGCCACATTTTTAATGTGTAGAGTTGGTTTTGCTCAGCTCGGTGGTATAGTGATAGAGTGCTGGGCCTGGAGTCAGGAAGACTCATGTTCTTGAGTTCATATCTGGTCTCAGACACTAGCTATGTGACCCTGGCCAAGTCTCTTATCCATGTTTGCCTTAGTTCCTCATCTATAAAATGAGCTGGAGATGGAAATGGCAAACCATTCCAGTATCTTTGTCAAGAAAATCTCAAATTCGGTCACCAAGAGTTGGGTGCAACTGAAATGACTGAAACAATAGAGGTGATTTTGGCCATTGAAATTGAATCTATTTACAATACTCTATTCTGACAGGAAGATGATGTTAAATTATTTAAGGTTATGCTAATAGAGTACATTTAGTGCAGTATAATTACACTGATAATATCTGTTTGTCTAAGAATTTGCCTATCTCAGATTTTAATATTATTGCAATACTGTTATTTTTGTTGGTGTGAAGTTTTTAATCTACCTGCATGCCTCAGTACTTCATACTCCATGAAAAGTTTTTGTGAATTACTGTAGCTAAAAAAATTCATCACCCTGAGACAGTGTCTTCCACCTTAGGCAAGTTCTTAGATGATATATAATCTTTTCATTATCAGGTTAATACTGAAAGCCTTTTCCACTTTTAAACCCATGAGAGTTTGTGCTAAGGTTTTAATGCTCTCCTACGAGAAACATCTCTTTGTTCAGCAAATATTTATTGAGCACCTGGCATGTTAAGTAAGGTGTGGTGAAGTCTTGAGGGGAATGCGAAAATATCAAGATTGGTTTCTTTCCTCAATTTTGAAGAACATGTGTATTTAAATTATAACTTTACTGCAACGAGGTCCAGTGAAAATTCAGATATTTTTAATGGGATGTTTTTATATATGTGTTATTTCTGGCTCAAATTCTATTTCCTTTATGAGTCCTTCTCTGACTACTCTACATCATACCGATATCTTCCTTTTTTGAGCTTCTTTAGCACTTACAATATGCACCTTTCTATGCAGTATTTGATTATATGATCTTACATTGTTCTGTAGTTGTGTCACATAGATTGTATCTCCCTATCAAGGCCATAAGTTTCTTGAGAGTAGGAGCTTTGTCTCCCTCTTCTTCTCCTCCTCCTCTTCTTTCTCTTCCTCTTCCTCTCCTTTCTTCTCCTCTCCTTTTGGTTTAGTGATTTCCTAAAGGTTACACTGATACTAAGTATTAGAAATTATTTAAATTCATGTCCTCTGATACTAGAGCCAGCATTGTTTCTGTTGTACCATACTACCTCTCTGTAACTTGTTATGGAGAGCTCAAAATTGTCTGTCAGTGAAATTTTTAGAAGTTATTTTCAAGGCATGCAAGAATAAATAAGCACTAGATTAGACATCAGAAGGTATGGGTTCTAGTCTTGGCTCAATAAGTTAATGAGTGAATTATAACCTGGTCAAGTTATTTAACTTCTCTTGCCCTTAGTTTCTTTGCCTGTAAGATTATAATAATACATATTTTACTATGTTGTAGGTTTTTTTATGAGGATTAAATATAATATATGTGAAATCATTTTAAAAACTTAAGCTTGTATAGAATATTATAATATCCAACATAACTATCATTTTGTTCTTTCTGACTATATAAATTAGAAATCCTTTTCAGAATCTTTCATTAAAGGTTCTGAATTAAGGTTCTTTCAGGATATACCAGATCCTCAGCAGGAGACAGCTATCCCACACAGACCAGCTGAACTCACTACCTTCTTCACACCCCTCTTAAAATCCCAGAAATTCTCAGCCACAACATAATCATATAAACTTACTAAGAGGTTGGAAAGTGACCAAGATACCATCAAGAACAGTCTGTCTCACATGTGGATTGTCCTTTTAGCAACACTTATATGCCAGAGTATTTCTGGGGCTGCTTATTTCATACTCTGAAGAGTAGAGTTCACTAAATCATTTGGAAAGACTAAATGAAGAACATAGTATTTTGAGTCAATTAAGGAAAATTAATTATTTAGGATAGCAAAGTGATGCTGCCTTTAATTCCCAGGGGATTTGTTCTGCAAATCTCATACATTATTTCATAAACCTATCAAATATGACTAAGGCAGGTCCATTTCACAAATTTTTTTCTTGCTTGGTTACAGATAGTCTTCAGGCTTCAGAGACCCATTTCCTGATAAAGTTAACTGTCATCTTAACAAAATACTGTCATTTTGCCTAATTCTAATTTATCTTTTCTTTCTTTCTTTTTTTTTTTGGTGAGGCAATGGGGTGAAGTGACTTGCCCAGGGTCACACAGCTAATAAGTGTCAAATGTCTAAGGTGAGATTTGAACTCAGGTCTTCCTGAATCCAGGGCTGGTGCTGTATCTACTGTGCCATCCAGCTGTCCCTTCTGGTTTATTTTTCACTGCTTTCTGGGCAGGCTTTTATAGGTAGTTCAGTGGAATGGAAAGCCATGTGGTTGTATTAGAGAATGGTAGTGGGGGCAGGGGGACGGGGATTGTGGGGGAGGACTGAGGGTGTTTTTATAAAAACATAACATCAAGTTGTTTATAAATTTTGATGGAATTTTAAAAAGTAAAAGATTTAAACCTGATTTTTCTGACACACAAGAAACTCCTGAAATCACAACAGTTCGTTTGTGAGTTGAGAAGTAAATGCTCCTTTGTTTATAGTTAGTAGAAATTAGTCTGCACCTATGCTTTTTGACATTAAAGGGGTCGATAAAAGTAATTAGGCTTTAATGCTGTGTGAGTGATTAATCAGGATTACTTCAAGTTATTAATGTCAAAGAATCAGAGCAAATAGGGGCAGCTCGGTGACTCCAGGATAGAGCCCTTGCCCTGGAGTCAGGAGGACCTGAGTTCAAATACAGCCTCAGATACTTGATACTTACTAGCTGCGTGACCCCTGGGCAAGTCACTTTACCCCATTGCCTAGCCAAAAAAAAAAAAAAGAGCAAATACTGAGTATTTTCTGGGAGTCCTGAGTCTCTTTCCAGTTGTCTGATTGATACATTGTATAATCAAATCTTTAATGCCTTCCCCCCCCCAATACAAAATCCTTTGGCATTCACAATCCTTTATATCCTAGTCACTCTGTCCTGCCTCTCTTTCCAGTCTTTTTATATCTTATTCTCGGCAGTGTACTCTTAGATCCAGTGACACTAGCTTCCTGGCTGTTCCACTAACAAGATATTACCTCTCACAGTAATGGCCATTTTCTCTGACTGTCTCCCATGTCTGTAATGTTCTCTCTCTTCATCTCTGCTTTTTGGCTTCCCTGGTTTCCTTCACGTCCCAATTAAAATTCTAACCCGCCCCTCCCCCCCCGGAGATTTTCCCAATTCCTCTAAAACTCTAGTACCTCTCCCCCTTTAATTATTTCATATTTTTCCTATATATATTTAGCTTGTTCATACATATTTGGTGACTTGTTGGATTTCATTTGACTATAAGCTTCTCAAGGGTAGGGGCTATCTTTTGCCTCTTTTAGTAACCTTAGTACAATGCCTGACACATAGTAGGTACTTAATAAATGCTGATTGACTAATTTTTTTCTTTGTGGTTTTATTTTTTTCTAGGTCTTGTTAGGCTCATAGGGCACAGCTTGTTTCTTACTTTGCTTTATTGACATGTTATTGGTTCTCCGTGGATATATGGTATTAGCAGAATGCAAACATTTTTAATGTTACAGAATGCAAACATTTGTAACTAAAATTTGCAGTTAGGCTCACTGCAAAGTTTTATTAGTAAACGCTGAAGTCAATAATTGACTTATTATATGCCTCCTTAATAAATACTCTGAAGTCATAGTCCCCATCAGTCCCTCAAAATTGTCTGTTTGTTAGGGTTCTTGATAAAGACTGTTAATTGGAATTTAACTTTGTTGCTTTGCCATTTTCTTTAATTATTCCATTGGTTACAACCAAGTTTCCTCTCGTTTTACTTTGTATTCCTAAATGTTTCCAATTTGACTCCATTGAAAGGTAATGTTTAGTTTATCTAAGATTGTATTGAGTGTTTTACTATTTATTTTCATCAGGTGATTCACTAAGAATCTATATTTTTATTTCTTATAACATTTTGTTTTGTTTGACTAGGCTGTGTGACTTGCCCAAGGTCACACAGCTAGTAAGTGTTAAGTGTTTGAGGTCACATTTGAACTCAGGTCCTCCTGACTCCAGGACAATGCTCTATCCACTGCACCACCTAGCTTGCCCCCCTTATAACATTTTAAATTTATTTCCTACTTTCTGAGATTACCTCCCATTTGCAGTGTATGTATCTCACATGTACATAATTTTTTGCATATTGTCTCCCCAGTTAGATTGTAAGCTCCTTGAATGTAGGGACCTCATTTTTGCCTTTCTTTGTGTCCTCAACACTTAGTACAGTGCCTGGCACATTCTAAGCACTTAAAAATGCTTGTTGTTTATGATGACAATGATGATGATATGGAGATATTTTTCTTTTACTCCAGATTAAATAGAGATTCCCTATGGTTGGAGAAATCTTCTAGGATCAGGAGTATCAAACATGCTGCCCAGGCAATAGGTTTCTGGAAACACTTATCTAATGCAACTCCAACCTGATTAAAATGTAATTGCAAAATATTTAACAAAATAAATAAAACTACAGTAAAACATAGATAACATTACAATTTAAAACTAAGTATATAGTCAGCAGGGATCTTTATGTAAGGGTTAGTAGCATCCCCTTCCAGTCCTTCCTCTACCATTTTTCTGTTTGTTTTTGACACCATTGTTCTAGATGCACATCTTTGTGGATGATACTGTCCTGGTTACATCAAGCCCCAGGATTTTGCAGAGCCTTTGAGAAAAGATCTATAATCATTCAAAGGAGTTTGTCCTAGTCATTCACACAGAAAAGATGAAGTAAATAAATAATATCTATTGCCCAGATTTTATTTGAAAGAACAGCCTATGAAGCTTTTACATCAGTATCTATAAAAGAGGGACAGATGGGCAATGAGTTAACGCCCAAAGTTGAGCTAGAGGAGGAGAGTGGGCTGGTTGTCTTTGGGGAAATTACACAACTTCTTTACTTACCCCAGGCTTTCCATGAAACAAATGCTTGACTTTTTCATATCAAACCCTGGAGAAATTAACTCTTTCATGCCCGACGCCACTGCTTTGGAGCCCTGTTGTCTTGAATGGAGGTTGCTTAAGTTAGCTACTCCATCCATGCGGTGTCTGTGGCCATGTTGCATTTCACTACCCAGACTTTTACTCAACAGTTGCCATGCCTCATAATGTATGAGAAGGCATAAAGGGGATTAGGATATGTGCTCTTATAGGGAATAACCAGAGTGATGAAAACATGGATCTTTTAAAGTTCATGTGAACACACACACACACACACACACACACACATATTAAGCACTATTTTATTACTCGGTATAGAGCAGATTGATTTTCGGGGATAAACAATAGAGGAAACATAGGTGGTAACCAAATAGGTGATTTTAGATAGTTTGGTACTTCATTCAGTAGTGAGTTTATTGTGTATTGTGGCTAGTTAGTTTATCTAGAAATAACAAAAAAGCCTTCAAGATATGAGAACCTTTAAGAAGGGAAAATGAGTGACTGAATGAAAAAGTATTTATGTTGAAATTTGCAAAGATCTAACACAACAAATAGAAAGGCAAGAGAGTCCTTACTCTTAAGGGGCTCACAGTCTAATAGAACACGTATATATGAATGTATATATGTGTTCATGTGTGTGGATATATAGTTTCAGTTGCATATCTAATGGAAAGGCCCAGTTGTTCTTACGGTACAGTAAAAAAGTGGGTAGTAATCCATCTTCTTTAATGCCATTTTCATTAGAGGCTGCAGCTGGCATAGGAGATAAGAGTCCGGGACTTTGAGTGAGGAAGATTCAAACTCAAATATTTAGTTGTGTGGTGCTGGACAAGTCACTTTTTTTTTTAGCCTTATTTTCCTCTTGTAAAACTGTAAAAATGTATAAAATTTGGATAATAATAGCACCTCCCTCACAGGGTTATGATGAGGATCAGTTGAAGTAACATATATAAAAAGCTTTCCAAACCTTAATACTAATTATTATTTCTGTTGATAAAAAACAAATCTATTTCTGATATTGAATCCTTTAAAAGTGCCAAAGATTTTGGTGACCAAATTTTTCTTCTGGGTCTTCAGTAGCTGTGGAAGCTGTAGTACCTTCAAAAGCAGTTGACAGTTAGAAATGCATTACATTTCCATTGTAATCTGTAAACAGTAAACTGTAGGGACTGGTTTGTAGCAGAATGGGTGGTTGGGGGTAGGAGGCTTGGAGTACCACTGTTCCTAGAATTCATTACCTCCTTCTCCTTTCTCACCCCACACAAAATGAGAAAATGTAGGTCCATGTTTAGTCAACTGCTTCAAAGTCTATTTCTTACATGCATACTTAAAATCAACAAAATAAAAATACTACTACACAAGATAACTGGGGGCTGTGGTTCAGCTTACAACACACATCCTCCTTCCCCCCGAAATTCTGTTTCCTTCTCCAGTAAACTTGATATTATCCTGTAGACTTTGAATAAAAACTTTCAGTCCCTTCCAGGGCACAGCCAATTAAAAAAGATTTCTGCTATGATACATTTATTTCAAATATTTTTGGCATCACTTCCATATTTTTGCAATTTTATTTACCTCAACTTTTGTTTATTCCCATTAAAAAAAATCCAGATTAGAGAAATTACTTTTAATTATTGAGAAAAACTGATGTCTAGGCAGCCATAGTACAGAAAAACGTGGTTGGCTTCTTAGGCCTAGTATGCTACACTTTGGGCAAGATTCCCATTCTATTTCACACCCTCTCTGCTCCATGTAGAAAATTTTCTTTGAAGTCACTGGGAGCTATAAGCATGGAAGATGAAGAGGGAAATGAAAACCTGAACCTCTGTACTTAGAGCCCTCATTTGAGTTGATGACAGTTCACTGTGAACAAATGTGTCTCACTTTCAGAGCTGAAATAGCTACAAGGTACAGCCATGCAGTGACATGGCATCACTATGTGATATGATAAACTTTTTAGAAAGTTGCTTGTTGTCCTTTCAGTTTCCAGTTTCTGATTTATATTTGTGGTTAAAATATGAACATAAATGAACAAAATCAATTTAATATAATGTTTTATACACACATATACATATATACACACATGTATATATACATATATCACACAAATATGCTATATACCCAGTGTAGTATATCATTCATTTTATAATATCTGAAATCATACCTTTTATTTCTTATTGATTACCATCAATCAATACAAAGTAATCTATAAAGTATTTCAGCTATAATGCAAAGTAAACCTTGTGTGATTTTTAAAGCAGATTTGTTACTATATGAAATATCATATTTCATTTAGAAATATTTGTATTTTATTTAACATACTATAGGCAAATGGCTTCCTTTGTGAATAATATTAGTAACTACAAACTGGACATAGGATCTTTATTGACTGTTTACCCTATGTATTTCAAACATGATCCTACCAATGTTGAATATTTCTCCTTAGTGTCTGAAAAAACATCTTTCCACAGTCTGCAAGCAAAATTATTCTTTGATGTGAGGCTATGGCAGTTATTTTCAGATTCTATGTAGTATTTCTTGAAACTACATGTTAGATTTATGTATATTTACTATGGCTCAAAATAATATTTGAAGTCAGTTTGAAACATTTGAAACATTGGATGTGTTTACAGTTTAAAAATGATTTTTATATCTATAGGCTGTCCTAATGACTATTAGAAAATTTGATTCAGTTTAATCAACATTTTAAAAGCATCTACTATATCAAAGGAAAGTAGGGCATTATGTAATAAGTAGAGATTGATTTGATAATACTACAGTCAGATGAATTCATAACTGGTTGGATGACTGGACTTAAAAAGTAATTATTATTGGTTCAAGTGCAGTTGGGGCAGGAAATGTCTAGTTGAATATCCCAGAGATATCCCTTATGCTGTTTAATGTTTTCATCAATGACTTGCAAAATAGCGCAGATGGGGAAGAGAAAGGAATAAGCATTTACATAGTGCCTCCTATCTCCCAGGAACTGTGCAGGGCACTTTACAAATATTACCTCTTTTCGATTCTTACAGCAACCCTGTGAGTTATTTGCTTTTATTATCCCCATTTTCAGTTGAAGAAACTGATGCAAACATAGCTTAAGTGACTTGCTACTAAGTGTCTGAGGCTAAATTTGGTTTCAGGTCTTCCTGACTTAAAGCCCAGCTCACTATTTACTGCACTGCCTCCCTGCCTATGCCATACTTTAGAAGATATGCTCATCATATTTGTAGTTGACACCCTTATCAAATTCTGTGATTCTCTGTTTTGGAGTGGCAAGACTGAACTTGAATGTAGGGAGAATACAAGGGGAAAAGAGTGGTTAATACAAATACATATCAATTATCTGGGATCTCTATTTTTCTGGGTACTTTGATAATAAAGGATGAAATTAGCACTTCATTCCTTCTTCCGTAATTAGGAAACTGGAGTTAGAGCATGATGGACTCTTGTAGGATAGCAGTTTAATAGTTAATCCCCAAACATTGAGAGGCACCCAGAAGACATCCTACACAAGGAAACTTTGTGTCAGGCGTGATGCCCTGCTTCTTTGGGAGTTCATTCTAGTTTCTGAGGCTACTAGTTGAAGTAGCACTTGACCTTTTCTTGGGGTTCCAATCTTTCTGTCTCCTGGCACTTTCTGTCTCCTGGCACCATGCTTTTATCTCAGATGTTTACTTGAAAACAAAACAAAGTACTCAAAACCTTATTCAAGGCTCCAAATGGGAAAATAAGATTATGCTAAAACTTCGCTGAAGATCTTTTCTTGAAAATGGATATGTGGTCTCAGGAGATCTGTACTTTAGCCTAAATGATTTATAAAATTTTCATCACTTTAAAATATTTGAGAAGTGATTTTCAAGATGTTGATGTCTAAGTTCAGTTGCATCATTTAAATTATTATTCATTTAAAATTAAATAAAAATGTCAAAAATTAAGAACCATCCATTACTTTTCCATGATACTCTTTTATTTTTACAGCCGTAACTTATCTTGGAACAGATGCTAATGGAAATAACTTAATTGAAAATGAAGTCACTGAAATCCATTGTTGTGTTATTGTTTTTAGGATATGCCAGTCTTTCTGGCCTGATAATTGTTTTACTTTGACCATATCAGGTTTGCATGCCTTGCTGTTGTTTTTAAGGAAAAAAAATTAGTACATTGTTGAGGCTATTATTTTTTATGGAATTTAGCAGAGGTTATCCAAAATGTAGTCTTAAATTTTACAGGAAGATCTTTTGAGAAGAGTCAGGAAGTAGATCAGAAATACAATTACATAAAAATTACCTTCTTACTTAGAACTTACTTTCAGCCAAAAGTTAAGACTTTGAGTGACTGCAGTTTTTGTGAAGACCTTACTTTTTAAATACTAATTTATATGCCTACCTATAGCATACTTTGTTATTGCAATTTAATAGATCCAATCATTGTGTCATTTTTTGGGGGGGGAGGGAGGAGGGAATACTGAAGAAAGTGCAATTGAAAATGATTGAGCACTTTGCCCAATGATGCTAAAAGTTATTTGTCCTCCTAAGCTTCTCTTAATTTCCTGAGCGTGTGTGATGTTAAGACCAATCTGTAGTTTCCAGAAGTCATATATATTTTATGAATTGAAATAAAAAGACTTTGGAGCAGTTATCTGTTGGGGAAAAAAGAATCTCTTTAAAACACAGTGAAAATAATTTGTTCATTAATTTTCAGGCTTAGGCTTTTTCTATCTTTTACTATTAAAATATTTATACTTCTTTTGGGTGTTTCCTGAAGTAAACAGAAAGTGCAATAGTTTCAGGAGTCTTTTCAGTTAAGTACAGGAAATACCATTTCTCAGCATCGGAAGTTAAGTATAAAATGGCAAAAACAAAACAGACTGTCATACTAAGCATTGTTATGTAGTAAAGAAGACATAATACAGTTTTCAGGAAATTTTATAACATACAAAACAATTTATTCCCAAGAAACTAGATGACAAAATATTTGCATTGTAGTTTTCAGAAATGAGTTGGTGACATAATTTGATTCTGAAATTGAAATTGCTTCTAACTTACTAGGAAAAAATGGTTTCTAAACAGATTCTTAAAATTAGTAAGATGGGGACTTTGCTTTTCATTCAAATAATGCTTCTTGGGTGTGCTTCAGTAATCCTGGGTTTTCCATAATTTTCCTTTCTTATTTTGAAACATTACTTTGGAAAGGATTTTGGAAAAATGTTAGTACATATATTTAAAAACAATTTTGCTTGTTCTAGTATCAGAAAGCGTAGACATTTCTTTTGCTGTTAGGTTATAACTAGACTTTTTAATGCTGAAATATTGAAAGTTACATTAATTTTTTAATAATTTCTCAAAAAATCACTGTAACACAGGCCATTATAGTATACTTTAATTGGCAAGTTAAACTGTAGAATTATATGGTGGTTTAAAACCAGTCAGAGGAACTCACGAATAGTAGTATATTTGTTATTAGTTAATTATGAATTTAACTTTTTTTTTCCAGTACTGGAAAAGGGCTTTCAGTTACTCATACCATCTGGTTCCGTGAGGATCTCAAGGAACCCAATTTTATCCTTAATTATTTAATGCATGGTATAAATTAGAACTGCTTTAGTTGGTTTTTTTGCTTTATATAATAGTTTGTTTAATTTCAATTAAAATTAGTTTCTCAGTTATGCTCTGGGCATATACAGTATTCTATGGAAATTATTATGCTTTAGAACATTAGAGAACAATCCGTTAAAAAATAAAACATATTCATGTTGTATACACCAAATCCTGTTTGAATTTTGAATGATTCTAAAAAGATATGGGAATCAGGGTCCATTAGATTTAAATTCATTCAGCAGTGTGGGAAAGACAGCATGATACAGTTAAAGAGCACTTGATCTATATCCGTCTGATCTGGGTTCAAATGTTGCCTCTGATGCTGAGTATCTTAGTGGCCTTGGGCAAGTCACTTAACCTCCATGGCCCTGAGTTTCCTCGTCTATAAAATTAAGGGGTTGAGCCTCTGAGTTCCCTTGTACCTCTAGCTGTATGTTCCTGTGTTAGAGAACCTACTGCATGTAAAGTACTATGCTAGATTTCCAGAAGGTACATATTTAAAACTACATAGTCCCTGACCTCAAGGAGCTTATGTCCTATTATTATTTATGTAAATATTTTGTCTTCTAAACTTCTGAGTCATGATTCATTTTGGAAGTCATATTAAGGTCTTCCCTGAGCTGTGAACAGTCTGTTTTTGATTATTCATATAGATGTATGTCTAGCCCATGCCATGTTGTGGATGAAGTAATTTTTCTTGAAATGTAGGAGTATATGAAACACTCCTAAGGTCATGGCATTCTCTTCTACTTGTCAGTGCCGCTCGAAAGTTGCTGGAGCTGGAGCTGAGACCAGGAAAAAAATATTAACAGTTATAATACTTTCTGGCATTTTAAGAAAGCTTTACCATTTGTAAAGTTTAAAGTTTATAAAGTAACATTATTTCACTTTATCTTTACTATAACCCTGTAAGGTAGGTAGTGTGTGGATGTATTTTATAGACTGAAATAGAACTGACAAATTTTTTGACTTGTGGAAGATCATACATCTAGTAAGGGGCAAGAATGGGATTTGAACCCATGTCTTCCAAAATTCATGTTGTTTTCACTGTGCCTTACTTCAGTGTTTCCATCTTACCCCATTCTTAGGAGTCTTGGTCAATGTTTCTGTCAGGTGTCTATGCATTTCTAATCCCCACCTGTCTTTCCTTGAATTAAATAGCCATAGGCAGAAAGATTCTTCTAATCAGTCACAATCCATTCTTGTTAGGTGGCAAGATAGTAACCGTCATGGTTCTGCTTGAAAGCCCAAGTAATATCCAGAACCACCTGGTTCCTTTATTTATGTGGTGGACAGTTGATGTAACTTTTGCTAGAGGCACAGTGTTTCACAAACTTCTGTAATCTCTTCACGCTGGCTTATGGGCATGGCTATAAAGACAAGTGTCCCCCAGTCATTATATTCCACCAGGAAATACATTTTCCCATATGATGTTATTTATAAATGGTGGTTACATTGTCAGACAGTACATGAAAGTCTGCTTTTAATTCATAAAGAAGCTGAATGCTATTACTGCTGATGGGTACAAATAGCCAATTAAGAAATCAACTTTTGGAATGCAACCCATTTATCCCATTTGTAAATTGGGCACTTCTGTGTATGTAATATTGTTGTAATACATAAATATAATATATGTGTGTGTAATTTGATTGCACTTTTTAACCTTCTGAGTTCTGTTTCTTGGCTAAAGTGATATAGTTTCAAAAATTCCCGGAATATCTTTTTAGCAGCAGAATAGAACCTGTTTTGTAACTGGATTTTAAAATAGAAGTAGTTAAACACTTTAAAACCATGACAATTAAATAATTTAAAATCTCTACCAAGAACAGCACTAACATTAATATTTTAAGACTTTATTTATAAATTGAAATATTCATGAAATAAAAAAATCACACTGCTTTCTAGCTATTTTATTCTGGAATTATTGCTATTTTATCTGTTTCAGTACATAAATGCATACTATGCTTTGCTAAATAGCATCATTTCCATCCTAAAGATGTTCTTTAAATTTCCCCCCTACAGTGTCAAATCCCTGTTGGTGTTTGCTCATTTCTTTATATTATGGGACAAGGAGGATTATATTATACGTAATAAGTCACCTTGGTTGTAGTAAGAACTTAAGAGGGGATCTTTTATCATTATGCATGAGCTGGCATATAGTTTTTAAAATGTGATGAAAAACAACTGCCCCCTGGAAACCTCTCTTAATAAGACAGTAATCAACTAGTTAATCTGGTTCTCTGGTAAGGCATCAGTGCTTGGGGCGGGGGGGAGGAGAATATATATATATACGTGTGTGTTTGTGTGTGTGTACATACGTACACACACAGAGTCCTTTTCTAGCAACTTTTCGTAGAGAGCCATATGACCAGAATAAAAATAGAGGACAGATAGGGCTTTGTTTCGATTCTGGTTAAACATTGACCTGTAGAATAGGGATTGATCTAGAATTTTTCTTCTTGTGCCTAGAGAGCAGAACTGGATACAATGAGTAGAAGCTACATTATCAGATTATTGGCTTAATATGAGAAACAAACTTCCTAATAATTAGAGTTTTCCCAAAATGTAATATAAAGGTTCAAGATACATTCTATCCCCTGTTCCCTTTGAAGGTCATTTATTGGAGTCTGGAGCTTAATCTCCCTGCCAAGATAGAGTTTAATTTGTAAAACTTTATGGAAGGCTTGTACTGAAGATTATGAGTGGCAAGAAGCTGTTTGGTGTGACAGCTAAGTCATATGAATCCTGAGAATGTTTGTAGATGCAAATATAGGAAGAATAACAAACACATGTGAATTGAAATAGTCCTGTCACTTCTGTAGTGATCTATCGTCATCAGCCACATAAGAGGAAATGATATGTTTGGACTGTATTTTCTCATCTCATAAGCTACTTTTTGTGAGGAGATGGGAATGGCACATATGATATAGTCAGGAAGAGAAAACCGATCTGAAAAAAAATGTGCAAAAGAAATCTGTACTGAAGGTAGCACAGTTTTAAAGGCATCCAGATTTTTACTTTTAAGATGTTTCAAAAGGGGAAGTTTCCAAATGAATGGAAAAAAAATTATAGCAGATCTCATTTTTCTCCCCCAAATCCAGTCTTCTTCCCAACTTCCCTATTTCTGTCCAAGACAACATCCTCCTCCCAGTCATACATATTTATAACCTTGATGTCATCCTTAGCTATTTATTCTCAGCCAAATCATACATTTGGTCAGTTGTCAAAACTTGTACTTGATACTTCTACAATACCTCTTGCACATATGACTTTCTTTCTCTATCCATACAACCACTAACTTCTGTCAGGCCCTTGTTGCCTCTCACCTCAACTGTTGCAATAGTCTCCTAATTAATTAGTCTCCCTGCCTTGAGCTAAGCTCTCCTAAACTTTAATCCATTTTCTGAGACATATCTGCTGTAGAAATTTTCCAGAATTGCAGGTCTGACCATGTCATTCTCCTTCTCATGAAACTCCAGTAGCTCCCTATTACCTTTAAATAAGATCAAATATGAATGTCTCCATTTGGCATTTGAAATCCTTCACAACCTACCCTTATGACACATCATTCCCCTTCACACTTCCTATAGTTGTCAAACTGTTCTTGTTATTGTTCCTCATGCACAACACACTTTTCATCGCTCCATGTATTTTCTCTGGCTGTCCTTTATGCCAGGAATATACCCTTTCCTCATCTACACCTATTAGAATCCCTAGTCCTCACAATTCAAATATTGTCATCTTCATGAGTCTTTTCCTACTTGTCTCAGCTACTGATGCCCACCCTATCAAAATCACCATGTGTCTGTTTTATAATTGTGTGTTTGCACACACACACACACACACACACACACACACATTGTTTCCTCCTTGAGAACAGGGGTTGTTTCACTTATGTATTTGTATCCCCAGTACCTAGCCCAGTGCCTAGAACATAGTAGGATCTTATTAAAGGCTTGTTTAATTGATTGAGTGAACACCAGATGACTGATACAAAGCCTTTCATTTCAGGGAGAAATTAGATTGGAATAGTTTGAGGTTTCGTGGAAGACTAAAGAAAGAGGGATTTGAAGTGTACATTGAAACAATTGGCAAGATTTAGATGATCATGCAATTGTCTGAATCAGTCCATTGGCCCTGAAGGGATAATCTTCCCCTCCACTAGTGTGGAGGGCACTTAAAACTGGGGGAATGGTTTGAGAAAAGAGTTGGTGGTAGAAAAGCAGGTATGTTTGTCAACGTAGATAATAGCAGTTTGGCTAGAGGGGAAAGGCTGTGGATGGGCATAGTAAATCAAGAAACATTTTTCAAGTGCACAATGTGTCAGGCACTGTGTTGAGCACCGGGAATACAAAGAAAGGCAAAAACACAACACATTGTATAAAACCTTGAATGTCAGGTGAGTGCAATCAAATGGTGAAACTGTGATCAGGCTGTTATTAGGAAAGAATGGTACAAAGAGGTAAACTGATGCTAGTCGAAAATCTGTTCCTAATACGTAATGCTCTATGTTACGTGGTTATGTCGTGCATAGTAGTACCCTGTAGGCCTACAAACATACTTTTGTGTATCCTGGCTTTTTATGGGCATGTCTCAGAAAATACCATACTTAAACTTTTATTCCAACACCTTAGGCAAGTAAAGGTGTTCAATATAAAGGAAATTACTCTGGGCATTTCCAAGGAAATGTTTTCATTTTACATTTCTTTCTGAGAATAGGTTTTCTAACTGGGCTCCTTATAGAATTAATCTTAAGGATATTTTATATCTTTAGCTTATGGTAACTACACCAAAGTAGTAAAACACTTCTCCCAGATTATTTCTTACCCTGTTCATGGTTCAGTTGAATCAGCAGTCGTATTCATTTATAACATTCACTCAAAGAGAAAAGCAGAATTAAATCAATAATAAAATGTTCAATCAATAAAGATTCATTTAAAGCATTAAAAGGTTTCATTTT
Organism: Vombatus ursinus; assembly: GCF_900497805.2. Lineage (NCBI taxonomy): Eukaryota > Metazoa > Chordata > Mammalia > Diprotodontia > Vombatidae > Vombatus > Vombatus ursinus. The sequence continues at coordinate 7,381,340 of NW_020945437.1, read as the reverse complement.
ATTGGGGAGAATACTGTTCTTTGTAATGCCATGTTGAGCCATAGAAGGTGCTGTTTTGATTTTTCCTGTCTCTAAATTTCTTCCTTTGTCTTACAGTTTTCTTTGCCAAAGATTTATAGTTCATTTAAAAAATTGGAATATAGATTTTTATTTTCTTTATAATACTTATATGAAGACTAGTCTAAGAATGGAAAGAGAAACATTGTATTTTTAGCAGTTCCATTTACGCGTTAAGCCTGCTTTGATAATCACTTCATTTGCCCTCCTTTTCTTTCAAATCAAGATTTTGAATTATTTTTGATCATACAGGACTTTTCTTTGAGCTCCTATATAATAAGAAGGTCTCAAAAAAAGAGGAAGTAGATAAGTTTAAACAATTAGATGTAAATTCATTGAGTATTCAATGAAAGTCTCAGACACAGAATGCAGATAGAATTTTAAATAAGTTATTCTAAACTTACCCAAAATTTAGAACAGAAAATAATTAAATCTAAAAATATGAATGCTAATATCTAATTGACTCTCCTTAAAACTGTAATTTTATAAACCATCTGTGAAAATCTGTAGTGAGTCATCAGTGTAGTGACATTGCCAACCAAAAAAGAAATTCCAACAGTGCTAGACAATTTTAAATTGTGGCAATTGATGCCACTTTAGATTAGCACATATCCCTGTTGTTGTGAATGAAGTTCTGTTATGAATTGTAGGCATACTGAAGATCTCAAAGAGCTTTTCAAAAACAAATTTATAGTTTGTGTATTACTTATTTCTTCATATCTTGATTCTTGGAAAACTTCTTGAATATGATGCAAAATGAGTTGTAAAGATTTTTTTTTCAGAGTTTTGGCAGTGCTGACACAAGTTAAAAAGGCCAGATTCTAAATTGTGGTCTTTTTTTTCAAAAGCAATTGTTTTGAAACATTTATTTTTACCTAGATGACTGCACAGATTTTTTTCCCCAAGTCTATTTTGTAGTTAACCTTTTGTTGGGCATCTTTTACAATTCTCTTAATCTTGTGGAGTCTTAAGAAATTTAGTAGTTATTTTAATAGATTAAATCTTTACATTTTCCCTATGAAGATAAAGGATAAAAAAATCTATGCTTACTTGAATGAAAAACTTTGGATAGTTCTTACATGTAAGGAAGTAAGTACACAGTGCAAAGAAAGTCCACATACAGGAAATAGACATAGGGATGTGAAGCTCAGGATTCTTGTCTTCACTTTATCATAAGCACGGTCACTTTCCTTGACTGTGATATAGGGACAATGTGACTTTTCCTGTCTCACAGACTATTATGAAGGTCAAATAAGAAAATGCATGTGAATGCTTTATGATCCACAAAACAGCAGAGGTCTTTTTTTGCAGGCTAGAATAATTTGCAATCATGTTGCATTTAAATTGCATTTAAATCCTAAAGATAAACATATTAGCATGTTAAAATCCCTACGGGGAAAAGGCCCATTTGGAATTTTTTTTTTAAGGCAATTGGGGTTAAGTGACTTGCCCAGGGTCACACAGCTAGTAACTGTCAAGTGTTTGGTCTGAGGCTGGATATGAACTCAGATCCTCCTGACTTCAGGGCTGGTGCTCTATCCACTGCGCCACCTAGCTGCCCTCCCCCCCTTTTTAATAAACTTATGTGGTATTTTAGAGTCAATTATTTTAAACTGAAGAAATATTTCAAAAATTAACTTCATTGCTTTTTAATTTTTGAATCAAGCTTTTCTTTGTGGTTGGCCTGGATTGGTCTCCAAATTGCAGATAGACTCTCCCTCCCCCCCACTCCTTTTTGTCAGGACTTGTATGATTTCATTCCTATAGGCAACTCCTGGTGATGAAACCTTCCTTCCCTCCCCCCTCCTCTCCACTTAATAGTGTTTTATTTTCTCCAATTACATGCAAAGATAGTTTTCAACATTCACTTTTACAAGATTTTGAGTTCCAAATTTTTTTTCCTCCCTCATCATCCCCCTCCCCAAGACAGCATGCAATCTGATATAGGTTATACATGTACAATCATACTAAATATATTTTCACATTAATTGTGTCATGAAAGAAGAATCAGAACAAAAGGGAAAAACCATGAGAAAGAAAAAAAATAGTATGCTTAGATCTGCATTTAGACTCCATAGTTCTTTCTCTGGATGTGGATGGCATTTTCCATCATGAGTCCCTTGGAATTGTCTTAGATCATTGCGTTGCCAAGAAGAGCTAAGTCTATCAAAGGTGGTCATCACACAATGTTGCTGTTACTGTGTACAGTATTCTCCTGGTTCTGCTTACTTGACTCAGCATCAGTTCATGTAAGTCTTTCCAGGCTTTTCTGAAGTCTGCCTGCTCATCATTTCTTAATATCACAATAGTATTCCATTACATTCATATACCACAACTTGTTCAGCCATTCCCCATTTGATGGGCATCCCTCAATTTCCAATTCTTGGCCACCACAAAAAGAGCTGCTATAAATATTTTTGTACATGTAGGTCCTTTTCCCTTTTTTATGGTCTCTTTGAGATACAGACCTAGTAGTGGTATTGCTGGGTCAAAGGGTATGCACAGTTGCATGCCCTTTGGGCATGGTTGAAAATTATTCTCTAGAATGGTTGGATCAGTTCACAGCTCCACCAACAATGCATTAGGGTTCCAGTTTTCCCACATTTTCTCCAACATTTATCATTTTCCTTTTCTGTCATATTAGGCAATCTGATAGGTGTAAGGTGGTATCTCAGAATTGTTTTAATTTGCATTTCTCTAATCAATAGTGGTTTAGAGCATTTTTTTCACAAGACTTTAGATAGCTTTAATTTCTTCCTCTGAAAACTGCCTGTTCATACCCTTTGACCATTTATCAATTGGGGAATGACTTGTATTCTTATAAATTTGACTCAGTTCTCTATATATTTTAGAAATGAGGCCTTTATCAGAGACACTAGTTGTAAAATTTGTTTCCCAGCTTTCTGCTTCCCTTCTAATCTTGGTTGCATTGTATTTGTTTGTGTAAAACTTTCAGTTTAGCATAACTGGTGATGAAATCTTAAGAGTGTTCCCTGGAAAGGTAGGAATGCAGAGAAAATAGCACTTTCAGTTATCATTAAGGAATAGTCATTGAAATCATTTGGCATTGGTTAAAAGTTAAAAAGTAGATCAGTAGAATAGACTAGAAGACAATGAAGAATTAGAAATAAATGAATTCAATAGCCCCAATGTTCAATAAAACTAGAAAATAAAACCCCAGCAGAGAACTCCTTATTTGTTAAGAACTGCTGGAAAATTGGAAAGCTAGTTGGCAGAAATTCAGCTTGGACTGACATCTTATATCACATTCCACAATAAATTCAAGTTATCAGTGATAAAGATTTAATATTCAAGATACAGAGATAGCTGACAGAAACATATAAGTCCAAAAGCTATTCCTCAGTAAAGGAGTAGTCAAAGAACCAAGATCTTCTCAAAAGAGGAATTGCAAACTATTAGCAAATATATGAAAGTGTTCTGAATCCCCAATAATAAGGAAAATACAAGTCAGACCAACCCTGATATTTCACCTTACACCCAGTGAATTGGCAAAAATGGCAAATGACTGATTGTTGCTGGAGGTGTGAATTGGTACAACAATTCTGGAAAGCAATTTGGAATTATACAAACAAAATGAAGAAGATATCCATACCCTTTCACCTAGGGATTCTACTGCTATATATGTATACCAAGGAAGCCATTGATAAGAGGAAAGGTTTTACATACACTAAAACATTTATACTAGCATTTTTTGGTGGTAATCATGTAGTAGAAACGAAGAAGATGCCCATCATTTGGTGAATGTCCAAACTAATTGTGGTAAATGAATGTAATGCAATATTACTGTGCTAAAAGAAATTATGGATATAATTAATAGAAGCATGGAAAGATGATTTTGAACTTATGCAAAATACAGTAATCAGAGCCAGGAAAACGTAATACACAATGAGTACAATAATGTAATCAGAAAGAACAACACAAAACATTTGAAACAGAATCTTGTGGAAGTGTGAAGAACAAGGTTGGTCCCAAAGAAGCGATATTTCTCTTCATTCCTTTGTGGAAGTCAAGGTCCATAGGACTGGAACATTGCAAATGATGTTTTTATCAGTATGTTCATTGGTTTTGTTGATTTTTTTCCCTTCTTCTTCTTTACTTTTTTTTTTTTGTTATAAAATGTAACTTTCTAGGACGAACAAGAGGATAGAATACAGGTGGTAATCTAAGTGATACAAAAACAAAAGATATCAATAAAAATCTATTTTTTAAAAAAGAATGTTGCCTGGACCTTGAGAAGTTAAATGACTTGCTCAGAGTGATACTGTCAGTATATATTAGAGGCAGGGTTTGGGCCCCAGGTCTTCTTGACTTGGAAGCTAGCCCTGCTACATCAGTGTCTCTTTGGTAGATTTAGCCATTTTGCAAATGGGCCCTAACAAGGTCTGTGTATGTCTGTGTCAACCGTATTTTTTCTGCCTTTACATAAGTATTGTTATACGTTTATTTTGTAACTTTTATAGTTAACTTGGCAATTATAGAAAACTTGATGGTTTTCTGTCAAGATTTTTCTTTGGACAAGAACATCAGAAATATTTTATATCAACTTACAAGAATTGTCTTATAAAGAATTTTAGTATATGTAATTTTTTCTATTTATGTACAACTATTTATGTACAACTGACGTGGATTAAAAAAATGATTCTTCATAACTTGCCAGGATAAGAGCTTGGCAACTTTTTTTTTCCCTGAACCTTAGCATGTTTACATAAGTTTAATTTAAAAAAAAACTTTTTTAGTATCTGTATTTTTTAGATGTACTGGAGACAATTCTAATATATCTTAGCTAATATTTTGTGTTCCTTTTCCTTAACTTCTTTTTTTTCTGTTTTGATTAATAAATTTGAATTTTAAGGATGGAAGAAACTTGCATCCTACATTTACAGTAATCATCCTGAAATTTTTTCATATCTCTTGTATCTAGAAGCATAATGCAAGAGAAGATATCATATTTGGAAATGTTTATTATTGCTTAAAAAATCTGATCCTTGATTTTCTTTTGAATAACCATTCACAAATGGCCAAGGCAGGCATAGTGAAGAAATAGGACATTCTTTTAAGTAAAAAACTGTGCTATTACAAGTGGTTTAATGTTTCTCTATAGAGGAAGCTTGAGGGAGTGTCAGGAGGATGGAGACTTCCTTGTATTGACCTGAGAAAGTGCATTCATGTTAAAAAAAACAAAAACTAATCAAATGCAGCTGCAAGATTGTGTGGGAACCTATAAATGCAGAAAAAGCTATGACCTCTCTATATCTCTTTTCCCTGTACTAGAATATTCTTTGAAATCATTAACTAGGATTTTGAATAAACAATTGTAGTAATGACTTGCAGTAGTAGTAGTAGTAGTAGTAGTAGTAGTGGTAGTAGTAGTAGTAGTAGTGATGGTAGTGGTAGTGGTAGTAGTTACTATGGTAGTTATTGTCATGTAATTTGGGACAGGACTTAATGGGGAACATAGGGGATTTAAGTAGTATGTTCTTGTAACAAATGTGAGAAAAGTTGAATTTTTCGCCAAATCTTAGAACTCATATTTTTGTACCCTTGTATTTGTTAGATTAGATTTTCAAGGCCAGATACAATTTGTTTCCTTAGATGGCTGTTAATAAACCATCTATAAAATTTGTGGAAAATGACATTATTTCACATACTACAAGGTTCCAAATGGAAAATTTGTTAATTTGGACTGAAATTGTGTTTTTATAATTGTAGAATAAAATATCAGATGATAATTATTTCTAGAGACATGATAGAGTAGATTGAGAGCCAGGCTCACAGTCTGGAAGACCAGAGTCCAGATCTTGTCTCTCAATATATGCTGGCTGTGAAACCTTAGGAAAGTCTCGTCCCCTTTTAGTGCCCCCAAGCACTTCTCTACAATGATCAATTGCAGAATAGTTGCAAAACTGCATGTGTGATTCCCTCACCAAGGAAATTGCTGGTCTCAATTCTGTTCTCTCTTTCTTTGAAAAAAATTATAAGAGAAAGTGCCTAGCTACCAAAATATTTGTTGTTCTGGATACATAGAGTTCCCAGAGATGTGTAGACATACAGGTACTGACAACAAAAAGTTGAAAAAAAAAACATAACCCTGATCTAATTCCAACCAGTTCTTTTTTTTTTTTTTTTGGTTTGTTCATTGTATTTCTTTTCCTTTCCTTTTCCTCTAAGCCCAGTGCTTAGCATAGCGCGCTCTGTCTTTCTTTCTCTCTCCCCCTCCAAGAATATATTCTGTACACATAACATTATATATAACAAATTTCATTAATATAAGTATACATCATTTATTAATTATATCCTATATTGTTATATTTATATAAGTGAATGTATGGTTATTATATATGTGTATATATATATATATATATCTTCTACTGTGCTTACCAGAGTATCTGTCATATAGTAGACATTGATTGTTTGATAGATGCCCTTTTTTATATCACACTCATTCTTTCATTTAGGTTATTTAGAAAAAAAAAATTTTTTGGTCCTTTTGTGTTTTTGCACCAAAGTAACTTCCCCAGACCTTCTAACCCATGTAAGAAGAATTAAGAAAAACTTTCTATGGCTGAGCATAGATGCCACATTGCTTAGTTGATGCCCTCACCTCACTGCTCAGTGGAGTGTGATAGATTTCATCCTCTTCTCTCTCAGAGGAGTCATTATTGAAAAGTCTGGCAAAACAGAACAATTTCTAGTTTACTGCATAAAGATAATTGAGAATTTCTTTCAGGACAGATGACTTTTAAAATATCCCATATGCTATCAATTTGGATACAGATTTTGTCTGTGACTTTCTGTAAGGATCAAACAGTAGATCCTCAGCCTGACTTTGAAACCCTTCACATTTCTGGCTCTAGTCTTGACTACTTTTCTAGCCTTCTGTTTCTTCTCTTCTTGTACTCTCCATTCCATGGTCAGGCAGACTGCTGGCTTACACCTGGACGCAAAATACCAGTTCTCTTTTCTCAATCTTGGTTCATTTGGACTCTGAGGAACACAGTGCAGCCTCCCCTCACCCTCTTCTTGTAGAATCCTTACCTTTTATGAGCCACCTCCTCCTACATGTAGGGACATTTCCTAAATCCTTCCAGTTGTAAGCAGTCTTTTGCATTTACTTAATTAGATACATTTTGTATTTCATGTTCTCCCCTTCCCTCTCTTAACTTTTAGAGACCTGGGGTTGATTTGTTTTTGTCTTTTTATCTCTAGTACCCTGCGCACATGATAAGTGCTTAATAAATGTGTATTAATGGAAGTTGCAGAACAAAGTCTGACTTTTTGTGATGACATTTTTCTGCATATATGTGTTGTAAATAAGTTGTCCTGAAAAAAAATGATATAAATGTCTCATAAGTCTTAGTGAACTTTTAAGCTATTAGCACTTAATAGTTTTAACCTTTAAGTAGTACAATTTTGAGCATTAATACTTAATACTGTAGTAGGACTTTTGCAACATTGTGTATCTGTTCTTCTTTCCCCATTTAGTTTTAAACTAGTATCTTCAGAGTTATAATTTTAATGTCACTAACTTAGATTTCATTCATCACATAAAGTGTTCCTTTGCTTTCACCTTTTGTAGTTTTGTGATTATTTATCTTTCTTGATATAGTCAGTGAATATAACATGATAATTGTTAAGAATCCTTATTACCCGGAGGAGTTAATTTTATCATATGATGACAGCTAGTGTCAGCTGTACATTATGAAGGCTTCTGCCCTGGGAAATGTGAGAAGCAATTTAGGCTCATACTTAACATGCCTTTTTGTTTTTTTCTTCCATATTCTCAGGAAACTGATACTTGAAAAAATTACATATACTTAATTATTATATTGAAAAATCTGGCTTAGTTGAAGTTATGTCTGCTAAAAAATATTCAAACTAAATCTGTGTTAAGCCATTCAGGAACTTAGTTTTGGGTACTATTGTAAAAGAGTAATTTAACATGCATAGTTTCAGCATGAAATCAGTCAACTGATTATATCTGCCAGTAGATGCTAGAAAGTAAAAAATAATGTTCTTTAGCTTTCATCCTTTTAAAAATAATGTCTAAAATGCCTATTTTAAAATTAAAAATGGTTACTTTAAGCTATCATATATTTACTATTATATAATGTGATATTAGGGCTTCAGGTAGGAGTGAGAATAGTCAACCCTCCAATTGGAAGTACAGCTGGAGCAAAGAGATGAAGTGGAAGTCAGCATGCCACACGTGGTGTAGGAGTTACAATGAAGAAGACCACAGATGGGAGCAGGGCATTCCAAACTGGAATAAAACTGAAGACTTAGGCTAGCATCACGTGATGGAAGACCTCAAAAGACAAACGTAAAAGTTTGGACTTGATGGGATAGCCCACTACAATAGGGAATACAACATAATGAGATTCAGCAAACATTTATTAAGCACCTGCTATGTACAGGTAACTATTTGGCATTGAAGGAAACACAAAAATGAAAATTAAACATTTCTTGTCCTTGTAGGAGCTTATGTTCTACTGGGCATTAAGGATGTGTACACAGAACATAACATAAGGTTGACAGTAAAGGAAGTATTTAAGTTAGCTAGGGGTACAATTGATGGAGCATGGTACTTGAAGTCAGGAAGACCTGAGTTCAGATTCTTTCTTGGACACTTACTAGCTTTGTTATTTTGGTTTCCTTGTCTGTAAAATGGGGATAATAATAGCACTGACCCCATAGGATTGTTATGAGTATCAAATGAGATAGCACGTGTTAGTCAGCCAGTAAGCATTTATGAGGAACCTCCTGTGCAGGCACTGTGCTAAGCTCTGGGGATACTAATAAAGTCAAACTAAAGTCTTTTCAAAGTATCTCACAACTTAGAAGGGGAGAGAGAACATGAAAACAACTATATGCAGATACAATATATACAGGATAGATGTGAGATAGTTAGTAGAGGGAAAGCAGTAGCAATTAAGAAGTATCAGGAAAGGCTTCTTTTAGAAGATGGGATTTTAGCTAGGACTTGCAACCAGGGTGGGCAGGAGGTAGAGATGGAAAGGAACAACATTCCACGGATGGGAAGTGGCCAGAAAAATGCCCAGAAACTGGAGTTGAGCTGTTTGAGGAGGCTTTGCAAACCTTAACGTATGTGTAAATGCTTGCTCTTAGTACAGCTGTTACTACCATCATTACCACCACCACCACCACTATTGCTGCTGCTGCTGATACTACTGCTACTACTACTTCTACAACTACAGCTAACATTTATATTGTATTTTTAAGTTTGAAAGAATTTCACAAATTTTTATCAAATTTGCTCTTTACAGCCACACTGTGAAATAGTACTACAGGTATTATCCCCATTTTGCAGATTGGAAAACTGAGGCACAGAGAAGTTAAGTGCATTTTGCCTGTGGTCACTCAGCCAGTCAATAGTAGAGGTGGAATTCAAACCAGGTTCCTCTTTGCTTTAGGTCTAATACCCTGTCCACTCCACCATGCTAATCAAGGAAGAAACACTAATAGCTTGGGAACTGGACAGATCAAGTCAAGCTACAAGAAGAGTGGGGCATTGGAACCAAGCTTGAAGGAAAATAAGGAATTTGAAAAGAGGGAATACATTCTAAGCTCCTGGTACTCAATCCTGGGGCTTCGAGGTTTAGGGCTCCAGATTAGAAAATTCACCATATCCAAGGGTCCCTGACCCCTGACACTCTTCCCGTGCCGCACTGTGATGAAATCAACACTACTATTCTTGGAAAGGATGGAGCCAGTCTGTGACTCCCCTGTGACTTTCCAGATTAAAACATACCAGCCTGCACTCTCACTCTCCTCTTCCCCTATTAATGTGTAAACTCCTTAAGGGCAGAGACTATCTTGCTTTTTGCATCTGTAGCCCCGGAGCTTAGTTCAGTATGTGACACATAAAAGATAAATGCTTTTTCATCATTCATTCTTTCATGGAGGATGGCTTGAATGCAAAAAAGTGAGAAAATGTTGGAAACAACTTGGCTAAAACAGTCAGTTCTGCTGTAACTCAATATATATGTTCCTAAAAATCACAGAAATGTGCAGAGTCGCACAATGAAAGCCACAGGGCTTATAGGGAAAATTGGGTTGGGGCACAATACTCAAAAACTTCATCAGTGACAAATTGCCAGAAAAGATAGGAAACTAATAAAAATAGTAACTCAATTTTAACTATCAAATGGTTAAGAAATACATAAATACTATAATAAACAATGATAGCATCCTTAATCTTGGGTTGCTGGCCTGTACTCTGGTTTTGGGGAATGTGGTGGGAATGGCATGTGTGGGTGTGGATCAGCCTTCTTACATTCATAGTTCGCCTGAAGATATACATCACATATGCGAAAGATATTTAAAAAATACTTTACTTTGAAAGAGAGCCTCCCACATAAAGCCACCTCAACCACAACAGGAGGAACCTCTGCTGGGGAGTCAGCAACAACACTAGCCCTTGTCCTGTAGTGTCAGTCAGATCGCCCTGTGACTAGGAGTGTGGTGAGGCCACCTCCGTGGGGTGCCATGGAACTTAAGAGGGTGTGCCACAACAGTCTGTGGCTAGGCTTTTCCCTGAGAAGGTGATTTTTGGGTGCTGAGAGTCAAAGGGGCTGGGTCATCTTAGTGTTGGTTGGGGAGGAAGCTGCATTGGGGGGGTCTCCCTGTCTTTCTTTTCTTTCATTGTTCCCCTCACCAGGCCCCTGCCTCTCACTATCCCTAGCCCCTCTTCCCCTTCTGCCGCTCAGTGGCTCTTCTACTCTCCTAATAGCATCCCTGGTTGAGGAAGGTGACCATAGCAGCCTTTTCACCAGCCACCTCCACTCCCACCCCTGTCAGTCAAGATCCAACTCCCATCCTCACTCCCCTGACACTTGCCATACCACTATGGTGCAGTTTCTCTAGAAGAAATCCCACAGAGGCACACACAACATTTGCTTTATGCTCAACTGTTCCATAATAAATGTGTTGTGTTAGAACAAATTCAGTTTTTCAAAACAAGCATTATAGCAGAATTGACTGTAATGTGAAATAAGGCTGGAAAGGTAGACCGGAGCCAAACTGTGAAAATTTTTGAATACTAGCCTGGGAGGTTTGTATTGTTGTTATTTATACTATGAGGCCTTGGCTTTTGAGCAGAAGAGTAACATTATTTTGGCAGCTAAATGAAAGAGAGTTAAGTCAAAGGAAAGAAGAGCAAAGGTTATAAATTCAATAATGAAAGTTTTTTTTAAAGTATAGTTACTTTAATAGCAACTGTATGCAGAATGGACTGAATAATGTAATAGCTAGCATTTATATAATACTTTAAGGCTTGCAAAGTGCTTTACACGTTGTCATTTGATCATTAGAGCAGCCCTGTGAGGCATTGTTATTATTATCCCTATTTTGCAGATAAGGAAACTGAGGCAAACAAGTTAAATGACTTACTCAGGGTCACACAGTTAGTAAGTGTCTGAGCCAGGCTTCAAACTCAAGTGTTTCTGATTCCAAGTACCCTTGCTGTATCCATTGAGACATCTAGCTGTCTCACTAAAGGGAAGAAATCAGCAAGAAAGCCATGAAATGATAAGGACTTGAAGGGAATAGCAAGAGTAAAGAATTAAGATAATAAAGATGAGAAGGGTCTGGAAGGAGGCAGTGGGACTAGAGGAAAAGAATGACTCTGGGGACATAAAACAGTATTTTGTGACAAAGTAGAAGTAGGGAATGAAGATGTTGGAAGAATCAGGCATACAGAAACACATATGTATATGATGTATTTTTACATATTTATTATATATTACATATATGAAATTATCTTGATTCCTTCAACCTACTGACTTCTGTCAGTCTTTGGATTTCCCTGAACTATAATTGAGAAGACTATATGGTTTAGTACTTAGGTGTTTTATGATTCTTTCATATTGTTTAATTTTGTGTCTCCAGGCAGCTAGATTGTGAGTTGCTTAAGATCAGACACTTTGTATCTCCTCCATTGTCTGTCCCAGAGCTGAGGATCTAAAAATTACTCACTCCAAGAATATTTTTAAAAATTAATTCCTCAAGCAAGAATATATTAAAACATTTTGCCATTCTAGGCACAACAGTGTGTTTAGAAGGAGTGGAGAAGAAACAGCTCCTAATTGAACAGAAAAACCATACATACTATGGTATCTGGGGGGAGGAAAAATAAATGTCTGGAAATATAGTCTAAGTTATATATAAAATGCTGAAGGACCATTTTAAGGCAGGAATAAATATGGGGTTAAGATAGTCAGGGAAGATTTTTTTTTTATAGGAGAGAAATCTTAAGCTGAATTTTAAAGTAATGATGGATATGAATTGGCAGAGGGGTGGACAGGTTAGCCAGTCTATGTAGGAGAAACAATATGAACAAAGAAGAGAAGATAGTACATTCACTCATTTAAACATTTAACTATTTAGAGAGGAAGTATAGTATAGGGAAAAGAGCATAAAACTTGACTCTTAGAAAATACATGTGACCTAGGAAAATAAATTAAACTCTCTTAGCCAGTTTTCTCACCTGTAAAATGACAAAGTTACTTGTACTTCACTGTTTGAGATTGTTGTAAGGATCAAATGAGAATGTATATCAAGCTCTTAATATGTAAAACACTTTTTATTGTTTAAAGAAACATTTATTGAGTATCCACTATTTGCCTGGCACTAGTGAACAGCATTGTGGGAGGTAGATACAAAGTTAATAAAGGATAATTATAAAACACATAAGGGGACCCTGTTGGGATTGGGTTTTTTTTTTTTGTTTTTTTTATTTTGGAAAACAAAAGATAAAATTGTGGAAGGGCATGGGATTGGTTGATGGAGGATCTGGAATGCTAGGCTAAAGAAATTAGGTCTAATCTGATAGGCAATGGGGAGCTACTGTAGGCAATTGATTAGGGGGAATGATATGATGAAAGCAGTGCTTCTGAAAAATTAATCTATCATTAGTGTGCCAGATGGACTGGATTTAGGGGATACCAAGTGGAAGAATTCTGGCTGGAAGGTTATTACAGTAATCTCGGTATGAAGTAGGAATGGCCTGGATAAGGTTGTAGCCACAGAAAATCTTTGTTGACAGAATTAGTCTCTGAGAATGAACCTAGGCACGAGTGAAGACAGACAAAATTTGACTGATGTGTTAGCCAAATCAGTGATGCAAAGTTTTGTTGTAATGGGTTTTTCCTTTGTATTTTACTTAAGACCATTGTTACATTTAAAAAATGAAATTTATTATTTATAAAATAATTTAAACATATTCTGTATTAGTTTATTTTCTAACATTTAATGTCTCACTCTAGACATCTTTGTCTAGAGTTTTCCAGTGCAACTATACTTGATGTTTTAAGAAAATCAAACATAATGGCATTCTGCATTTACCAAATTGATAAGTGAGGCAATGACTCTTCCCATCATAATTCATTGCAGAGTAGTTCTTTTAAATAAAAAAAATCATCTAATGCATTTAAAATATGATTCAGTTTGCTCTAGTTTGACAGAAATACAGCTTTTCTGCTATACATTTCATCAAGTAAGGTGCACCATTCCAGAAAAGGTCAACCGCCTATTCCAGATTATTGGTAAAGCCATCAGAAAGTTATTATTATTCCAAATTATTGGTAAAACTATTTCTGAGTTGTCGTTAATTAAAGAAAAAAATTGGGTGTCTATCATGTGCACTGTACTGGGGGAGATACAAATATAAGACAGGTATTCCTAACCTCAAGAAAATGAAATTTGAGTAATACAACATATACATAGATAAAACATACCCACATATTATATATACCCACAGATGTGTATATGTGTGTTATGAATTAGCATGTGATAAAGTATATAATAAATACAAAGTGCTAAGACCATATAAAGTAGAGATCATTTCCACCTGGGGGAACCAGGAGAGGGAAGGGACTGGTATTAAGGAAGAATAGGAAAGATCTTGTAGTATGTTGGATTTTAGCTGAGATTTTGAAGGAAACCAGGGAAGTCAGGGGGAGAAATGGGAAAGGAGAGAATTCCAGTCATGGGAGAAAGCCAGTGCCTAGATTAAGGTGATAGAGTGTCTTGGTCAAGAGGCCAGATTTTTAAAGGATTTGAATGCCAAACAGAATTTTGCATTTGATCCTGTAAGTGATAGAAAGCCACTGGAGTTTATTAAAGTGGGGGAGGGGGTAGTGGTGGTGGTTAGACCTGTGACTTTTTTTTTTTTTTTTTTTTTGGCTAGGCAATGGGGTTAAGGTCACACAGCTAGTAAGTGTCAAGTGTCTGAGGCCGGATTTGAACTCAGGACATCCTAACTCCAGGGCTGGTGCACTGCACCACCTTGCTGTGGCTTTTCAGAGATTACTTTGACCACTGAATGGAGGATGGATTGGAGTGGGGAGAGATTTGTGGCAGGGAGATGAACTAGCAGGCTATTGGAATGGTCCAGGTGTGGTGTGATGTAGGCCTGCACCAAAGTTGTGGCAATGTCAGATGAGAGAAGAGGGGCTTATACAAGAGATATTATGCAGGTAAAATTGACAGGACTTGGCAGCAGATTGACCAAGTGGTGTGAGAGAAAGGAAATTAGGATGACACCTACTTTGTAAGCCTGAATGACTGAAAGGGATGGCAGTACCCTTGACAGTAATAGGGAAGGTAGGGAGAGGGGAAAGTTTGTGGTAAAATATAATGAGTTCAGTACTGAACATATTCAGATTAAGAAGTCTATAGGAAATCCACTTTGAGATGTGTAATAAGCAGATAGAAATTTAAGTCTGGAGGTTAGGAAAGGTTAGGGCTGGATAAGTAGATCTGAGAGTCATTAGTAGTGATGATAATCGAATCAATGGGCACTGATGAGATCACCATGGGAAACAGTATACAGAGGGAAAAGAGAAATGGACTCATGTCTCAACCTTGAGGGTTACTCATGGTCTATGGGTATAACCTAGATAAAGATTCTGTAAAGGAGACTGAGAAAGAAGTCAGATAGGAGGAGAATCAAGGGAGATTGGTTTCATGAGAAACTTAAGAGAGAAGAATTTCAAGGAATAGAAGGAGATCAGCAGTGTTGAAAGCTGGAGTGAGGTCAAGAAAAATGAGGATAGAGAAAAGAGCAGTAGATTTGGTAATTAAGAAATCATTGGTAATTTTGGAGAGACCAATGTGGGTTGAGTGATGCGATTAGAAGCCAGACTATAGAGTTAAAAGAGACTGAGAGGAAAGGAAGTGGAGGCATTGATTATAGATGGCCTTCTCAAGAAATTTAGCCCTAAAATGTAGGAGAGATGGGGGACAGTAGCTAGTGGGGATGAATAGATCAAGTGAGGGTTTTTTTTGAGGATGGGGGAATAGATGGGCATGTTGGTAGCCAATTACTAAGCATCCAGAAAACTGAGAGAG
Source organism: Vombatus ursinus (assembly GCF_900497805.2). Classification (NCBI taxonomy): domain Eukaryota; kingdom Metazoa; phylum Chordata; class Mammalia; order Diprotodontia; family Vombatidae; genus Vombatus; species Vombatus ursinus. Next base: position 7,365,893 of record NW_020945437.1, on the reverse strand, counting down.
AGATTGAAGATAAATGAGATAGTAGGAATGATAGTGGGAGCAATCTTTTGGAAAAGATGGGTTGGAATGGAATCACTTGTACAAGTACAATCACTCATACAAGGTTTACCTTGACAAGGAGAAGGGCTACCTTTTTAATGTGAAACAGGGCTGAAGAAGGAGGTGGAGTGGAGGATGACATCTGGGTGATGTGAGGTGAGGAAGAAGGCTCTCAGTTAATGACCTCAATTTTTTTTCAGTGAATTAGGAGCAAAGCTTTCAGCTGAGAGAATGAGGAAACTTTGGGAAACTGACTTTGTGATAAAAGAGAAAGACGTGTATTATCTCCAACGGGCATCATCCTTTTATTCTTAGTGCTTTTATAAGAGATTCTTTCCTATTATCAAAATCAATACCTATTTTCTTTGTCTTCCCTCTTCCCTCTCAATTTACTTTTGGTAATATTTATAGTCACTGATTGAATCTCTCAGGCAAGCCCATCAAATACTTCCAGGATCTTAGTGAGCAACTGTTTGCAGTGTATTTGTTATTCATTTATATATTTTGAGTGCAAGAAACAGTACTTTTCTACAGATAATTTCCTCTAGAATGTACACTATTCAAGAAGACAATTACAGGTACAAAGTATAATTATAGGTCCTATAATTATATAGTCAACTTAAGTCTTTCAGGCACCCTTGTCCCGTATTTTTTCTTTCAGTCACCTGAGTCCAATTCTATTCCTGCCTCGCACTCTTCCTCTTTTGGCTTCCCTTGAAGTCTTTCTCTCCTTCGTTCACTCCTCATTTCATTCAGTGTCAAAATGAGGCCTTATAAGGTGCTGTAGCTCAAGTGGTCCCTTTTGTGTGCTTGTTGATCTTGTTTGTGTTTCTTCTTTGTTCCAATGAAATACAATGTAAATTCCTCATGGGTAGGCACAGTTTTATCTTTGTATCCCCATGCCTGTCACATAGTAGATTCTTAATAAGTACTTGTTGAATTATAATGAATTGAATCATGATTTAAACGGGGAGGGGGTGGATTAGTCCCATAAAAATCTGTAGACAGTTTTGAAGATTTTGTGGCCAGAGAGTGACTGGTCAGATTTGTGTTTCAGATATATTAATTTGGCAGCTATGTACCCTCTGAGTCACTTTTATTTTTTTATTTTTTAGTCTTAATTTAAAATATATACAATAGATCAAATAAACAAATCTATTTTAAAGTGGACACTATCTCATTGTTAGAATTTTCTGGTGCTGTTGGTGAACAAATGAGACAACATATATTTGAGAGGGGAGAGATGTCCATTAGGAGGCTATTAGAATAGCCCAATTGACAGATGATGAGGATCACAGAAGGTGATCCAGCGAAGGATGCTCAGAATAAGTGATCAGAAATGGTGTGTGTGTTTGTGGGGGGGGGAGGGGAGGTGTTTTACAATGTCAGGAGTTACTTTGTATGTGTTTTGAATATACCTATGTATGTAAAATATGTTAAAATATAAGCTTCCTGAGGTAAGGAATTGTTTTACTTTTGTCTATGTATGCCAGTGTCTACATGGTGTCTAAATAAATTTCCGCTTACTCACTTGATTGCTTGGCTTCTTCCTCCATAAGCAGTAAAGTATGTCAGCCTTATTGTAATTAGTCAGATCCTTTCTTTTTTGATAAATTTACTTCCTTTTGCTCTATACTAGTAGTTTTTTTAATTGAGATAATATTCTTATACTATGTTCTTTTCATCCAGATATTTTATTTCCTATAAAAAGACTTTCTGCTGCAGGCTTTCAACCTTTTTGTTGTAGTATAGTCTATTTATAAGTATCCCAACTTATGCATTAAGTAATTAGTATAATAAATTTAGATAATTAGATGGTTCTACAGTGTATAGGCTTGCTTTTCTTTGAAAACAGAAACAAAAAGTAGATTTTATTTTAAAATATTTGTCTTATACCAAAAGTATATCAAACTGTATACCATGAAAAATCTTACATGGTAGTAATTATAGCATTTGCTTATTAAAATGGCTTTATTTCAAATATTTCATACTTTTTTCCCCTCCCATATCATATCACCATGGAATGTTAATAGAAGTGGAAAACCTAATTTTATGGTTCACTTGCACAGGCATATGGCTACTAAATTGCATATTTAGTTAATAGCTTTTTCTGGCTTGATGTTTTATATAAAGTAGATGATATGAATACATGAGAAGCCAAAACATACCTATTTGGTTATTAAAATTCATGTCCATATAGATTTATGTGGTCCATAACCGACTTCCTCACATTTAATGTTATTGGAAGATATGGAGAAATGTGAGTAATGAATAGATTTGATTATGTTGCCTACTATAGTTTAGATGTATTTTTTAGGACTAGCAAATTATGTACTGCAAAAACTTGACTATCCAGAACCCTTAAAGGAAGTGATTCATTTTAGATTGGTACATTTTCCAAACAGATTTAAGCCCCTAGAATAACCATTTTGGATAGAAATCATATAAAATCGTATTATTTATTTTCCTGCCTTTTAAAATAATACATTCAATATAGTTTAACATTTGATGATCTTGTTAACTCAGTGATTATTTTTTGATTCTCACATATGATATATATTATATATGTGTATTTTGTTGTTGTTCAGTTGTGTCCAATTATTCATGACATCATGGACCATAGCATGCCAGGTCCTTTTGTCCTCCACTATCTCCTGAAGTCTTTCCAAGCTCATATTCATTGCTTCCATGACATCCATCTCATCCTCTGCTGTCCCTTTTTCCTTTTTGCCTTCAGTCTTTCCCAGCATCAGAGTCTTTTCCAGTGTATATACAGACACACACAATACATACATACATACACATACATACATATATACACACACATAATACATACATACATGCATACATCTCTCTGTCTCTAGGTGTTTTTTCTACAATTTAGCTCTGATAGTGTCAGTTTTCTGCTCAAGGAGGTCCAGTTGCTCTCTATGATCAAAACATAGAGTCATCTATTTGACATTTAAAGTTCTTGATAATCTGGTACCTTCCTATTTTTTCATCCTCCTTATACCTTATTTCCCACCACACACTCTCTCATTCAGTGACACTGGCCAACTTGGAGTTCTTCAAATGTAACACTCCCCTTTCCTATGCAGAAAGTCTTTCCTGATCTTTGTAGCTACTAATGCTTTCTTTTTCAAATTGCTTTCATCTCTTCTGTATAGAGCTTGTAGGAACCTAGATTTTTAAATGTTATCTGTGCCAGTATAATGTATACTATTTGAGAACAGAGGTTGGTTTTTTTCCTTTTCTTTGTTTATCTTGTGCTTAGCACAGCTCCTGGCACTTAATAAACGCTTGTATCATTTTCTGGGTCACACTGGTCTTCATTAGAAACATCATTTTTGTAGTATTCTGTGGTACAGTAATATTCTCAGATGCTTTTTGGTTATGTAGAGCCATTTGTTCTTACACAAAATCCTAGAATACTGTGCTTTTTTGAGTTACTGTTTATTTATTTTTTTATATTTTCCTGCCCCCTTCCTTGTTTTCAGGCTGTCAGTTATTACTTCTTGCTTCTGTCTTCAGTCTTCTCCCTCTGATCTGCAGGAAAGCTAAACAAGCAGTTTAAACTTAGATGAAAATTAACCCTACAGTATAGTACCTAGAAGCAACATAATGTGTTTGAAAAGAGCACAGGGTTGTCTAAGGACCTTGATAAAGTCCTAACTCTCTGCTCTTGACTAGTCTCATGACCTCAAGTATCTCACTTCCCTGAGTCTCTGGTTATAAAATGAAAACATTGGACTAGGTCATCTCTAAGGTTCCTTCCAACCCCAAGCTTTCTGAGCCTGTGGAGCAGTATTATGCCTTATTGTGGAGGAGAACCTGGGTTCTGACAGGTTATTCCAGCAAAGTATAAGACCTGGTACAACTCACCAACCTGGAACTGCTTTAAATATGGGCCTGACCCTGGGCCGTATCTATTCTCTGAGACCTGTCATAGCTCATTTGTAAAAGTTGATCATCTAAGGTGTTGGTGTAAAGTTCTTTTGGTCAGAAGTTCAGGAATCATTTTACTGAGGTATGAAGGGTTTGCAGTTTTCGTGAGTGGTAAAAGTAAGTGTAATATAAAAGCAAATAGGTTCTGAAGTGACTTTTATGAGAAAAAAATGATTTTTATAGTAGGAATTTAGTTTTGTTTTTATTTTTTAATTTATGAAACAAAACAAACATTTTATAACAGTAGAATGATAAAAAGATTATTGCACAGGAAACTGCAATTCTATTATGTACAACTTGCAATTCCTTTTAAATATATAATAAATTTATCATAATTTCCCCCTCCCCTACCCCTTGAGATGGCTACCATTAGACACAAATATATATGTGTATGTAAATATATATATATAAATATATATGTAAAATGATTCTATACATATTTCCTTATCAGTTCTTTCTCTGGATGCAGATAGTGTCTTCCTTCATATGTCCTTTGTTGTTAGTTTGGGTATTTATAATAGTTAAAATGATTTAGTTGCTCAAAGTTGTTCTTAAAACAATATTGAGTTACTGCGTACGGCATTCTCTTGGTTTTGCTCACTTCACTTTTCTTGATTTTGTGCAGGTCTATTCATGTTTTTCTAAAATCAGTGAGCTCATCATTTCTTGTAGCATAGTAGTATTCCATCATGATCGTATACCACAGCTTGTTCCCCAGTTGATGGGCATCCCTGCAATTTCAGGTCCTTGCCACCACAAAGAGAGCTGCTATAAATGTTTTAGTTTAAGAATTTAGTTTTATAGTTATTTTTGCTGCTTGGAGTCATTTGTCATTTACTTCCTAGTTTTCATATTTGTCTTAGAAAAGTAGAGCATTATTATACTATTTAAAAATATGTATTTTAGAGATAATGACATTTTAATAGTTTATATAAATCTTATATTTTGGTTGATTCATTGTTAATTTTAAATGGGAATTATTAATTACCTTTTGTTTTTTAGTTATTAAAATGAGATATGTATCTGTCTGCTTTTAAAAAATCTTTTATTCAGACACTCAGGAGATTATCTACAATTATCTAAAATTAAAGTCCTATATATAAGCAATAGTACATTAAAATATATATATATGACTAATATGGAAATATCTTTCACATGATTATACACATATAATCTATATCAAATTGCTTACCATCTTAAGAAGGGGGAAGTGAAGGAGGTAGGGAGAAAATTTGAAACTCCAAATTTTTGAAAAATGAATATTAATATTTGTCTTTACGTATAATTGGAAAAAATAAAATACTATTTAAAAAGAAGAAAACTATGTATATATACACATTATTCTTTAGGAAAGGAGTTCAGTGTTATTTTGAGGGTAACATCCTCTCATTTGACTGTTACAAACTGACACTGAATATCTTGTTGCTATATAAATATGCATGAATAAATCATTTGTAAAAGAGCAGTGAAAACAATCAAATGTATATGAAGGATATGCTTATGGGAGCCTAAGTGAAAAGTTACAAATGTTGTAAATCCATCCAGAAAATGCAATATTGTGGCATAGGGAATCCAGGCTTCTTTTCTTGGGTCATATATAGTTCTCTTTTTAAAATGTGATAGGATATAAGTTGTTTATGGAAACTTTCTTAGGATTTCTAATCTACTACTAAGGATAAAGAGTGCCCCATACTCTTGAGGAACCTAATTGTGCATTGGAATCATAAGTGGGTCTCCATTGGAATTTTAGGTTGTTTCTTGTTTAAGTCTTCATATGTGTTACCAAACCTGGAATAATTTTGCATTTGCATTTGCGGAAGTATGAAGTAAGAAAATTTGCTTTCAACACCTCGTAAGCACATGATACTCACTCCCAATCCAGTATAAGCACATAGTGCTCTCCTGCTGCCTAGTGAATCCTGCTGTGCTTGATCCTACCTAGTCTTGTTCTCTGTGGTTACCATCTTCTCATTGAAGCTTCCTAGCGCCGTGTTCTTGTTTCTTCAAGTACTGTTCCTTCAGTTGTAGCTAATAAAATAATAAATGAATCTAAGTTGAATCAGGGTTGTTTTTTTTTTTTAGAGAAATGATTCTTTAACCCTCCTTTGCCCCCGTTCTTTAGACTATATTCCGTCCTCATCTTTAGAAAGCCTTTTTGAATAAGGCTTGGCATTACGTGCCACCTCCCAGATGAAGCCTTTCCTGATCATCTTAGTTTCCCCTACCCCACCAGTTCTCTTGTATGTGTATGTTAGTATGTGTATGTTAGTATCCAGTGTCTGCTAACATAATATACATTTCTTGAGGACAGGAACTAGTTTTCCTTTTTATTATCACAGTACATGTTTAGAGCTAAAGAAACCTTAGAAGCCCTTGAGTCCAGTCTTCTCCTTTTGTTGATGACAGGCTCAGAGTGGTTCAGTAACTTACTCTTTTTAACTTTGTATCTCCAGGGCAAAAATGATGGCTAACACTTTAAAAAAAAAAAACTTTTTTTCCCCTTTTATTTGGTTTACCCTAACAATTTCATTGGAATTGGGAGCTCTCAGGAGGAAATTTCTACCAATGCAGATTTGCAGTCATTCTCTAATTTCCAGTCTTAGAGATTTCCATGGAGCTGTGAGAGCAGTTAAGTGACTTATCCGAAGTTACATAGCTAGTATGGTTCAGTTGTAGGACTTGAATAGTCTCCCTGACTGCTAGAGTGGCTCTCTATCTACTATAACATGGTATCCACCAAATCGGTAGGGTCTTATTCATAAGTGCTTGTTGAATTAAACTGAGATGTTTGTTGATTAAATGATGTCAGTGTTCAAATCACAGAGAAGCAACTGCCTGCTGGTAAGGCCAGCCCCTTACTTGGTACTCTTTTACACCAGAAAGTATTGTTTGTAGTAATCCTTTCATTTCTTCTTTTCAGCCATTCATTCCCCAGATATCTTATTTTTAAAATTAAGTCAAGCTATTAGATTTTTCCATGCTCATTTAAAATAGTTTTTAACTAAAGAATATAAGTCAGATACAACTAATGGTTGTGAAGTGGTTAGGGGTACCGTGGTTAGAGTGCTGGGTTTGGAGTAAGGAAAATCTGATTTTAAACCTGGTCTCAAACACTACCCAGCTAACATCCCAGTAATACCATAGAATTGTCGATAAGAACACTTTGAGTAATGAAGATTAGCATTAGAAATGGGCTTTTTGATCATTAAGGTGACATTGTTTCCACAGATCACTGAAGATTATGATATGGAACTGTGATAATTTTTATCTATTAGTCCTAAAAAGAGTTGTGTTAAATGTTAAATTTTTGAAAAAAAAATAGATGAAATGGGGCAAAATAAGTTTCTCATTTTATTTGTGTAAGAATATATTATGTAATACAAAGAGGAAAATTGCATAAAATCATGTAAATGATGGTATCATTTAAATTTATGAAGTACTTGCTAACATCAGTAAACTGCTCTTTCTGTGTGTGTGGGTTGTGGTTTTTGGCATAACAAGAATCTAAAATGAAATTTGAATGGTAGAATAGTATGTGATAGTAGCAAACTTCCTTAGTTTTAGCCATTTATCATTTCATTAAAAACACAGTCTGTTTCTAATTTTTTATTCATTTGTTAGAAGTTCTATTTCTTTGGCCATTGCCATCATCCATTACCCCACCTTGGCTTTTTAAAGTATTTATTCAGCTAGATGTGAAGCTTTTCAAATTCAGTAATCATACTTTTTTCAATATTTAAGATTTAAGAATGCATCATTGAAGCATTACAGTTATTGACATTTTCCCCCATTTAATTAAATCCCACCCTCATTATTCTCACATAACACTTTTACAGTTTCGATCTTAACTTGATTAAGATGAAGGAATGCAGGCATAGGACAAGCTTCAAGTCTGATAGAGTTCCTAAACAGTCTACCAGGAACCACCTGCTTTCCTCAAGGGCATTTCCTATTACAACATTAACTAGATTGTTTCTCGTTCCACCCAACATTTCTGTGTGAAAATTTTGGCTACACACAAATACATACTCCATTTTTGCCATACACTATATTTAATACACTTAAAAAAAACACTTAGAAGACCATAGCTCTGTGAATTTTGTCAGCTTCCTCCCCCAATTAGTTCTGTTTATTGTGACTAATTAAATCTTGAAGACTAAAAAGGCCAAGCCATTTCAGTTTCTAAGTGACCTGGATATTGTGAGGGATTACACGTTGAGGGTATTACTCTACTTCATTCCTAATGATCTTCCCAGCATGACGTTACCGAGTTGTTCTGCCATGCTGAGATTCTGTTTGTTCATCTCATTCCAGCTTTTGGGTGGAGACAACATTGGTATTTAGCCATGGTTAGACTGACCTTTACATTGATTTACTAGTGTTTTGGCAATATCGCAGAGAGGATTTTCTATAGCCAGTGCTTTGTAGAATTTTATATAAGAAGGTTTTAGCTTTCTGAACTGCACGAAATCCCTAAAAGTAGTAACTTAGTAAGTTTTTTTAATCCAACCAAAATTGTGTTTAAAAAAAACCTATCATTAAAGTGAGCTTTTTTCTTAATTATGAAAACTTCTATGTTTTCGCAAGTTATCTGTTTATGCATCTGAGATAGTTTTGGATTTATTTCTGGGTGTTTGTTTCGTTTTTGAGAAAGAATAATTAAGATTAATGCATTCATAAAGCAATTTTATAATCACCCAAGAAGAAATAAGCTAATAAGGCAGTTCCTTGTTCTTGTTGCCATCCCTTTTGCTCTCAAGCAAGATTGCAGGAAGCTTAAAGGTACAGTTCTGAGCAAGTTTAAAGCCCAGTTATTAAAAGGAAATGGGCAGTTTGCTGAAACTGGAAATTTTATACTTCATACCTAAATAACTTAATTACTGAGACATTTATTTCAGCTTTGTCCATTTCCAATTCTTTAATGACTATAAGCATCAAGTTTCCACTGTTTTTCTGAAAATACAGTAATTAGAAAAAGCCCATTCTTGCAAATCTTCCTGGGCCTTTTAATTAAAGATTTTTAGCAAAAGAAAAGGCTTATGTTTTCTTTCATGACTATTTTTTGATTCAGGAATAGTTCTATTAGAATGGAAGTCTGGTATAATGAGAACATAATACTTTCAAGTGAGTAGCTTGGTGCACATGAAGGACTAAAGATTTTCTGAGGATCATGTTCTTTGTCTTAGACCTCCTACTGTTATTAGATGTTGAAATGTTGAAAGGACTGGAAAACAGAAAAGATGGTGAGATTGAGTTCTTAGTTGAAGAACCTCTCTTTTCCCAAGATTCAAGGCTCTGATTCATAGTAAATTTTATTTTTGTAATTTTAAAATAAATTTTTCTTATTCTTCACTGAAAGAAAAATAAATTGAGGGTGGAGTGAAACATTCCATTAACTGTTTTCTTGTAAATTTTAGTTTTTCTCAGTTGTTTACTTTATTTTCTAAAAAGTCTGAAATAGATAATTTTATCTTCATTTGCATATAAACTGCAGTGAGTTTATTTGATCTTGCTGAAGTTCTTCATACTATACTGTATACCAAATTGGCACAAAGTAATAATAACTATAATGAAATCTTAGTATTTTTATAATTTTGAAAATTTGAACAAGGACAAAACTTTTATATTCTTCCTATGACAATTGTCTGTAAGCAAACTAAGATTTTCAACAAGGTTGAAAGGTGAATGTTTACTTACAGAAGAGACGAAAAGGTTTTATAAAACTTAATATTTCCATTTAAATATTAGATAATATTTCTTTATACTAGATATGAACTATTTCAGTGTTAAGAAAAGTACCATATTCCAGAATATACTTTCTATGCTAATGGCAACTTTTCTCACATGATACCGCAACATTTCTGTTACCGTTTATTAGGATGCACTTCAATGATTCAAAGAAGATTTTAGTTTCTACTCTATGCCTGGTATTATATTCAGTACCAGGGTCAAAAGGACAAAAAAAATGACATAGGTTCTACCCCTAAGGGATACAGTATATACATACGAAGTGGAATGTGATAGAGACATAGAGTGCTCTAGTTAAATTTGAGGAAGGAGCAGTTTCAGCTGAGGACTGGGGAGGCTTTGTGGAGAAAGGATCTCCTTTCTGAGCACCTGAGCTGTGCCTTGATTAAAGAACAATTTCAGCAGACAAAGTTTGCGGAAAGTAATGTTTTTCCTAGGTGGGGAAGATATCCCATGTAAATGCATGGAAGTGGAGTCAAGAAAGGGTAGGATGAAATCAAGAAATAATTGATAATTTTAATTTTTCTAGTATGCATGTTTCATCACAAGGATTAGCATGGAATTAAAGTGAAAAGGTTACTTTAGTTAGAGCTTAATTGTGGAGGCCTTTTTTTATGGTAATTTTTATTTATTTTTTTGTTTTCAACATTTACTTCCACAAGATTTTGAGTTCCAAATTTTCACCCCATCTCACCCCTCCCCCTACCCCAAGATGGCATGCATTCTGAATACCCCTTCCCCTAGTCTGCCTTCCTTTCTATCTCTCCCCGCTTCTCTTATCGCCTTCCCCTTCAATTTTCCTGTAGGGCAGGATGGATTTCTGTGCCCCATTTCCTGTATTTCTTATTTCCCAGTTGCATGTGAAAACATTTTTTTTAAACATGTGTTTTTAAAACTTTGGATTCCAAATTTTCTCCCTTCCTCCCTCCCCACCCACCCTCATTGATAAGGCAAGCAACTAAATGTAGGTTATATATGAGCAGTTATGCAAAACACTTCCATAGTTGACATGCTGTGGAAAAACTAACTCTATTTCCCTTAATCCTATCCCGCCCACCCATTTATTCTATTCTTTCTTTTTACCCTGACCCTCCTCAGAAGCATTTGCTTCTGATTACTCCCTTTCCCAATCTGCCCTCCCCTCTATCATTCCCCTACTCTCTTGTCCCCTTCCCCCCCATTTTCCTGTAGCGTAAGACAGATTTCCACACCCAATTGAGTATGTATGTTATTCCCTCCTTAAGTCAAATCTTATGAGAATAAGATTCACTCATTCCCTCTCACCTTCCCCCATTTCCCCTCCACTGTAAGAGCCTTTTCTTTTCTGGTTTTTTTTTTGTGGGATAATTTACCCCATTCTACCTCTCCCTTTCTCCTTCTCCTAGTATATTCCTCTCTCACCCCTTAATTTTATTCTCCAGATATGACCCCTTCATTTTCAACTCACCCTGTGCCCTCTATCTATCTATCTATATCTATATATACGTACATATAATTTTTTCCCCTCCAACTACCCTAATACTGACAAAGGTCTCATCAGTTACAAATATCATCTTTCCATGCAGGAATGTAAACAGTTCAACCTTAATAAGTCTCTTATGATTTTGTCTTTCCTGTTTACCTCTTCATGTTCCACTTGAGTCTTGTATTTGAAAATCAAATTTTCTATTCAACTCTGGTCTTTTCATCAAGAATGCTTGAAAGTCCTCTATTTCACTGAATGATAATTTTCTCCCCTGCAGGATTATACTCAGTTTTGCTGGGTAGGTGATTCTTGGTTGTAATCCTATCTCCTTTGCCCTCTGGAATATTATATTCCATGCCCTGCGGTCCCTTAATGTAGAAGCAGCTAAATCTTGTGTTATCCTGATTGTGTTTCCATAATACTTGAATTGTTTCTTTCTGGCTGCTTGTAATATTTTCTCCTTGACCTGGGAACTCTGGAATTTGGCTACAATATTCCTAGGCGTTTTTTCTTTGGGCATCTCTCTCAGGAAGAGATCACTGGATTCCTTCAATTTCTATTTTGCCCTCTGGTTCTAAAATATCAGGGCAGTTTTCCTGGATAATTTCTTGAAAGATGATGTCTAGGCTTTTTTTTTTTATCATGGCTTTCAGATAGTCCAATAATTTTTGAATTCTCTCTCCTGGATCTATTTTCCAGGTCAGTTGTTTTTCCAATGAGATATTTCACATTGTTTTCTAATTTTTCATTCTTTTGGATTTGTTTTACAGTGTCTTGATTTCTCATAAAGTCACTTGCTTCCAGTTGCTCTATTCTAATTTTTAAGGAAGTATTTTCTTCAGTAAGCTTTTGGACTTCCTTTTCTATTTGGCCAATTTTGCTTTTTAGGGCATTCTTCTCCTGATTGGCTTTTTGGACCTCTTTTGCCATTTGGGTTAGGCTATTTTTTAAGGTGTTATTTTCTTCAGTATTTTTTTGGGTCTCCTTTAGCAAGTTGTTGACTTGTTTTTCATGATTTTCTTGCATTACTCTCAGTTTTTCCTCTACTTCTCTTACTTGCTTCTCAAAATCTCTTTTGAGCTCTTCCAGGGCCTGGGACTGATTCGTATCTTTCTTGGAGGCTTTGGACGTAGGAGCTTTGGCTTTGTTGTCTTCTTCTGGTTGTATGTTTTGATCTTCTTGGTCACCAAAGTAAGATAATATAGTCTGACTCTTTTGAGCTGCCTCCTCATGATCCCAGCCAATTACTTGAGTTTTAAACCCTTTGTTAAGGTAAAAGTCTGCTTCCAATGTGGAGAATGTACTGTCCCAAGCTTCGGGGGTTTGTGTAGCTGTTTTCAGAGGTACTTCTAGGGACCTGTAAATTTTCAGTTCTTCCAAGGTGGTATGATAAGGGGCGAGGTGTTTCCTCTCCACCGCCACAACAAGCTTCACCACACCAGCGTTCCTCCTCGCCCCAGGACCGCCCCTTAGAACTGTGACCCAGATCCAAGTACTGGTAAAGCAAGAGATTCCTGCCTCAGCACTGGCAAAGAGATCCTTGTAATCCCCTCTGATCAGCAACTGGATTCTCCCTCACTGTGCGGACCAGAAGCTCAGGAATCAGTCACTGCCCCAGGCCGCGCTAGAGACTTGTGGCTAGGACCTAGCTCCTCTCTCACCACAGTCACAGACTTTTCCCACTGACCTCCACATTGTCTTTGGTGTTCCTGGGTTGAGAAGTCTGGAAACTGCCACAGCTGCCCTCTATTCAGTACTGTGAGGCCTGCTCCAGGGGTGCTGCAAACTGGGCTCCTCTCCCCACACGGCGCGATACACCTTTCCGATCAACCATCCAGGCTGTCTTTGGCTGGAAGTTTGTTTCACTCTGTCTTTTTATGGGTTCTGCTGCTTTAGAATTTGTTTAGAGCCATTTTTTTAGGTATTTGGAGGGCTTTGGGAGAGAGCTCAAGACAGTCACTGCTTTCCCTCTGCCATCTTGGCTCCGCCCCTGAGGACTTTAAATGCTAGAGAGAGGAATCTGTGAGTTGTCTTGTAATCAGGGGTGAGTCACTGAAAGGTTTTGAAGAGAGGGATGACAGGGTCAGACCTGTGCATTAGTATGTTTATTTTGACAGCTGAATAAAGAATGATATGGAAAAGGGAAAGACTGGAAGCAAGGAGTCTAATTACAATAGTCTATTACTCCCCTGACCTACCTTACTTTCCTCCTTTTGAAGTCTTAACACTAAAATTGACCCCTTCTATTATACAGTGATCTCTAACCTTAACCTCACTGCCCCCTTACCCTGTTGTTGCTTATGCCTTGCTAAACCCAATCCTGGGTTTTCTTTATCTGATATCTTTATAACAATTCTTATTCTGATGATGCTGAAGGATGTCACATAACCATATGACTAGGTTCACTCCATCTGTGTTTTCTTTACTAGATCCACTCCATCTGTGTTTTCTAATGTCTACTGGACCCTCCTTGCTTCATGACTCTGCCTCCTATTCTTCAGTAGCTCCCTATTACCTTTGGGATGGATGATAAAAAAAGTTCATTATGATGTCATTTAAAGACCTCACAGTCTGGCTACAACCTATATTTCTCGACCTCTCCTTCCATTTCGCTGTGCCCCACCCTCCAGTTATTCCTTTCACATTAATTTCTGGCCTGTTTATTGTTTTCCAAAGTGTAGATATTATGCCTTCACATCTGTGTTTTTGCACAGATTGTCTGCCATGCCTAGAATGTACTCCCTCTCCTTATTTTTCCCAGCTTCCTTCAAGGTTTAGTTCAGGTTTGTTCTATAAAAAAACTTGCCTGATCTTTAGTTTTAATCATCTCTCTTCTCAAATTACTTTGTATTTACTTATGCATATATATATTATATCATTGCTGTAGAATGTAAACTTATTTCTTGGTCTTTGTGTATTCAAGTGCCCAGTACAAAATCCTTTGTATGATAGATTTTTTACAATTTTTTATTCATCTTAACCTTAAATACAGAATGAGAAAAGAAAAAAAAAAAAACATTGCCAGGTACAGAGCAGAACATGCTAGATGTTTTAATAAATTGTATGTTGGATTGAATTAAAATGAATTGAACTATAACCATACAAGGGAGAACTTTAATCATTAGTGTATCAGAAAAATGGCACTGGCCCACTTGAGATTGTTCTTGCTGCCCTTTATGACAATTAGTGGTTTGCTTTATTGAAATGGGAAGCTACGGGTGGAAGTATCCCTAGGATGTGATGATTTGGGACAGTGCCCTGTGTAGTAGCATAACTGGGGAAGCAATGGAAATGGGGAAATGATTTGGTTCTGGGAACTGTTGTTTAAAAAAGAAATGAAAAAAAAAATCTCCCTGAGGTTCAGAGACACGTCCCTTTCTGAGCCAAACTGGTAGAACTGTCTATTCCTCCTTCAAAATTTACTTCTCAGATTATTACCCTCCTGTGACTTACCTATCAAGATCACCTTTAGTGTTCATTTTAAACCCTGATTTCGCCATGTAAAAGGATACATGTATTTTAATGAAGGGGGAGTCTCTGATACAGGTCAATTAGAAGTAATAAACCTAATCAGTTTTATTGATTAATATAACACTCTTTTCTTAATTTTTATAGATTAAAAAAGTTCTTGAAATGATTATCTTATTTAATTAGCACTTAATCGTCTAATTAGGCCAAGATTAAGGATTTTGTATCATTTATGGGTGATTTAACTTGTGCAAAGAAAAATGTATATTCTAAACTGGATCAAACAATTCAGAAATCAATATATATTCACCATAAGGAAGACTAGCATGTGTATAGGACATTGTGTCACCACACAGGAAAAATGACCCCAAGTACATTCTCTTTGTTGTTGTTGTTGTTGTTGTTAATTAATTAATTTATTTGTAGCTTTCAACATTCATTTCCACAAGATTTTGAGTTTCAGATTTTCTCCCCATCTCTCCCCCCACCCCAAGATGGCGTGCATTCTGAATACCCTTTCCCCTGATCTGCCCTCTCTTCTATTCCCACCCCCCACTCCTTTTATTATCCCCTTCCCCTTCTATTTTCCTGTAGGGTGGGATAGATTTCTATACCCCATTGTCTGAATATCTATCTTATTTCCCAGTTGCATGTAAAAATATTTTTTTAATATTTGTTTTTAAAACTTTGGGTTCCAAATTCTCTCCTTTCCTCCGGGCCCACCCACCCTCACTGAGAATGCAAGCAATTCGATACAGGTGATACAAGTGTAGTCATGCAAAACATTTCCATAATAGCCATGTTGTGAAAAACTAACTATATTTCCCTTCATCTTATCCCACCCCCCCACGTATTCTATTCTTTCCTTTGACCCTGTCCCTTCTCAAAAGTGTTTGTTTCTGATTAACCTCTCCCCAAATATGCCCTCCCCTTTATCATTCCCCTGCTTTCTTGTCCCCTTCCCCTCTGTTTTCCTGTAGGGTAAGATAGATTTCCATACCCAATTGAGTGTGTATGTTATTCCCTCCTTAAGCCAAATCCAATGAGAATTAGATTCATTCATTCCCTCTCACTTCTCCCTTCTTCCCCTCTATTGTAAAAGCTTTTTCTTCCCTCTTTTATGTGAGATGATTTACCCCATTCTACCTCTCCCTTTCTCCTTCCAGTACAATCCTCTCTCACCCCTTAACTTTATTATTTAGATATCATCCCTTCATATTCAACTCACCCTGTGCCCTCTGTCTATATATATTCCCTCCAACTACCCTAATACTGAGAAAGGTCTCATGAGTTACAAATATCATCTCCATGTGTGATAAACAGTTCAACTTTAATAAGTCCCTTATGATTTCTCTTTCCTGTTTGCCTTTTCTTACTTCTCTTGAGTCTTGTATTTGAAAGTTAAATTTTCTATTCAGCTCTGGTCTTTTCATCAAGAATGCTTGAAAGTCTTCTATTTCACTGAATGTCCATTTCCACCCCCGCCCCGGAAGGATTATATTCAGTTTTGCAGGGTAGGTGATTCTTGGTTTTAATCCTAGCTCCTTTCACCTCCAGAATATATTCTAAGCCCTCTGACCCCTTAATCTAGAAGTTGTTAATTCTTGTGTTATCCTGATTGTGTTTCCATAATACTTGAATTGTTTCTTTCTGGCTGCTTGCAATATTTTCTCCTTCACCTGAGAACTCTGGAATTTGGCTACAATATTCCTAGGAGTTTTCCTTTGGGGATCTCTTTCAGGAGGTGATCAGTGGATTCTTTCAATTTCTATTTTGCCCTCTGGTTCCAAAATATCAGGACAGTTTTCCTTGATAATTTCTTGAGAGATGATGTCTAGGCTCTTTTTTTGATCATGGCTTTCAGATAGTCCAGTAATTTTTAAGATATCTCTCCTGGATCTATTTCCCAGGTCAGTAGTTTTTCCAATGACATATTTCACATTGTCTTCTCTGTTTTCATTCTTTTGCTTTCGTTGTAGAGTCATAGAGTCATTAGCTTCCATTTGTTCCATTCTAATTTTTAAGGAATTGTTTTCTTCAGTGAGCTTTTGGACTCCCTCTTCCATTTGTCCAATTCTGCTTTCGAAGGCATTCTTCTCTTCATTGACTTTTTGGACCTCTTTTGCCATTTGGGTTAGTCTATTTTTTAAGGTGTTATTTTCTTCAATATTTCTTTGGGTCTGCTTTAGCAAGCTGTTGACTTGTTTTTCATGATTTTCTTGCATTACTCTCATTTCTCTTCCCAGTTTTTCCTCTACTTCTCTTTCTTGCTTCTCAAAATCCTTTTTGGGTTCTTCCATGGCCTCTTGGAGGCTTTGGATGTAGGAGCTTTGACTTTATTGTCTTCTTCTGGTTGTATGTTTTGATCTTCTTTGTCGCCAAAGTAAGATTCTATGGTCTCACTTTTTTTGCACTGTTTGCTCATGTTCCCAGCCAATTACTTGACTATTATATGCCTTGTTAAGGTAGAAGTCTGCTTCCAGTGTGGAGAATGTACTGTCTCAAGCTTCAGGGGTTTTCTGCAGCTATTTTCAGAGATAATTCTAGGGACCTGTAAATTTTCAGTTCTTCCAAGGTGTTACCATCAATGGTGAGGTGTTTACTCCTTTCCTGGCCTTTGCTGTGATCTATGAGTGATTACAAGCACTCTTTTCTGCCTTGGAACTGTGAGGAGGATTCCCTGTCCCGCCACTACAAGCTCTACCATGCCAACACTTCCCCTCATTGCCCCAGGACTGCCACCCAGGACTGTGACTCAGATCCAAGCACAGGTAAAGCAAGAGTATCCTGCCTCAGCACCAGCAAAGAGACCCCCCTCTGTTTGTGGGCCAGAGAGCTCCGGAAGCAGCTGCCGTCCTGGGCTATTCTGCGACTGGGGCAGGACGGAGCTCCTCTGTCACAGGAAAAGGTCTGACAGACCTTTCCTGCTGACCTTCCAAGCTGTCTTTGGCATTTGTGGGTTGAGAAGTCTGGAAACCACCACAGCTCCCCTTGATTCAGTCCCCTGAGGCCTGCTCCAGGTTCATGTAAGCCCCATCTTTGCCTGTGCAGCCCATGCTGAACTGCACTCCTCTCCCATCCTCGCTTAACAGACCTTTCCAATCAGCCATCTAGGTTGTCTTGGGCTAGAAATTTGTTTCACTCTGGATTTGTGTGGGTTCTGCTTCTCTAGAATTTGTTTAAAGCCATTTTTTGCAGGTATGTGGAGGAGTTTGGGGGATAGCTCAAGCAAGTCACTACTTTTACTTCACCATCTTGGCTCCGCCCTCCCACATTCTCTTTTGTTAATGGTCCACTAGGTGAATGAGGAGAGAGGTATCGTGGAAACTAAGGAAGGAAAAGACTGTTTAGTAGGGCATGGAGTTGAGGTGGGGGTGGGGGAGTCAACAATGTCAGAAGTTGTAGAAAAGTCAAAGAGGAGGAGGTTGGAGAAAAGGCTTTTGGATTTAGCAGCTGAGAGATCTCAACTTTGAGAAAGAAATTTTGTAAGAGTGGTGAGATCAGAAGCCAGTCTTCAAGGGTTTGAGAAATGAATGAATACATAGACTCTTTCTAAGAATTTAGTAGTTAAAAGAAGGAGTTATAATGTATCTTCCTCACCTCAAACCTCCCCTCCTCTTTAGCTTTTTTTAAATTTTCTGTCTTCCCCCATTACATTGTGAGCTTGAGGGTAGGAATTGCCTTAGGCCTTTCTTTGTTTTTGCAGTGCTTAGCACAGTGCCTGGTAGACACTTAAATGTTTCTTAACTCTGATTCTGACAGATGCCTTACAAATTGCAAATGAAGGAGTACATACAACACACACAAGTGTTCTTTCACAGAAGAGTCCTAACCAGAACAGTTCTCTCTGTCCTGGTCTTCTAAGAATTACTGAAGAAAATTTGAAGCCATGTTAATTATATCTGCTATAAACACTTGCTTTAACTGTAATTGAACTCTCATAGAAGAGACCAGAGAGACCATCTGATTCGATAGCTTAATTTTACGGATGCGGAAACTGAGGCTCATTGAGGTTAGGTGACTTACCCATAGTCATATAGATAGTGAGCATGCGCATGAGATTTAAGTCCAGTTCATTTAAATGAATGTTCTATCAACTGTTTTATTCTTTTCAGTAGTCCTTATATGCATCTCTTTTTATTCTTTCTTGTTTTCTTCCCATAGATTGTTTTAGACCTCCTTAACAATTTTAGTGTCCCTCACCTTCTTCATTGTTATCAGATAACTTCACCTTCTGCTTTACTAAGTAGAGGTCTGTTTGATAGCAACTCTTTCAATTTCCATTCTCTTCACCTCAGATTTTCTTCAGATATCTTTGCCTATACTCTGCCTTACAGGAGAAAATTTACCTTCTATTCCTGTACTTTTGACCCCATCTCCTCTTAACTGTTTCAGGGACATGATCTGTCAGTTATCCACTATCTTTCTAGCATCTTCAACCTCTTCCTGTATGCTGGATCCTTGCCCTTTGCATGATGATTGCTTATGTTTATTTAATGCCTCA
This sequence comes from Vombatus ursinus, assembly GCF_900497805.2. Taxonomy (NCBI): domain Eukaryota; kingdom Metazoa; phylum Chordata; class Mammalia; order Diprotodontia; family Vombatidae; genus Vombatus; species Vombatus ursinus. The sequence goes on along the minus strand of NW_020945437.1, from coordinate 7,346,724 downwards.
AGTTTCAACACCATATAGCTGCAAACATGCTCATTAGCCTTCCTGCAGTTAGCCCCTGTAGAACTCTTTCTCCATCTTTTTTATTCCTTCTAAGAGTAATCTATATGTATTATGTTCTTTTTTTATTTTAATTCAGTTTTATTTTCAGTTCTGAATTCTCTCCCTCCTACCTTCCACCCCTGAGAAAGAAAAGCAAAACGTATTGTAAACATTCATAATCAAGTAAAACAAATTCCTGCATTAGCCATGTTCAAGTATATAGATACACACATATATACATTCCATCTATACATGTATGTTATACATACACACACCCCTCAGTTTGCACTCTAAGTATATTGCCTCTCTATCTGGAGATGGGTAGCCTGTTTTCTTATAAGGTCTTTGGAATTGTGATTGGTCGTTTTGTTTATCAGATTTCCTAAGTCTTTTCCACGTTGTTTGTTAGCTAGTTTGTCAGCGCTGGGCCTGGATTCCTGAAGACCTGAGTTCAAATATGACCCCAGAAACTAACTAGCCATGTGACACTAGGCAAGTCTCAACTCTGTGTCTCAGTTTCCTCAACTGCAAATGGGGATCATAATAACACCTATCTCCCAGGGTTGTTGCAGGAATCAAATGAGACAACATTTGTAAAGTGCTTAGCACAGTGCCTTAATTGGTGCTTAATAAATGCTTGTTCTCTTCTACTCTTCCCCTTTAAAATATTGTTGTTATTATATAAATTGTTTTCTTATTTATTTAATTTTGTATCAGTTCATATGAGCCTTCTCAGGTTTCTCTGAAACCAGCCTCTTCATTGTTTCTTACTGCAAAATTACTCCATCGCGTTTGTATTCCATAACTTGTTTAGCTATTTCCCAATTAATGGATCAGCTTCCAATCCTTTAACATCACTAAAAGAGCTACTATGTGTATTTTTGTGTATATGGGTCCTCTTCCTCTTTCTTTGATATCTTTAGGGGATAGATCTAATAGTGCTGTTGCTGTTGAAGTGTATGTACAGTTTAATAGTTTTTTGGGGATAGTTCCAAATTGCTTTCCAGGATGGCTAGACCACTTCATGTTTCCCCCAACAGGGCATTAATGCACCTGTTTTCTTATAGCTCCTCCAGCATTTGTCATTTCCCTTTTTATTTTGGTCAGCTTTGCCAATCTGCTAGATTTGAGATGGTGGCTCAGAGTTACTTCAATTTCCATTCCTTTAATTATTAATGATTTAGAGGGATTAAAAATATATAGCTATATTAATAGCTTTGACTTCTTCCTCTAACAACTGCCTGTTCATATCCTTTGACCATAGCAATAAGGGAATGACTCATTCCTATAAATTTAAATTGGATCCCTATATATCTTAGAAATGAGACCTTTATCAGAGAAACTTACTGCAAAGATTTTTCCCTAATTTCCTGCTTATCTTTTTAATTGCATTAGTTTTGCCTGCACACATACTTTTTAATTTTCTATAATCAAAATTGTCCATTTTATCACTTGTGAATTTTTTCCTTGTTTGGTCATGGACTTTTCTCCTATCTATAGGTCTGAAAGGTAAATTTTTTTTCCATGCTCCTCTTATTTGTTTAAGATATTACCTTTTACATCCAACCTATGTACCCATTTGGTGTTTGTCTTGATATATGATATCAGAGATGTTGGTCTCTACCTGTTTTCTGCCAAACTTTCTTTCTAGTTTTTCCAAAGGCTTTTATTGAATAGTGAGTTCTTGCCCCAGTTGCTGGTATCTTTGGAATTGTCACACACCAGTCTACTTTGCTCATTTCCTTCTATAGATTGAATACCTAATGTGTTCCACTGAGCAACCTCTGTTTCTTACCTAACGCCAAATTATTTTGAATGTTATAGCTTTGTAATGTAATTTGAGATCTGGTTCTGCTAGACTCAACATGTTTAAAACAGAACTATCTTCTCTTCCAACCCTTCACTTCTTTCTGACTTCCCTGTTACTTTTGAGGGTACTACCATATTCTCCAGTTACACAGGATCACAACCTAATTGTCATCCTTAACTCTTCACTATCTCTCACTCACCATGTCCAATCAGTTACAAAGTCTGATTTGGTTTTTGCCTTCATGCCTCTTTCTCTCCTCTGCCATTGCCAGCATCCTAGTGCCATTAGTTCATCATTGAAATATTGGAAAAGCCTTTTGCTTGGTCTCCCTGCTTCAAGTCTTACTCCACTCCAATGTATACTCCATTTAGTTGTCCAGTTGATCATCTCATTCTCTCCGCTCCACCTGCTTCAGTCAGTAAACTCTAGTGTTTCCCTTTTATCTCCAGGATCAAATGTAAGATCCTCTTTTTTCTTTTAAAGCCTTCATAACCTGGCCACTCCCTACTTTTCCAGTCTCCTTTTACCTTTTTCTTCTCCATGGGTACTCCACCTTTCAACTGTGAACATTTTCCCTGGCTTTCCTCCATGCCTGAAATTCTCTCCCCTCCTCTATCTCCTAGCTTCCCTGACTTTATTCAGGTCCCAGCTAAATTCCTACCTTCTGTAAGAAACTTTTCTCAATCACCTGTAATGATAGTGCTTTCTTTTGAAGATTACCTCCAACTTATCCTGTATGTATTTTGTTTGTATATAGCTGTTTGCATGTTGTTTCCCCATTAGACTGTAAACTCCTTGAGAACAGACTTTTTTGTAGTTGCCTTTCTTTGTAACCCTAGCATTTTGCAAAGTGACTAGCATGTGGTAGTTCTTAGTAAATACCCATTTACTGACTGAGTGACTGAAAATGTTGGGAAAGCTGGAGGATGTTAGGTATACTGTTATTGTGATGGTGGATCTGTCAAGTATGCCCGCTGTTTTAGGTTAATAGGAATTCTGCCCAAAAAATAATTAAATGCTCCAAATTCCCTTTGACTTAGTGGTTTTAGTGCTTGGGCATATAGCTCAAAGAATTCAGTCAGGTCAACATCCAGTATATACCAGAATAATAATAGCACACTTTTTTTGTAGTAGCAGAGAACTAGAAATAAATTGGGTTTCTCTTGTTGAGAAAAGTCTGAAAAAAAACTTTTATGAATTTAATGGAGTAATATTGAGCAATAAGATATGAAAAATATGAGGATTTCAGAAACATGAGTTTGCAGAGCAAACTAAGTAGAACCAAGAGAACAATATGCCTAATGACAAAAATGTCATTGAAAAGATTTTGAATTTTCAGTAACTGAAAAACAATGAAAGTACTGGAAAATAGTTAATGCAACCTATCTTCTTCCTTCAGAGAGGTGAGGAACTACTAGGACTGAATATTGTGTATATTAATAGATTCAGTTACTTTATTGGATGTTTTTGCTTAATTAATTTTTATAAGGGAAAGTTTAGGCAACAGAGTTGAGATGACTGTACTATAAAACAAAAAATACCTATGATTTGGTACAGTAATTATGGAAAACAGTTTGGAACTGTGCCCCAACAGTCACTAAACTATATATAGCTTTTGGCCTAGCAGTTCCTCTAGTAGGTCATATGTACAAAAGATTATAGTAGCTTTTTCTGTAGTGGAAAAGAACTGAAAATAAGAGGGTGCCCATCAGTGGGGGAATAATTGAACAAATTATGGTATATGAATGTAATGGAATACCATTGTACGATAAGTGACAAAAGGGATGGTTTAGAGATATTTAGGGAGACTTGTATGAAGAGTGAAATGAGCAGAACCAAAAGAATAATTTACTATTATATCACTACAACAATGTAAAGATAAAAACTTCAAAAGACTTAACTCCTATTCCATGTAATAACCAACCATATTTCATCAGAAAACTGATGTTGAACTACAGATAGTGTAGTTCAGTTTTCTGATGAAACTACAGAAAACTACAGATCAGTTTTCTGATGAAATACGGTTGGTTATTACTTCCTGCTAGAGAAGTGAGATGATGAACTCAAGATGTAGAATTTGGATATGACCAATGTAGGAATTTATTTTTATTTATTTATTTATTTTTGTGAGGAAATTGGGGTTAAGTGACTTGCCCAAGGTCACACAGCTAGTACGTGTCAAGTGTTTGGTCTGAGGCCAGATTTGAACTCAGGTCCTCCTGACTTCAGGGCCGGTGCTCCATCCACTGTGCCACCTAGCTGCCCCATGGAATTTATTTTGCTATACATATTTCTTACAATAGTTTTTTTTTTTTAAGAGTGAGAAGGAGAAAAAATAAATGCTTATTAATTAAAAAATAAAATAAAAAATTTAAAGATATCAATAAAACAAACCTGTCTAGTTTGTCTTTATCTGTCTCCTTTACTGGTTCATCATCCTGTTCCTGTCCCCCTCATCTGGGGGTGTGTTTCAAGACTCTGTCCTAAGCCCTGTTCTCTCTTTGTATTGTGTTCAGTTATAATTTCTCTTCTGTCTACTTCCAGATTTTATACCTAGCCCTAATATTTCTCTTTTGTTCTACTCCTTCATTACTAATTGCCTACTGGACATTTACCATTGGATGTCCTATAGATATCTCAAACTCTGTATAGTCTGACCAAAACAAATCGTTCTTACCTATCGTTTAAACCCATTGTCATTTCTGCCTTCACTGTTTCTCTTCAAGGGTACCACCATCTTTCCAGTCATGAAGGTTGGCAATCTTGGAGTCATCCTCAGATCTTCCCTTTCCATAACTCCCCATATCCAAACATTTGCAGATCTTGTCATTTTTTAAATTTCTATAGCAGTGGTATGAAACTCAAATAGAAATGGGGGCCACTAATCATAAGGATCTTTGGGGACCACATATTGACTTAATCTTAAAATGTAATATTACCTATGTTTTATTGTATTTTCATTTATTTTGTTAAGTATTTTTCAGTTATATTTTAACCTAGTTTAAGCCATACTCTGGATTGTTATATGGCATGTGGCTAGCAGGCTGTGAATTTGATATCTCTGTTCTGTAGTATTCTTGAATCAGTTCCGTTCTCTTTACTGTCCTCATTCAGGACCTCATAATCTTTCACATAGTCTGTTGCAGTAGTCTCATAATTGGTATCCTTCTAATCCCCGTTCCTTTGCCCCCATCTTCTACACAGCTGCCCAACTGATATTCCTAAAGTATGTCTGAATTTGTCCTTCATATTATGTTATGTTAGAATAAAACACAAATTCCTATTTTTGGCATTTTAAGTCCTTCACAGTCTTGCTCCAGCCTGCCTTTCCTGTCTTATTATATTTTATTTCCCTTTACACACTCTGTGGGAAAGTGAAACCGGCTTACTTGCTGGTCTCTGTACATGGCATACCATCTCTTGCGTCTACTTTTGTACAAGCTGTACCCCATATCTAGAATGCACTCCCTCCTAACCTTTATCTCTTAAAATTCCTGAGCTGCTTTCAGTGCTTTAGCTGTGTCCCTTCTTACACAAGACCTTTTTTACATTCCCAATTACTAGTGTCTCGATTACTTTGTATTCACCTTACTTTGTATTTTCTTATGAGTAAATTTTTTTTTAATGAAATGTAAGTTTTGTGAGGGCACGGACTAATTTTTTTTTCTTCATAGTACATTTGCCAGTCCTCAATACATGCTTATTGATTGACAGGGTAATTGCTAAAGTATCTTCCAGCTTTGAGTCTGGTAGATTTTTTTTTGTGTGTGTGTGAGAATTACTCATCTCTACCTAACGAAATTTTTGCTGGCAATGAAATGTGAATTTGTAGAAAAAAATGCACAGCTGTATGGGAGGGGTGAGAACCAGACCAAATATGAATTACACCGTACATAATCAGGAAAAGGATTTTCTCTGAATGAATTCTGGAATGAGCAGATGCATGAGGAACTGGCAGATGGCCTGGGTATGGGCACAAGACATACCACTTGTAAGAATTAGTCCCACCTATGTGTGTGTGAGTGACATATGATGCTCCTATTACGTGGGTGAATCGCCCACATATATTGCCTTTCAAATGAATAGTGTTGAAAATATTTTCAGTATGGATAGTGTGTCTAAATTGCCAAGGTTCTTTTCTCAAGGCTTTTTACTAATAAGTCTGAATAGATATGCAAACATGTGGAACTCAGCTGGATGGCAGCTGTTAGGTTCTTGACAGTAGCTGCCTGAAGCAGTGAATGCTGTTTTACTAGCCAAGTGTAGTTAGAAGCAATATGAAAGTTTCTTAAAATATAAAGCTATTCAGTAAAGCTATGCTGTGTTTGTAGTGGCACTGCTGTTGCCTATTGAAACTACTTTAGGTAACATTTTTTAAAGAGTCATCTGGGCTAGGGAGTAATGCCTTAGGCCTGCTTATCATTCCTGTTTGAGGTTAATATGAATATCATTGTTTGGGTGAGGATAAGGTTCCCCCTCATTTATCTGTATATAACTGGAATGTTCCATCTAGACGACTTAGCTTCTTTGCCCTGCTGAAAACACAGTATTTTTTCAGCTTCTCTGTGCTCTGAATTTTATGTAGGTTCCCTCACCACCTACCCCAGCTGCTAAATGACATGCAAGTTTTTTGCTGAATTGCATTTTGCTACATTAAGTAAAGGATTGGGGCTCCCACACCAGTTATGTAAGGACATTTCCAAATTTGACCACAGTAAACTCATATTTTGGTAGTGAGCCAAGAAAGCCACATGTATGTATGACCTTATGTATAATTATGTTTGTTAGCTAACTTTTTCAATACCTTAACATTTTTTAAGTTTGATATGCCTTTTCTCAATTGACTGAAATTCTATAGATATTCTCAAGGCTACTTAATTTTCCCATTACACTAGATTAGGGTCCATTCTTGTATCCTGGCTCTTTAAATCAACAGGATCTAGTTCAATCTCCAATTCATTAGTTGGAATGTCTTGACTTTCCTAGGTTGTAGGAAAGATTAAAGGATAAAGTGGAGGGTGCTATAGAGATTATACCCTCCTCAAATAAGCAGCAAGGATTGGACCCAAATTTAACAATAATAAAAGCTTCCCCAGTCCTTTTATCTTTCTCTAGCTTTTCTCTAGCCTTTTTGTTTTTAGTCACTTTCCATACCTCCTGTCAGTCACCTCCTCATCCCAAGCAATGATTCCTTTCCCCAACTTTTCTTGGCTTTTCCTTTCTTTTTACATAGTTACCTCCTCCTGTTTTTTGAGATGTATTTTAATGAAACGTCCAAAACAAACAAAAGAGATGGCAAAGAAAGAGGAACAAAGGAAAAAACATAGCTGAACATTGCCGCAGCTTTCAAATACAGGTCCTTGATTAACCTTTAATTTCAATAAACTTCAACTCTTATCGTTTTGTGTTTTACTTGTTTATGGGTTTTGCTTTGCTTTTTTATTAATACTAGATTTTCCATCTACTTTCTTGTCTATTCCTTTTTCCTTGAGAAGTCATTTTAAGGTATTTAAATGATTTTTGCAAAGTCTACCCTCAGGACTTGAAATTGTATAAAGATTCTAGGTTCTGTGTTATGTGCATTAATTACTAGACATTTACATAACCTTGGTGTCTGTGAATGGCCACCTATCTTTCAGTAATTTAATTTTAAGTAGTTGTGATCTAGTTTAACTACTTTCCATAAAAGGGCAGGATTTTGAATATATAGCCTCTTCAACCATTTATCTGACATTACTGTTTTTACAGCTGGAAAAAAAAAATTTAAGGTTAATATGTTGCCAAGCTTTGCTTGTTGACCCTTGGGCATAAATCAAGAAAAATGAACCATATCAGGAAAAGATTGTGGGAGCACATTTCATTCAGTTAAAATAATCAATTTTCTTCATCTGATTTTCAAAAATTCTAATATTTCTTTAACATAATTTTGTTATGTGTTGAAAAATTGGCTGTAAAGTATGCTTTTCTTCTTTTTGGTTATTATTATTCTTTTGAATATTGGGAGATAAAAGAATTTCAACTTTAGCAAAGCTTTCCTAATATGAAATGTAAGGACCTCAAAAAAATAGACCTTATATTGACTAGGTTTGGATTATGTTCAATTTTTTAAAATTAAGTAACCATACATTCTCTAATGAACATGAGAATAGGCATTGGTCTGATTATACATGGTCTGAAACATAAATATAGACTTAATAAGGTTTTCTGGTGTGTAATATGACATGTAATACACAGTCTAAGTTTCAGTGACTTTTTTCATCTATTTTCTGAAGGGGATTCATTTGACATCTTTTCTGATTACTCCCAAATCTACATATTCAGCTCTTACCTCTCTTGAGCTCCTGAATCTCCAGCTGGACATATTCATCTAGATTAGGTATCTCCTACTGAACATGCATAACAGAATTCATTATCTGACTAAACCCAGGTCTCCTCCTGACTTTCCCTTTTTCTTTTGAGAGTGCTATTATTCTTCTAGTCAGTCACACAGGTTTATAAGACTCTTCACTCTTTCTTCCCACCCCCATCCAATCAATTACCAAGTCTTATTGATTCCACTATTTCAACATCTTTCATACCCCTTTCTCTCTACTTATACCATAATCACCCTAATTAAGATATTCATCATCTTTCTCTTGAACTATTTTAATGGTCTCCTAATTGCTCTTCCTGGCTCCAGTCTCTTCCCTCATCAGTCCATCTTCCACACAGTTCCCAATTTGGTATTCTTAATGCATAGGTTTGGCCATGTTACTCCTCTGTTTAAGAAGCTTCAGTAACTTCCCATTTCCCTTGGGATACCTCCAGGGGGACATTTGGAGGCCGTCACAGACTGCCCCTTGCTTATCTTTCCAGATTGATTTCACATTACTCTTCTCCACAAACTAGCATTCTACTAGACTGCCCTCCTTCTATTACTCGTACATGATGTTCTGTCTCTCTCTTTTGTGCCTTTGAACAATCCATCTCCTTCATCTGAGTTGTTCACCTTCCTCACCTTCGCCTCTTGTAAGTCTCTCAAGTGCCGCCTCTCTTGAGAGACCTGTCCTGATCCCTTCCCCCACACTTGTAAATGTCCCTTCGCTTCAAAAATATCACTTGCATTTATTTGAGATATATCCTGTATGTACTTAAGTGCAGACATGTATAATGTTTAGCTCCTTGATGGCAGGCATGGTTTCATTTTTGTCTTTATATTCCTACCACCTGGCACAGTGTCTAAGAATTTGCGAGATAGTTTGATGTCTTAAGGAAAGGCCAGAATTATCTTCCATTTCGAATTCATATTTAAGCACTAGAACTTCATATCATCACTTTTTTTTTTTTAATTAAGACCTTAACGTCTTTGGATAGCTAAGTTCTGAATAAGGTTACTTCCTTTCTCTCTGGAAATTCAGAGCCTCCTATATTTTGTAGTTCAGCCAAACCTAAATAATGACAACTGAACAAGCACTGAATTTTGTACATTAAATAACATATGAATAATCTGTGTAAGTATGGGATAGTGGTTAGAGACCAGGTCCCAGAATGAATAGAAGTGGGCCCAGATGCTTTCTGTGACAGATATTGGCTGTATGGTTTTGGCTTAGTTGCTTCATTTTCAATGTCCCAGGCAGCTCTTTAAGACTTCAGATTTCTGAGCAATTGTAAATCTGCGTGGCTAAAGTGTCCTCCCCAGGAATTTCTTATAGCCATGAAATGGAAAGTCCATACAGAGAGGTGCTAGTAACACAGAAATCAAGACGGTCTGTGTTGAAATACTGGCCCTGCTACTTACTACCTTTCTGAATTTGGGCAAATCTCTTAATCTCTCTGGGTCTTAGTTTCTTTATCTGAAAAATGAGGAGGTTGTTCAAAGACAGGAGTTCTTGAACTTTTTGTGTTATGACCCCCTTTGGCCTTCTGGTGAAACCTGTGAGTCCCTTCTCGGAATAATGTTTTAAAATGCACAAAATACAATATATATGAATACAAAGGAAACCAATCATACTGAATTACAAATACAGTTATCAAAGTATTAAACAAACAAGTTCATGAACCCTGAGTTAAGAACCTCTGCTCTACGGGATGTGTAAGGGCCCTTCTTAGCTCTAAATTCTATCATCTCATGATCTTCCAATTAAGGAGAGAAATAGGTAAGCTACTTGAATAAAAAAAGAAGGATTGATAAGTTATGGAAAGGGCATAGTAGCTTTTTGAGGTGTGCTTTGAGAACAAAAAGGGCTAGAGGTCTGAGTAAGCTAAGAAATCTAGGGGTCAGTAGACCCACCATGATGTAATGGAAGGAGTCTTAGAATTAGAGTCAGAGGACCTAGTTCTAATGTAGTCACCTCTACTTATTACCAGTGAGACTTTGGGCAAATTACTTAATTTCCTTGAGCCTCTCTTTTCCCTTAAAATGAAAATGTTGTGCCTCGTTGTCTGTAAGGGCCTTGTTAGCTCTAAATTCTTTAAGTCATATGACTAGTATCCATCACTTGGTTCCCCCTTACCCCCTTTTAACAACTTAAAAAGGAATCAAGATCTGTGTTTTAATTATTTTGGAGGCAAAAACCAAAACAAAACTGTAATTATAGCCTTTGACAAATATTGGTCCAGAGTCTGTGGTATTCCAGATCACATGTATATAAGCTTCTTGGATGTGTCAGATTGTGATAAGAAGCTAAAAGGTATTCATATACTATGTCTCCGGTTCTTTGTTATTGGACTGGGTCAGACTTATGTTTTTTATGTAATGCTTACATGCAGCGGTGATGACAGCAGTAGCACTGTATTTCCTGAGAATTATATGAACACTATTGCAAGAAACAATGTATTATAAATTCATCATTTCCTTCATATTTTTTTGGGAACAGAAGGGTGCTTTTCAGTCTAATGAACAACACTTATTGGGCCTTCTTTGTAACTATTACATTGCCATCTTAACTTAGTGAATTATCAGACCTAACTTCACCTGATTACTTTTAATTTACTCCCTATTTTCTGTATATTTTAAGCTTGAATAGCTAATGGAAAAAAATGACTTCTTTTAAAATAACTGTAGTCAGTGATAAAATATAGAACTAACTCCCTACCTAAAAATACTTAGCTTACTTAATTTTTGAGAGAGAAACATAAATGATTGTGTTGATATTTGAACATTATTTGCAAATAATTTATTTTCTTCTGGTTATAGGTTCTTTTGTTCTGCATCACAGCTGCCATGTACATGTTCTTTTTCAGGTATGTTTTATTTATAATAAATATTGCTAATTATGATGCTTTAAAATACCAACATGTTTCAGCTCATTTTGTAACTTTACATTGATTTGTAAAACAAAAACAGTTTACACAAATAAGACCAAGATTACCTTGAAAAAAATTAAGAACTTGGTACAATTTAATCTTCTGCATATGTTATGATTAATTTATCTCTTGTTAAGAAGATATTGAGGGGGCAGCTAGGTGGCGCAGTGGATAGAGCACCGGCCCTGGATTCAGGAGGACCTGAGTTCAAATAGCTGTGTGACCCTGGGCAAGTCACTTAACCCCATTGCCTAGCAAAAACAAAACAAAACAAAACAAAAAAAAAGAAGATATTGTATACCGTTTTTACTTTAAATATGAAAAGCTTGGGAACTCATATTGAATTTTCAAAACATGTCAGTTGTTAGCAGTGTAGAAGAGGTAGCATGGTAGAATGGAAAGCGCATTATTATTGGATTTGAAGATAGAGTTCATGAGTTTGAATTTGGTCTCTGTTACTTATGCCCTGTGTGATGTGGGACAAGTCACTTTACTGCCATTTCTGAAAAGATGAGCTTATGTTCGATAGTCTCTAAGGTCTGTTGCAGTTGTAACGCCTATGATCCTATTTTTTTTTTTAATGTTCATTAGGATGTAGATAAATGATATTAGTTCAGAGTCCTTTTAGGAGAAGTTTTAGATAAAGCGTATGCAAACTTATTCTTTGTCCTTCCCTATTAATTTGTTTATTCTCTCCTCTTTGTGTATTATACACACATTTGAGAAGAAAATAAAACAATACAAAGTTTAGTTTCCCCAAATAATTTTCTGCTCTCTTATGCCTCTTCAATATGTTTGTGGCACATTTTTTCTCTTACCAGAGCAAAATAAGGTGAATCCTTGTTCTCAATAAAACAAAAGTACGAATTGCAGAGAATAATTAATGAAGGATGATTTCTACACTTTCCATTATCTACAAAAAAACCCTTTGAAGACCTGAAATAATGTAATGTGTGAGAGTAAAGAACTATTACAACAAATAAAGAAATACTACCTTAGGTTGTGGGTGGAAGTGGGGATCACTTGAATGTCTCAGTAGCTCTTTTCTCTTTCAAAGATTGCAAGCAGAGATGCTATTGTGGAACATTAAATAGCTGGTTTATCTGATCTTAGAAATGAAATTTCCCCCCATGAAACTGGCACACCTCTTTTCAGATGTTATATATTGTCCTTACAAAAAGTTCAATAGACATTTATTTAGTCTTTCCATAACCATATGTTACACTATGAGTATAAACATGTAGTCTAGATAAGACATGTTCTTTTCCTTTTTGTAGCTAACAGTCTACTGCAGGGATATGCCACACATAAATAACTATAATGTAAAATAATGCATGATAAATTAATGAAAGTGCAGAAAAAAGTACTATGTGAGGTCTGAGGTGGGGAGGGGGGGTGATTCCCAACTGGTAGTAGACAGCTACAGTGTGTGGGATAGCAGGGACATGCAGTCATGAATTGCTTAATGTTGGAGGTGGCATTTGAGTTGGAATTTTAAAAAAAGATAGGCAAGAATTTACCAGGCAGAGTGAAAGGAAGTCATTCCAGGCACAAGGAATAACATGAGAAAATCACAGAGGTCTAAACTATATGGTGATGAATGAATAGTTCAGTTTGGCTGGAATATAGAGTTAGATATAAGAGAGTAATGTGAGCTATGACTGGAACACAGACACAATCTGGTGGCACCAGATTGTGAAATGCTTCGGGTGCCAGACTATGGATTTTGTACTCTATTCAGTAGATAATTGAAAACTATGAAAGCATTTTGAGCAAAAAATTTAAGACCAGCTCTATGCACATAAGGAAGATTAGTCTACAAAAGTATGAAGAATAGGTTTGAAAAGTAGGTAAAGGCTGGAGGACTTCTCAGGAGATTATTGGAAGAGTCCAGGTAGATGTAATGAGGGCTTTATATTTGGGGAAAAGTCAATTAGAACAGAGAGAATGGGCCAGATATGAGATATATTATGGAGGTAGAATGAATAGAACTTGATAATAGATTAGAGAGAAGAGACAGAGGGACAGACACTCGGACAGACAGAAAATGAGAAGTCAGAGAGAAAAATTATAGTTTGGGAGAAGAGAAAAAAGATGGTGATTAAACCTTGTGGAAGAAGATGAGAATTTAGGGGAAGGGCAGGTAGAACACAAGGTTGTAATATCTCAGAAGCCAAAGGAGGAGTGATTATCCAGAAAAAAGAGTTGGGTATTTAGCTGTGTCATATGAAGAGAAAAGAGGAAGGGGAATGAAAATTGAAGATGCCTTTAGCTTTGGCACTAGGCGGTGGTGGTTTTTAAGAGTGATTTTTCCATAATGGTGACAATGGAAGCCAGATTGCTGAGGGTTTGGGGAGAATGGGTGGGAACAAAGTATAGACTCTGCAGATATTTCACTTTTTAAAAATGTTTTTCAGTGAATGGGAGGAATCAGATGACTTGATAGCTAGAAAAGTTGGGAAAACCAATGGAAGTTTATTTAGGATTGGGGCAAAGTGAATATATCTATAGGCATATGAGGGCTGTGAAGAAGATATTGAAGATACCTGAGAGAGAAAGGGTTACTGCTACAGCAAGGTCTTAGAAGGAAAGAAGATAGGGATTAAATAGAGGAATTAATCTTAATAAGGATTTATGAATACTTTAAGTAAAAAGAGAGAGGTAAGCATTCAACATTAACTTGTTACCAGGGCATCCATCCATCAGTCAATTAACAAGCATTTATTAAGGGCCTTTTATATGCCAGGGCCTGTGCTAGGTGCTTGGGATAAAATTTTAAATGATCCTTTCCCTCAAGTGTCTTATATTCTACTCAATTATGTGGGGGTGGGGTTGGGGTACTAGAGTTTGTGGGTAGGAAAAAGAATAGTCAGGGAGTTAACATAGTCTTAGGATATGTAGAGAGGTGCACAGGGAGGTAATAGTACTGCTTCACACTACTAGATCATGCCTAGAAGAATACTGGGGTTGGTTCTGGGTACCATATCTTAAGAAAAACATTGATATGTGCTGGATTGTGTCAGTTCTAATAATGTAGAAAGAATAGGTGGCTGAAGTATCGGAGAGACTTTGGCATTGACAAACATAGCTAGAGAGGTGGGAGGGGAGCGGCAATTGGAGGTTGAGGTAGGGATTATCTGTTAAATGCTGATAAGATAGCTTGCTTTTGTAAGTAATGAAGGGGAGCTCAATATCATTAGCTGCTAAGCGTGGGAAAGCAATTGTCAATTGGAAGAACCTGATTTTCACATGGGCTGCCATTCATGTAACTTACTGCACCATACTGCACCATTCCCAACAGTGCCTTCATAGATTTGACACGGAATCATCATTTACTAGAGCTCAATCTTTGGGGGGTTTTGTTTATCCCCAAGAAACAAGAATAAATATATTTGCAACTAAGACATTAATTCAATGACTACGTCTGATTTTTATCATTTGAACTTTTTTTTACCTCTTAAATCAGCCGACCAAAAACTTTTAAGAGGTTACCTACTATAGTCTGGCAAACTGCAGCAAATATTTATTGAAGTTGCTTGATTCAATTTTCAATTATTTTTCCTTTTGGAAGAAGGACTTCATGCAAATATGAGTGAAGTGGGTCTGGGTGATTTTTTTCTGATAAAGAAATAGACTAAAACAAAAATGATATATGAAGTTTCAAGATACATGGGATCTTAAACTCAGAGGGATGGTAAAGGGATTGTAAGTATTTTATGTCAGTCACTAGTGACTGAACATCATTGCAGCTGTTCAGTGGTCTCTGAAATTTTATAGTCTATCTCCTCTTAATGAATATGTCTCCATTACCAAATAGACTATTATTGCCCTTGCATTTTCAATTATAGAAGGAAGGGTCAGGAATAAAATGACCCTGTGGTCTCAGCTATCTTTAAGAGTCTCTTTGCTGGTTATACCCAGGAACTTTGTTGGGATAATGTTGAAAACATTCACATAATAATGTGAATTTGTGCTTTTCTAATCTAATTCTAATTGTATTTGTGCTTTTTCTAATCAGGATGATTTTTTAAAAGATCAGGAAGGGAAGTTTTTATTTGGGAAGTGATAGAAAGTTAGATTATGTCATGTTTACTGTACTTTATGTTATTAAAGAGTAAAGTTCATAATACCAAGGACAGTAAATTAAATGTGTTGTTTAATACCATTATTTTTATAGCTTATCTTTACAGAGTCAAACTGTTTAGAACTAGGAGGACCCTTATAGATCATACGATCTAGCCAATTCTTTTGTCTAAAATAATGACAAGTAGATTTGAACCTAGGTCCTTGAATTCCAAATCTGCTGCTACTGTCACTGCACTACATTGCCTTTATGTGAATGACATGAATTTAGCTCTTCTGGATCATCTAAAGTGTTTGGGATTTTTAATTTACATGTGTAAAATATTTGTAATATTGAAATTAAGGCATTGAGATTAAGGAATTATATTCTGAAAACTGTTGTCATGTGTTTAATTCAATGTAGCAAATATTTAATCACTTGCCATGAGGAAGTCACCATGATAGAAGTTGAGGATATAGAGGGAAAAATATCTCAGAATCTCTTAAAATCAAAGAATTTATTGTCTAATAGAAGCTTACAATGTAAATAGGATAGAAAGTAGGTAGATAGAACTAGTGTGATCTATGAAAATAGAAGATAGATAGTAGATCACTACAGGAGGTCAGGAAACATGAACCTAGTATGAGTACAAATTAGAAAGAGAACCAAGCCTCCAACAAATGTGTTCTGATGCAGAGCTACAACATATTTACCCAGTTTGCTGGAAGTTGTTTTCTTGTTACAGTCACAAAAGTGCTTCTTCAGAATAACTTTACAATGCTTTTCAGAAGGCCCAATACTGTGTTTCTACATAGTTATTTGAATGTTATATCCTTCCACCAGATTGTAAGCTCCTTGAGAGCAGGGACTGTTTTTGCCTTAATTTGTATCCCCAGCATTTAGCAAGGTGCCTGGGATATAGTAGGTATTGAATAAATGCTTGTTGACTTGGTGCTCGTATTTTATTTGTCTTTGTGTTTAAAGATTCCATGAGAAGATAACAGTTCTCATCCTAGCACTTAGGGTTGGAAAGTTCTTTGGCTTATGATAGAGATAGCCCTAGGGAAGTTTGGAGCTCCAAGGTGTGACTTGGCATCATGAGGGAGTCCTCAGATAAATCTGCATTGGGTATTGGGTTGTGTTTGATGAGCTCTTGGCACTTGTAACTAGGGCATCTCTAAGAGGGTTCACATTCTAAGCAACAGATCCTACGACAGAGTTGTAGGGGAGGGGAGAGCCTGAAGCATGGCGAAAAGAGTCTTAAAATGAAGTGGTAACTAGGAGGGGCCCTGGGTCAAAGTCCCCAGTCTTGTGACCATTGTCCCTAGGGGAACCTTGTTGTCCAGGGCCCCTAAAATGTTGCCAGTCAGTGGTTCCTTGGGAACAAGGTTCTGGGTTGTGGTTGGTGAATCCTGGAAGGTTGGTGGATTAGAAGGGACCTCAAAATCTGTGAATCCTATGATAAAATCTAAGCTCCTTAAGGCCAAGGACTGTTTAATTTTGTTTTTATATACTTCACAATTACTTGCTGGATTGCTTCTCTATAAAAACTAACACTTTCACTAAATTACTAATGTCCTTGACAAGGTTTTGGTTTAAATAAAGCTTAGAGAAAGATTTTTGCAAAAAATAAAACCATTTGTAAAGTGTTGCCATTCCCAAAGCATTATGATGTGTAGGCCAGATCCTGCTGTGAAAAAGGACACTGTTGCCCTTCAGAATAGTTCACACCATTTGGCCAGGCAAAGACTGGCAGAACAGTTGATCCTTATGGTTGTACTTCAGAGTAAGTGCAGGAATTTGACACAATGTTTGTTCAAAAATATTTTAGAAATTCAGTGCTTAAGTAGGGGAAGAAGATATCAACTAAGTACCAAATGGCATTTTACACCTAGCTTTTAAGGAGAAGTAAATGACACAGTTTATATATAATGAAAGGGATTGTACTGTAGCAGCAAAAATTATTGTCAGAGAAGGAAGGAAAATGAAAATTAGTTTCACTGAAGAGAAATTTGGGAACAGGTTACTTTTCTGAAAGAACAATCTTTGAGATGTTAGTTTCAAAACTATTTTCTTTCTTTAAATTTTTTTGACATCTTTTTGTATATCACCATCATTTCCAAACATATGCTTCTACACTTACAAAAGGAGCTTTCCACTGAGGAAAAAATTAAAAAGAAAAAAAAAGTTCAGTAAAACTAACCAAGACATCAACTATCTCACAGTGTATCTAATGCTATAAACCCATAGTTTATCCCTACTTCTGAAAAAGAAGGGAAGGAGGTATCTCCAAATGATTTTCTAAAACTGACATGAAGATTATTAATTTATCTATAAAGTACAGTAATATTAGTATTTTGAATTTTATCTCATGGGTCAGTGTCTAGTATTGTTGTAATGCTTCTCAGGAAATCTGTCCCCAGATTTCTATAAATGGAAAGATTTTGCAAACTATGGGAAGAGTATGACTGTGTCATTGTGTTCTTTTTTTTAGTATGGTGAGTAGAAGCTACCTCCACACTCTTCCTCCCCACCCCTGTTTTAGGCAGTCTCCCTAACAATCCCAGGTATTCTGTTTAGTTATGTCATCAGTGTGTACAGAAGTGTCATAATTGACAGCTGGGCATAGAACGTTGTTTGCTGTTAAGTAATTAAAACCAGACATATGCCATGATTGGAGAAGAATTTGGAAAGATACATAAAGGCAGTGTTGTTTATTTGGGTTTTATTTTTGGTTTTAGAGAAATATTTTATGTGGAGAATAGTTATGAAAACATTTTAGGGAAAATAAGAAGCAATATGGTGAAATGGCTAGAATAGTGGTCTTAGAGTCAATAAGATTCTTCCTATACAGTCTGAATTTTTCATTAAAAATGGAGAGCATCTGTAATTTTTAAATGCTAACTTAACAGAATCACTTTATAACTTTCCATTGATATGTACAGCAAATATTTTATGGAAATAAGCTTTCACAATTATCCTGAGAGAGGGATATATTAGACCATTTTAAACTTAATATGTTTATTTTGAGCAGTTGTGCATCTAGTTATCATTCAGAGGATACAAGGTACTGATTTTGCTTTAAGTGTCAAAATCTTGGGCCCTGTTAAGTTGAATTATCATAGACTCATAGATCTAGAGCTTGTCAAAGCATTATTTAGTTAGTGATCAGTTCTAGTTCTTGAGAAATGAGAAAACAACACAATTCTCTAGTCTTCAGTAGAGGTGGGGGCTTTAAGTAGGGTATTTTGCACTTACATTTGCCTGTTGGCTTTTACTTTTTTTAAAGTTTTTTGTTTGATTTTATTTTTGTGTTTTTGTGGGGGTTTTTTCCCCCTTTTTTGGTTACCAGAGAAGCTTAAAGGGGGAGGGAATTTGTTCTGATGTTAAAGATAAAAGTAAACATTAATTGGAAAAATGAAAGATGAATGGCGTTTCAAAGTATGATAATACCTTCAATGTAATTACAATAAGTTTAGATAGAAACTCTCTCCACATACCTCTAGAAAATCCAACAATTTGCTCAGAGTTATATGGTTAGAGTCCCAGACTGGTTGTCAGGGTAATTAATCCTGAGACTATATAGGGCTGTTTCACAAAAGACATGTCTTAATTCATTGGATATAAACATTGGAAAAGCTACTTTTAAAGTTACAAATCAGTACAAATTTAAAAATTATTTGCTGTATTATGATAGACTTTCGGGGGAAAGGATATATTTAGCAATCTCTTCATTGGATCAAGTCCAAGAAATAGATTTTGCTGTTGTTTCAGGGTGCACTTTTAAGATAACTGCAGTAATTATCAGGTCAGAGAGCCTGACATCTTCGCAAGTGGGATAACCATTAATGGATTCCTTAGTATTGTTTAGAGTTATTTCAAAACTCAATGTAATAGAAAGAAAAGAAACTTTGAGAAAGGCCTGGCCTTCATATTACCTTGGGTTCAAGTGGAAAGCCTTTTGATTTCTGTTCCTTAACAGAAAATTATTCAAATTATTCTAAGACTTGATACAGCAAATACTTTTATATTGAGATTTGAATTTTGGGAAATCTTAGCTTAGAGGCTGCTGAATGGTTTTGGTATTCGATTTTTGTGACTGGCAAAAATTTGAAAAAAATTATCTGACCTATAGAGTACTTTTATATTCTTCAAAACATTTTAAAGTCTTTGAAACTAGTATAACTCTGGGCTCACCCACCTAATGCCTACTTAAACCGTGAAGCAAAGTACTCTGAGGACAGCCAGCTGCTTCTCTTCTCAGTATTTTAGGGGTAATTTTTGAGTCTTGGGATGTATTTTTTTCTATTTCCATATAGCCCACAAGTCTCTTGGTATGCTTTCTCCACTGATTATCAATTGATATTAATTAACCAGACAGATTTTATTAACTTTTAGAAGAGTACTAAGATGCTATAGTAAAAAACATTCGGTACAAAATATCCTACCAAAGGAGGAGTATCCCTCAAGTATATACACTTGAGCTCAGAGAGTGTATGTGGCTAAGGGGTAACTCAGTTCTGAAAGTCCTTTGTGGGGTTCTCATGAAGTTCCCCTAAAGCATAGTGTTGCTTGCTGATGGACTTCCTGTAGAGTCCTGAAGCTAGCTTTCCTCCTATGTCTTATTTTTCCTTGGTTTTGCTGTCAGCTCTTCCAGAGATGCCACTAGGATATGTGAGAAGTCTAAAATCTTTTTACCTTTTGTAGTTCATATGGTCCTCTTCTGATTACAAGGGGTGAGAAGGAGAAAGGGGACTCTTTCTCTCCCCACTCCCTCCCCCCACCAAGTGATTTCCTCTCAGGAGGTGCTGGACTGCTCTCTCCTTTAGTCTAGCCTTTCACTAAGATGCTCAGATTCTGACCTGGCTTGCTATTTTATACAGAGCCTATAGGGCATGGCTGAATCTACCTAACTAACCCCCACATATTTCCTCTGTAGTCATTGGATTCTATCCATTGGTTTTTACTCCTTTCATTGATTAGGAACTTTTTGAATCATTAATGCCTTTGGTTGATTAATTGACTCATAATAATAAAAGTATTCTCACATGATTAAACTAGTTACTTTGGTGGAATGATTAATTTCATCAGTTCTTCCCTTTACACTAGCTTAAGCTATTGCTGAAGCTGTGAATTGGGTCTGTCTTTTTGAAAATCATGTAGAACTATACCATGAGCTATAAAATTGTTCATATTCTTTGATGCAATGAACCCACTGCTGGATTATACTAGATAGGAGTTGAAAGACCTATTTATATTAAAAATAGTTTAAGCTACACTATTTGTAATGGCAAAAATCAATTGTTCAATAAACTGTAAACAGCTGGGGAATAGCTGAACCAGTTATGTTACATTAATATAATTGAATGTAATTATACTGCAAGGAAATTTTATATATGTATATAAATTTAAAGAAATATAGGGATACTTACGTGAAGTATTTCAGAGAGGGGAAAAACAAACCAGAACGACTACAATTATGTGAAGACAAGAGCCTCAAAACATGACTAAATGCCCAGAAGTCAAATTCAGAAGGTGTCATAGAAACAATATTAGTTTGTTATTACTTTGTTCTGTTTAACAGTCATATCTTTTTAAATAATCCATAATTAAGCTTATTGTTGCATTTTAAAATAGTTTATTAATGCATTTATACTATATTCACTTCCTAGTAGTTCTCCCTTTTCTGACCATAGTCTTCTCTCTTACAGAAATATGGAATCTATAATTTCCTTATCCAGCATTTCTCTCTTCCAACATAGTCAGGTAGCACTATCAGTAATAAGGCTTCTAGAGTTGGCTGCTACATAGGTGTTAAGTGACTTTCTCAATTTCACAGGGGTAGAATTAGAATCAGAATTTGAAGTCAGGTCTTCCTGAAGCCAAACACAGTACTTACACTGCCTCTTTATAACAGAAAAAAAGAAAAACAGGAAAAAAAAAAGAGCACAAACAAAACAGGTAAAACTGCCTGATACAGTAAATGGGAGTGGCAGAATATATACCATACCACACCCATAGTCTCCCATCACTCTACTGAAAGCAAAGTAGTCAGTAGTCATCTGGAGCTAATATTGAGCATTGCATTTGATATGAATTCTGTTGACTTTTGATGTTTCTTTCTTTTACATTATTGTCATCATTTACAGATGAAGAAGCAGGTACGAAGAAGTTAAGTGACAAGACAAAGCAATTTAATGGCAGACTGGAAATTAGAACCCAATTATCATGGCACTCAGTCTGGTGCTTGTTCTTTTTTTCATGTTTTCCCTCCTCAACTAAACTTTGACTTGCAAATGGTTGGTGTTCTTTGAGTATTGTTATTTGGCTGATATCTAAGTGCCAGGCTAAATATTTAAAATCAGTACTTTTCTTTTACTATGTTTATTGTGATATTTTTGTATTAATATTATGGTACTGTTTTTTTTGGGGGGGAAGTCATTGAATTGATATTTCACTAGTTTTCTTTCATATACAGGGACAATGTAGTAAAAGTTGATTTTTAATAGATATTATATCCAGGTATCTCTAGGAATAGAAGATATATTATAAAGTACCTGGAATGTATTGAAATTCTCTTTTAATTCAATGTATACTGTCTTCTAAATTATAATTCTCAGTTCAGTTCAGCAAACATTTAATAGATATCATCTGTGTTCAAGATTCTATGCTAAGTGATAGCTTTTTTTTTTTCTGAACTCTAACAGGAATCCTGCTGCTCTCAGGTAGCATATAATTTAGTACTGGAGGGAGAAGATAGGCACACAGATGATGGTGCTCCAAGGCCACAGTGACAAGTGCAAAGGAAAGGGCCAGCCAGAGTGCTGTAAGTGGCATACCGGCATGTTCTTTTTTATGGCTTAAGGCAGAGAAGATGTGTACCACCTACAGAGAAACTGTGTAGAAATTATAGCAGCAAAGCAGACTGAAAATATATTTTCCACCATTATCATTTTTCAGCACAGATTCTATTTCAGATATGTGACTGAATCAGTGAACCGAAGGTGTTTTACCTGCAAGGTGAGCTAGTAGAAATAGGAGAAGCTTTTATGTTCTAAAATTTCAGCTGTCTCTATCCAGAGCCATCCCTGGAGGAAGGAAAAGTGGGTCTCCTCCCTTTTTTAAAGTTTCCTCTGTCAATCACAAAGCCTCTTTGTCCTGGTAGGGCATTGATGGGGACTGTGCTTTGGCTGTTTATCATGTTCCTGTCATCCTTAAAATGCAGAATAAAAGGGGGAAGGGGGAGAATAGCTTTTGGTTCTCAGGACTTGGAGAATAAGTTGCTTGTAGTTGTGTGGGACCTCTGTATCCCAGCTGCCCTGGAATGCTTTCTGAAGTGATTTGATCACTAACAATGTGGTGCATAACCCTTATGATTTTGAACTCCTAAGGCACTGTTCAGAACAAGGCTGATATTACAAATCAGATGATGGAAAAGCGATCGAGCTTCACGGATTTGATTTCTCCCTTTGATCCTGTCACAAAAGCTCTAAGCTCTAAGCTCTTAGGTTGGAAACAGTTTCAGCCTTAACTTCCAGCTATTTTCTGTCATTGTTGGGAAGAACAACTTACATTTGGTCATTCTATTTTATTATATTTCTGAGCTGATATGGTTGGTTCTCATTAATATTTTTTATAAGAAATGATATTGTCCTCCTGCTCCAAAGGTCTTAAAACTATCAGCTCTTTCTGTCTCCCAAGAAAAATTGACTCATCAACTTGTCAGACTTTGGAAGGAAGTTTGTTGATATAGGCAAAGAAATGTTTTGATCATTTTTCTCTTCACTTTTGTCTGTATTTCTGTTTCCTTATGGCTGGAGTTTGGGAAAGTCTTGGGAAAGTTCTCCTGCCTTTTTACTGCATATAACAATTTTATATTTGAATTAATGAAAAAACACCAAATTATTAGAAGAAGGATCATAAAGAGGAAGTGTTAGAAGAATTGATCAGAACAAGACTTTTTGAGCTGTGTAGCTGTATGCATTAGACTTAGGAGGTTAAATTGCATTATTGGTCTTTGCTTGTTCAATGTAGGGATATATAAGGTTTTTCCAGTTCTTTATTTTTACACAAAGCTTTTCATTATCTTGAAAGAAGGCATGCTCAAGTTTCATTTGAAGTGTTTTTGCTGTTCTTTTTAGATGCTTGTAAAATCTGAAACAAAAGAGGCCTAATTAGAAAGGAAAAGCAGTTTTTTGTTTATCAGATGAGGTATTTCTTTGTTTTTCCCAGGTCACTCATGTACAGCTGTATAAAATCAACATTTTATCAATTGAAAATATAGCGTAATAGTGTTGTAAAGAAATCTTGTTGTCAGAGAATTTGACTGCACCCACTCATTGAGCAATACATTCCAGTGGCTCATAACTCTTAAAGAATCAAGACATTCTGTCATCTACTGTAAGTTTCTGTTATTGCATTGTAAGCTGATTACATCTTTTCTTACCCTCACTGAAACAGAAAACAGCTGTACATACAATCTCTCTTCAGGTGCTTGAAGGTTGCTACTACGTCCTGGTAGCTTTCTCTAAACCAGCTTTAGCTTTTCACCATATAGGCTGATAATGTGCTATTCCAGTGTCATATGCAAATTTGCTTTTAAAAATAGGTCCATGAAGACTGTTTCTCAAATTTTAAATTGCTGACCATGGATGTTTTTAATTTACAGGCTCCTAGTTTATACTAGCATACAAATTTCTAGACTGAGAAGCAAGAACACTGAGTGTTAGAGAGATCATGTTGCTTTGGATGGATAATTTTGTTACAGTCTTGGTCATAGGGACTAGAAATAAAACTGATACTGATAATTCTAAAAGAAGAAAGGTCAAGTTGTGGAAGGTCTTTTATCACCATCAGTGTTAAAGGACATTTATTAAGTACCTAATTGTGTGTTACTATTTAATATTAATTGCTGTACAAAAGAAGTGGTCCTTTCCAAAGCCTAAAATAGGTTACTGAGTTGACTTTAAATGGCCTTCATTTGCTTAAGGATTTCAATGATTTTTATAGTTAATACAGAAATCCCTTGATTTATTGAGCAACTCTTGTTCACTGTAATTTCTAAAGCAGACTCTCACTGACCTTTTTTAGATATATAGTTGGACCTATGCTTTTCCAAATGAAATTTTTCAAAAGTTGAAAACTAATGGCAAAAATGATTGCCCTGCTAGATGACAACATTGGGGACAATAATTAGAGTGCCTTGACTGTATTTTACTGATACTTGATTCTCCCTTTGTTGTGCTTGATTCCCTTCCCTTTCAGCCCACATCATCCCACTCTTCTCTACATCTTTGGAATTCCTTCTTTGTGTGGAAATCCCCTGATTCTGCACTTGAATATTTCTCCATTTAGCTCCAGGTATCTCATTCTCAGTTTTTCTACTATCTAATGTCAACAGTTTCACTCTTTGCTAATACAGGCCACTATCTAACATGGCATTGCAACTTGAAAATGACTTGAATTCAAGGCTCCAGATACTGAAAAATCATTTAATCGATTCTTTAAGTCTGAAAATTCTGTAAAACCAAGTTTACTTCAAATGAGGTATACCCATGCTAATTTTTCGTAGAATCATATACTTATGAAGTGAGATGAAACTTTAGAAATTGCCAGATGTAACACCCTCATTTTTAAAATGAGAAAACAAAAATGTAGAGAAGTTAAATGACTTGCCCAAGGTCACGCCTAAGTTAATAAATAGTAAAGCCAAACCTAAAACCCAAGTTTTTCTGACTCTCAGTTGAGTCAAACTAAGAAGTAAATATTTGATACCTGTAGATATATAAATAGATGTGTAAGAGATTCATTGTATAACCATCATTTGGTATGATTTTTATGTTGGGAAAAACCTCATGATAATGACAATAACTTAGAAATGTGATAATTGAGGTAGAGCCACTGGTGAGGCATCATGGCAAAGTAGAAAGATGACTGGACTTGGCATCTGGAATTTCTGGGTTCTAGTCTTGACCCTGACACTGACTGTATGACCATGTCATTTAACAAGCTATGAACAAGTTATTTGTTCACATTTGATCACATATCAACAAGTCATTTAACCTCTTGATTTCTTGAGCTGTAAAATGGGGATGCAAATACCTTTAGCAGCCATACCTCATAATATTGTCATGAGGCTCAAATGAAATAATGTCTATTTCTATAATATTTCTGTCATTCAATGAAATCATCACAGTCATCTCCCTAAAAAAGGGAATTTCATTTAATATGAGAAGGTCATAGAGAGGGTTTTACAAATGACTTCCCACAGCCATAATTGACTGGAAGTTATACGTGATGCTGATATATTTATTATATATTGATTTTTTAAGATTTCTAACTTGGAGAGCAAAATGTGATTTGAATACATTTTCTTCCAATGAAATGTGACTCATACATGCATTAAGATCATACAAAATACCTTGATAAATGCAACCACATTAATACTTTTGTTCAGAGATCCTCTGATTAAGTGAGGTGTTTTTTTAAAAGAAAGTGTCTACCACTGTCGTGGACGATATTTTGTGCAGAATCCAAATGGAAGAAGAGTAGTCTTAGATGGTGAGTATTCTCTAGATGTTCCTGTTTATGTATTAATGAATAAACATTAGTTTTTGTTACACTTATTTAACTTTTCAGAAATTACCATCTCCATGGGGTAGATTAAAATTAAAATGAAAAAAAATTATATTTTAATTTGAAAGCATTATAGTCTTAACATTAGGAATCTTTTGAATTCCTTTAAAAGAAGAAATCGTGGCCCGTTCTCTGTGAACTCTTCTTATAAGAGGTTGGGCCTCTCTTCCTGTTTCTGTATTCCTTCCTCTTCTGGGAAGTAGAATTTTGAAAGCTCTTGTGTACCTAACTGCTGGTTTGTCTTCTTTCTGCTTGGAGAGAAGGCAGAAATTTGCTGTAGCTGTTCCCACAGTTTCTTCTTTCCTTGTTGCCTCTGAGCCTCAGTTTCTTTTCACTTTTTGTAGATTTACCTCTTTTTCTCGGGGTGTACCACGGAAGAGTCCAACTATGAAAGGCTGAGATTCCAGGCCTTCAGTGACAAATAAGCCAAACTGAGTGTTGGTATCCCATTTATTGATCTGTATATACCCTTTCACAGGTTACTTAGCCTCATCACTCAACACCCTGACTTACACGAGGTGACAGGCATCTTGATTTTGCCTGGCTGCAGGAAATGGTACCTGAAAGTGGAATAGACAGCTGGAGTCAATACTCCGCAACTCCAGTGTCCCAGTTTATTCTGTGTTGAAACACATAGGAAGTTAAAGCTCAGGGAGATCCATCCCATGACACAGTTGAAGCAAGAAGTGTGAAAGGGAAACTAGAGACAAATAGAAGTCTCAGCCTTTCTCAGTATTTCCAAGGTAGAAAATTGAGAAAAAAAGCAGATTGTACAAGGAAATAAATCAACAGTGAATCTTAAAAAGAAAGAAAAATGGATAGAAATGAGAAAGGAGACCAAGGAGAAATTTTAAAAAGAGAAGTAAAGATCATAAAAGAGAAATTTAGATCTCTCAATGAAGAAAATAGAACTCTCAATGAAGAAAATAGTGTTTTCAATATGGAATTCAAAAAGACATTAAGCAGAATAGATAAAATTGAGTCCATCACAGAAGTTCTCTGTATAGAAGTAGAAGCTATGCAACAGAAATTATCAGGTTTTCAACACAAATATAATAAGATGAGTGAGGATTTGGAAGAAGTAATAAATTTAAAAGAAGATATTAGGAATGTACTTTGGAAGGAAATCACAATGAATAAAGAATTTGAAGACACAAGTAGCAGGGTGGAAAAAGTAGAAAAGAAGTTAAAAGAGCTATCTAAGGAAACTGAGGCCTGGTTAAAGAAAATAACAAGTTTAGAAGAGAGAAACAGAGAAAAGGACAAGTGTTTGGCAAGACAAAAGCAAAAGACAGCAACTTACCAAACAGATCTAAATTACCTGTATGCCAAATTGGTTAACATTGATGATAAGATATGCAGAAATAACTTAAGAATCATAGATCTTCCTGAAGAAGAGTTTACATCAAAAACTTTTGAATACCATACTTCATGAAGTAATACAAGAAAATTGCCCAGAACTTTTGCTTGCAGACAAAAAAGTTATCAAAGAAACACACAGATCACCACCAACCGGAAACCCAATACTCAATACTCCAAGGCATGTGATTGTCACATTCCACAATTTCAATAATAAACAACAAATTCTGAAAGCATCCAGGAGAAAGATATTTAATTGTGGAGGAATACCTATTTGGATAACAGAGGATTACTCTACAGAAACAAGAAATCAGAGGAGAAAATGAAATCATATATTCCAAAGAGCTAAGAAACTTAGGTTAAAACCCAGAATGGTATGTCCTTCATAGTTGAGCCTAATCATCAATGAAGAAAATTATATCTTCCATTAAAAAGTGGCATTTGAAGAGCTCCTGAGAAGAAATCTTGAAATGAGCAGAATATTTGACTTGAATTTATGAAAACAACCAAAAAATTTAATAAGTACAAGTAACAGAGATTAAGGGATGAAATTAGTGGTTTTATTTATATGCTATTTCAGAAATTAACAGGTAAAGGGATCACTTGAGGACAAAGGACATTGAATTAGAAAGGAAGAGCTATCTGTATTAAACTCCTCTGAAATCTTATATATGAGTCAATATCTTTTCTGGTAGAGCATCACTTATCTTACCTCAAATCTCCATTTCTTAATATTTGGCTGGGGTTTTTAAAGAGAAATATTCAAATGTTGGTACCTTTT
Source organism: Vombatus ursinus (assembly GCF_900497805.2). NCBI lineage: Eukaryota > Metazoa > Chordata > Mammalia > Diprotodontia > Vombatidae > Vombatus > Vombatus ursinus. The sequence goes on along the minus strand of NW_020945437.1, from coordinate 7,318,752 downwards.
GTATTGGGTTATTTTGTTGAGTTGTTTTCAGGGTACATTTGGAAAATGTAATAAGAACAAAAGTAAAACTTGAAAAAAAAAGAAGAAATTGTGTCTTATAAAGATTAGCACATGGGTCTTTTGTACACTGATACATAATTATGGTTGTTTAATATAATGATTTTGAGAGAATTTGCTTAAGCAAAATATAAATAGATCTTTATATTACCATATAAATATATATGAAGTTAATTAAAATGACAGTTTGGACAGTTCTGTCCATATAGCAGATATTTTAATGGTGACTATAATAATTCAAATTCACAAGGAATAATTAGTTCTCATAGCATAAAATGAACAATATAGGATAAGTAAATGCCCACTGGGAAACATTTTAAAATAGTATTTTTTCCTACATAAATGTTAAGGGAGATTATACCTTTTTAATAGACTTCTGGTATTTAGCATTAAAATTTTATGTTTTAAGGGGCAGCTCGGTGACGCAGTGGATAGAGCTCTGGAGTCAGGAGGACCTGAGTTCAAATCTGGTCTCAGACCAGACACTTGACACTTACTAGCTCTATGACTCTGGACAAGTCACTTAACCCCAATTGCCTTGTGAAAAAAGAAAAAAGAAAAAGTAATTGCCCAAATTGTTAGTCATTTGTAAATGATAATGTTTGCTTTTTCTTTTCTGCTATGATATTTATATGGAATTCAGTTAGATAAATTTGAAAGTCCTTTGTAGAAAGCGAGATTTAATTATTTCTGACTTAAGGGTATTAAATAACTATAGTAATGAAATATATTTGAAATTGGAAACTTTGACGTAAAGACTTTAGAAGTTACAGCTTTAGTCATTAAAAACAAAATGGCTAGCTAGAAATTCAGGTGGTTCAGAGAACCACAGTATCTACTAGTTCCTTTAGCTTATTTGTTTAATTTCAATACTACTTTTACATTATTTTTAATCCCCTAAAGCTTAGTTTTGAATAATACCCTATTGTTCTGTATATAGAATCATAGATTTATAGTTAGTAGTGATCTTGGTAGTCTGACAACTTCTGCCTTAGATATAGCTTTACCCTGTCTCTTAATAGCATTCCTTCTACACTCTTAACTTTTTTGGCTTCAGATATTTTATATGTACTGATGACTTCCAGATCTGTTATACTTTTGATTTCTCACCCTCTTTCTGGTTCTTCATCTCAGATTCTATTACCTAATCTGACTTTTCATTGCCATTTTTTTAATACTTATTGATAACTGTTCTTTGTTTTCACTGAGATTGGCATATTTAATTTGACTTTTATCCTTCATTTACATGTCAGGAATGATGTTCTTGATGTTGTGTTAGGCACAGTGTGGTTACAAAGAAGTATAAGCTGAAAGAATATCCGTTTGTGTAAAGATGAACTTTTTCTAACACTTTGAGTATTTTTTAGCCTAACAGTTTTTCTGTATTTCCAGAGGATTTAGACTGCAAAATCCCTTCTTTTTTGTACAAATGAACTTCTCTGACATGTGGACCTCTTTACCTTCACCATAAATTCTTGTGTGTTTCCTTTTCAGTAAGGGAGATAATGTAGTAGCCACTTTGACATTAGTTATTTTTATATTGAGAAGAAACTGGCAGCAAGGTAAAGAAGATCTGGGTGATGGCCTCATTTTTGCTATTGTCACACAATGTGACCGTAAGCAAGTGATTTATTCTCAATATTCCATTTATAAAGGGAGAGCCAGACTGCAGATAAACTAACTGGTTTCATAGCTCGTCTCTTCATTTAAATTGATTAAAGCTGAAAAAATATATAACCTTTTGAGAAAACAGAAAATTCAGTTAAGTGTAGTGCAAAGTTACCTAAGAGAAGGACATAAAAAGTTAGGACACTGGGCAGAGGTAGACAAAGTTGGGAGATAAGTGAAGGTGTATGTAGTAAAATCAGTGAAGTTCATTAGCTAAGCGTATTTTTTAATATTCAGAGGGAAAAAAGATAAAATATTGATGGAAAATTGTTAATACCAAGTTACATAAGCACTTTTAATTTTTTTGCTTTCGGGCAACAAAGTTTTCTTGGGGGAAGTACTTTGCCACTGTCCTATATGACAGCAAAGTCTGATCTACATAAAACCCTTTGTAGGCCTAGAATATAGAATCCTTAAGTCTAGTCCCAGGTAATAGTCCTTCAGATACTTGAGGATAGCTGTCACGTTTCCTTAAGTCATCTCCAGGCTAAACAACCCCATTTCTTTCAGTCAGACCTCATTTGGAATGAACTTGAAGTCCTTCATTATTCTTCTTGCCCTCTGCTGGGTGGTCTCCATTTTATCAATGTTCATCTAAAAATGTGGTGGCAAGAACCAAGTACAATACTCCAGGTGTGTTCCAAACCAAAGCAGAGTATAGCCAAGACTATCATGCTCTTATTCCTTGAAGCTATGCCTGTCTAGATCACATTAACATTATTGGCTGCTAAACACAACAGTTTACTTATATCGAGTTCACTAATACCTCCCAATATTGAATTTGAATAATGCCTTTGTGAAAGTCATTGATAAAAATGTTAAAAGCTAAGCACCAGTTCCTAGAGAAGTCCATTAGAGACTCTATCCTACTTTACATTGAACTATTAATGACTTCTTTGAATTTGGCCATCTACTTGTACTATCATCTAGCACACATCTTTCCTATAAGAATAACATATGAGACTTTGTCAAATGTGTTACAAAACTCTAGATAAACTGCATTTTTGGAATCGTCCAGATTTAGTAGTTTAATAAATGTCAAAAAAGATCCTTTTTCTTGGAAAAAGAAACAAAGAATTTAACTGCTCTGTCTTTTTTTTGTCATCATCCATCATCCTCCCATTCACTCTGATTAGCAGTCCTTTTTTGATCCTCTTATTTTTCTTCATTGTAACTTAAAACAAAACAAAACTTCATGTTGTTAACTTTTCCAATCAGCTCTGGCTAATTTGGAACTTTAGTAGTCCTAACACCATTCTTACAGGGCCATACCATGATTTTGTATTCCGCCTCTGTTTTGTGCTTGGCACAAAATAGGCACTTAATAAATGCTTACCTACCTATAACTTCATCATCTTTATATGTCATTTGAAAACCTAAGTTTGGTAAATTCATTGTTCAACTATATTGGAATCTGCAAACAAATCTTTTTCCTCCTTTTCAAAATTGATTCCCTTTTTGTCCCTTCAGAACTTTGACCTTCTCAGGAGAAATTTATTCAATGGGATTGTAGCCAGCCTCTCTCTGAACCCTTTGAAATCTGCTCTCTTAAAATCTATAGTGCATGAAAAAATATGCTCAGTTTTAGTTACTCAGCTTTACTTTCTTTGTCATAAATTAAGCAACTAGTCACTTTTTCCATGGTTCCTGTCATTTTGACTTCAGAAATCAGTTCTTCCTTGTGAGAATCAAATTCAAAATAGAATTTCCCTTTGTTGGTCCATTTGCATGTTAAATAATGAACTTATTTTTTAAGGTAAACCAAAAATTAGAAGTAAATCTGCTTTTTCCACAGTTTTCCACTAGATATCTGGATAGGCAAGAAAAGCTTGTTTCAGTTCCACTTCTGGGAGTCAAGATGGTGGAGTAAGAAGTAAGTTGCTCTCACCCTCCCTTATTAACCTCTGAAAGCCCAGAAGATATCATCCCAGGAAAAACCGTGAACAGCTGAACCAGCAGAAAGATGAGGTGCAGCAGCCTTGTAGCCTAGGAAGCTTGAGGGAGTAACAGGAAAGGCCTCTCTTGCCCTGGGCGAGGGGGAGCAGTACAGAATGGGAAGCATCCCAGCAAGCTAGCAGAAAGCCCCACCTCAGCATACCAGGGGGAGATCCTGAACCCCAGGTGGTGAAGCAGGCAAGCACCATCACCAGGACCCCCGAGTGCCTTAGTATGGGCCAGGGAACCAGTGGAAACCGGCTTGGAAAACTACCATATGCCACAGCTTTCTCTGGCAGCCAAGTCTTCCAGTGCCTCAGCAAAACTTTGGGAAGCACAGCTCCAAAGAGGAAAGCCCCAGAAGCAGCAAAACATCCATCTGCAAGGAGCTGAAGAAGGTGAAAGAAAAGGCCCAGGTGAGCAGGCAACCTCCAGGGGCCATACTACCCAGTCCTACTCCTAGAGTTCCAGTGTTGCTGATTCCAGTCCAACACCAGGTAAGCTGCCAGAATCCTACAGCCTCCAACTGCCAGCATCAGAGGTCATAGCACACAAAACCAGTGACCATGCCCTGGGCTTCTAACACAAGAAGCTTGGGTCAGTGTCCCCTGCTCCCCAGGAGGAGAGCTCAGTCTTTTTAAAGGCCAGGAAATAAGCAAACACCATGAGCAAAAAGATTCTTATTATGGAAACAGTGAAGATAAAGGCAGAAATTCTGAAGAGGATAACATTGTCAGTAAATCCACATCTGGAACCTCAAAAGGGAACGTGAACTGGTCTGAAGCCTAAAAAGCCTTCTTGGAGGAGCTCAAGAAGGATTTTAAAAGTCAAATAAGAGAGAGAGAAGAAAAATTGGGAAAAGAAATGAGAGGTATGGAAGAGAGAGTCAATACCTTGGAAAAGGAAGGACAAAAATTAACTGAAGAAAACAACTCCTTAAAAAGTAGAATTGGCCAAACAGAAAGGGAGACACAAAAACTCATTGAGGAGAAGAATTCCTTAAAAAATAAAATGGGCCAAATGAAACAGGAGGTCCAGAATCTAATAGAAGAAAACAATTTGTTAAAAATTAGAATTGGGCAAATGGAAGCTAATGACTCTATGAGAGAGTGAGAATCAGTCAAATAGAAAGAAAAGAATAAAAAAAAATAGGTGAAAATGTAAAATACCTCATTGGTAAAACAACTGATCTGGAGAATAGATCCAGGAGAGACAATTTAAAAATTAGTGGTCTACCTGAAAATCATGATGAAAAAAAGAGCCTGGACAGCATCTTTCAGGAAATCATCAAGGAAAACTGCCCAGAGGTCCTAGAATCAGAGGGTAAAATAGCCATAGAAAGAATTCACTGCTTACCTGCTGAAAGAGATCCCAAATTGAAAATGGCAAGGAATGTAGTAGCCAAATTCCAAAATTACCAGGTTATAGAGAAAATACTTCAAGCAGCTAGAAAGAAACAATTTTAAATATCATGGAACCACAGTCAGGATTACGCAGGATCTTGCAACTTCTATATTAAAAGATCGTAGAGTGTGGAATAAGATATTCCATAAGGCAAAGGAGCTGGAATTACAACCAAGGATCAGCTCCCCAGCGAAAATGAGCATAATCTTTCAGGGGAGGAGTGGACATTCAACGAAATAGAGGACTTCCAAACCTTCCTGATAAAAAGACCAGAACTCAACAGAAAACTTGATCTTCAAATCCAAGACTCAGGAGAGACATAAAAAGGTAAACGAGACAGAAAAAAACAACAACATGTTATTAATAAGGGCAAACTGTTTACATCCCTACAAGGGAAGATGACACTTGTAACTCTTGAGAACTGTGTTGTTATTACACCATTTTATTTATTTTTTTATTTTTTTGTTTTGTTTTTGGTTAGGCATTGGGGTTAAGTGACTTGCCCAGGGTCACACAGATAGTGTTGTATGTCTGAGGCTGGATTTGAACTCAAGTCCTCCTGAATCCAGGGTCGGTGCTCTATCCACTGCGCCACCTAGCTACTCCTTATTACACCATTTTAAAGGGGTATACATAGAGGGTATGAGTATAAGTAGACTTTGATATAATGATTAAAAAAAATCTAATCAAGTACGTTAAATAGATCTAAGTAAGTGGATTAATCTGATCTAAGTAAGGGAATGTACTGGGAGAAAAGGAAAAGAGGAGGCAGACAAGGGTAAATTACTTTACTGGAAAAGGCACAAAAACCTATTATAGTGGAGAGAAAGAAAGGAGGGAGATGAGCATTGTTTGAACCTTACTCTCATCAGATTAGACTCAAGGAGGGAATAACATAATCAGTTAGGTATAGAGATCTAACTTGCCATATAGGCAGTAGTGGGGAAAAGGGTAAAGAAAAGGGGGGGGAATAGAAGGGAGGGAAGAAGCAGTTAGGGTAAAGGGGAAGAAAAGGGAGGGGACTGATAGAAGGGAGGCAGGACTGAGAGAAGTGGTGGTCAAAAGCAAAACACTGGGGGGAGGGAAAGGGAGAAAGGAGAAAGAAAAACATAAACAAAGGGAAATAGGACAGAGAGAAAGATGCTAGCTATCTGGATAATTGAAATTCCATAGCATTACTGTATCATGCTTTTGCCATGTCTTTTAAATCTAAGTTTAGCTACCTTTTATTGCTATTTTCTTTGTAATCACTATGTATAGTTGTGATTCTTTCTTTGTTGTGAATCATATAGTCTTTCCATTCCTTATATTTATTCTGTATTAAGTGTAATAATATGCTTTTATGTTCATATGATATAATTTGTTGAACCCTTTCATTGGTCAGTGATTAGTTTTATGCTAATATATGAAATGCTACTATGAATATTTTGGATGTTGGACTATTGCAGTGGCCTTCTGGTTTATCTTCCTAAAGTGCAAATTTGATTGTGTTACACATACCCCATTCCATAAACTCAGTGACCCCCCAGTATCTCCAAGATCAAATATAAAATCCACAGTTTGCCTTTGAAAGACATTTTTAACCTTGTCCCATCCTACTTTTCCTACTTTTCCAATCTTCTTACGCTTTACCCCTCAGCATACTCTCTGTTCCAGTGACACTGGCCTCCTTGCTATTCATTGCACAGGATGCACATTCCATCTCCAGAATCTGGATATTTTCACTGGCTCTTCCACAAGCCTAGAATTCTCTTCTTTCTCATCTCTGCCTCTTGGCTTCCTTCAGGCCCCAGCCAAAACCTACCTTTTGAAAAAAGCCTTTCTAAATACCCCTTAATCTTAATGCCTTCCTTCTAATTTATCCTCTGTATATCTTATTTGTACATAATTATTTGCAGGTTGTCTCCTCCATTAGACTGTGAGCTCCATGAGAAAGGATACTTAAAAAAAAATTTTTTTTTTCCGCCCAGCACTTAGCACAATACGTGGCACTTAGTAGGCACTTAGTAAATGTTAGTTAACTTGACATAATTTGCTCACCATTTAGGAGACTGCTAAGTCAAAGGGTATGAACCAGTGTAATGATCTTTCTTACAATAATTCCAACTTGTTTTCATGACAGGTGTACTAATTCTCAACTCTACCAGGAGTGTTTTAGTTTGCCTCCATATAATTTCTCACATCTGTCCCTTTCTTTGCATTCACATGGCTACCATTGTGTCCAGGGCTTCATCATTTTCTCTTGGACTATTTAAAGCAGCTTACTAATTAGATTATTGGATTCCAGTCTCTCCTCTTTTCAATATTTTCTTCTCATGGCTTCCAAAGAGTCTTGTTGGATCTGATTGGATTGCTTTTCTTCCCAGAGCCCATTCAACAGTGACCTTCCATCTCTTGGCAGTTTGATTGGTGTGAGATGAAATCTCAGGGTTTTAAAAATGAAAATTTATCTTATTATCTTAAACATTTTTCACATGGTTGTTAATAGTTTGTATTTCTTTAAAAAATTATTCATGTCCTCTGACCACTTATTTATTGTGGTATAGATCCAGTCTGTGCTTTTTGTTTGTTTCTAGTGGACTCTTGCTGTCCTGAAAAGATAGAGAATGAATTGAAAACTTGTGAATGAGTTAGTTATTTTTAGACTTGTCCTAATTTGACCCAACAGGATTAGTACCTTCCATTTAAAGGTAATATGTGCAACGAAACCTATGCTTGACTAGACTCTGAAAGTCCATTTGGGGTTTTTATTTTATATGTAATCATTTTTAAATGGTATTACATTAATCACTATTTCTGACACCATGTAAGTTTAGAATCTTCTGTAAAGATGGATTGACTTTGGTTGCCATCTGTATAAGAATATCCTTGTTCTCACACTTCACTAGAAGTGATTATTTGATAGTAATTGTCAGTCATCTGAAGTTTGACTTTTGTGGCCTGCATACCTTCTGCACAGCTTTTACTTTATGGTTCTTTATTCTTTAAAATCTTAAATAATCCAAATCTTTTTTTTGATAGCTTGCTCTAGTAGGCAAAACCCATGAAATGTGTTAGACATTAGTTAGATTTTTCATATCTTCTTTTTTTGTGTGCCAATATTATCAAAAACCTGATAACTTATTTTGAGTCAGACCAATGATAAACACCAAGTTTAAAGTCTTTCATTAGCAATACCTTGAAAATACTGCTTTAGTTGAAGGGGAAATAGTAGGTTAGGTATATAACTAGGAAATGAAGTTGTTCATTCTTTTTTGTGGGGAAACATAACTGTTTAAATTAATTTTCTATACAGCACTTTCAAGCTATTTTTAAATGATTAAAAAATTTAAGAGCTAAAAAAGAAAACAAAGTTTTGTACTGTGAATAACCTGTTATGGTAATAGGTAACAGTCAGAAAATGCTAATTAAGCATTCTCTGAATAGAGGGAGTTGAGATACACTTTCCAGAGTTTAGATTGACTTAAGCGGACATGTGATATAGTGATCCTGAGCTAAAAATTATAACTTCATTGGGCATAATGAAGAAACCTTTTTTTTTTTAGTTCCTTAAAACTAGGAGAGCAGCAGACCCAGAAATGCCAGCTCTCATGCCCCTGATCTCAAAACAGTTAGGACTGGTAGACTAACCAGTCACTATCAAGCAGTATTTATTAAGTGCTTACTAAATCCTTGTCTCTAGGAATTGGGAAGAATCTTAGATGTGGTCCCTGCTTTGGAGGAGCTCATTTACTGAATGCCTTCTATATGCATATCCAGTAATTGGTTACTTGAGATAATATGAAAATGATTTAATTTTGCTGATAAAACATCAATCATTAAGTATTTTTTAAGTGCTTACTATGTGTCTAATGTTATACTAGGCACAGTAATGGATTTAAGGAGATACAAGACTACCCATCCGCAAAAGAATTTACAGTTTTGTTGGAGAGACAAAATTTATATGAAATACTTAATGAACAAAGACAGTTTGTGATAACATACTAATAGTTTTGATTTTACCAAATATATCAAAAGAGATTAGAGAAGGGAAAGAATGGATATGAACTGAAATAAAAATAGAGAAAATGAGTTTTGAACTGGTTCTTAAAGGACAAATTGGATATGCAGAGGTGGGAAGATATAAGTGGGAAGAGGATTTCATCCAAATCACAAAACTACTTTAGAATAAGACAGAGATTAAGTTTTATACATATTCTGTACAGCCTATAACATGAGTTAATAAATAACTAAATTCTTTAGAAATTTACTTTACTTTGAGTCTGTATTGTTTTTCTATAACATAAGCTAATTATTCTTAGTTATTCCCTCAGGGACCAAGTAAAACATTCTAATTGGCCTTCTATAAGGCAGCCATTACATTATTTGAAGATGGTTGTCATCTTCCCCAACTGTTAACTCTTCTCTAGGCTAAATAGCCCCAGGACTCATATTGCATGGTATAAAGGCTCCATCACCATCTTGGTTGTCTTCCTCTGGAATTCTAACATCACAGTATTCTTAATAGGTAGCATCCAAAACTGAACACAGTATTTCAGATGTGATCTGACCAAGACAGAGTATAGTAGAATTAATCATATCTAGGTCCTCAAGTCAGTCCCTTTTTTTAAATGCAACTGAAAATCATGTGAGCTTTATTGACTGCCATATCACACTCTTGATAATTTTGATCTTGTAGTCTGCCAAAAGATAAATTCCAGTCTAGCTACATCTCTCCTATTTTGTACTTGTGAAGTTGATCTTTCAAACCCAAGTGTAAGGTTTCACAATTACCCTTACTGAATTTTATCGCGTTCTACCCAACTCACTGTACTATTTTTGTGTTTTTCCCATTCTTTGTATCCCCATTGCCTTATACCTAACAAACAATTTAAAAGGTGCTTGCTGAATGGTTGATTAATCAAGATTCAAGCCTGATGAGATTATTTTGACCCTGGCACTGTCACCCAGTGCAATAATTATTCCTTCTAGCTTTGTGTCATCTGCAAATTTGATAAATATGCATTTATATCTGTTAATAAAATGTCAAATAGCACGACACTAAGTACAGATCCCTGGGGCACTCCCCTCACTGGTAACCTCTTTTCAAATTGACTTTGAGCTATTAATGACTATTCTTTGGGTCCGACCATCCAAACAATTCTGAATTTGCTCAGGTATGCTGTCAGCTACCCCATATTTCTCTGTCTTTTTCATAGAATAGTTTTATGAGATTTTCTCAGGTACTTGAGTGAAATCTAGATAAACTATCTACAGCATTTCTCATACCTGTCAGTTTAGTTATAATAGCAAAAAAAAGAAAAAAAAAGATTCTTCAATTCACCAAATATTAAATTCTTATTATGTGTAAGATACTATACTAGGCATTGGGAAGACAAAGACAGAAATAATACCATCCTGCCCTCAAGCAATTTGCATTCTGTTGAAGTGATATAAATTTTAAAAAGAGAAGAATATGTGAAATATGCAAAGTAATTTCAGTGAGAAAGGGTAGTAACAACTAGGGAGTCAGACAAAAATTGATGTAGAAGTAGCACTTATGCTGAGCCTTGGAGGGATTATAAAAGGCAGAGATGAGGAAGGAGAGTTATTTCTTGTTCTTTGGATTATTAGTTATTACCATTATTGGTAATAATGATAATTTATTCAGAATTCTCAAAACAAATAATTTTCCTGTGAAGTTTGACAGTAGTCATTGGTCCCTCCTGTGGCCTGCCTTAATAAAGCCATACTGACTCTTTGTGATCACCACCTCCATTTCTATATGTTTGCTTTCTAGATGTTCTTTTTAATAATATGTTCCAGAATTTTAATGGTATTTAAATTCAAGATTAGAGTTCTGTACATTTCAGACTCTGTATTTTTGTTCCCTTTTTGAAAATTGAGTCAATATTTGCTACTCTCCTATTCTGTAGCACCTTCCGTGTTCTCCGTGATCTTTCAAAGATCACTGCCAGTGATTCAGGAATGAAACTACTCAGTTTTGAGAATGAATTCCTTCAGGTCTAGTGCCTTGAACTCATTGAAGTCAGCTTCTCACTGACTTACGTCCCACTGCTTAGTCTGCATGTCAGCTTCCTTGTCAGCCATTCTTGTTCCCTCTTCTCCAGCACAGAGGCTCTTCTCCATGTCAGGGAAAACAGAAGCAAAGTAAAAGTGAAGCACCGCATCTTCCTGTCTCTTGTCGGTGGTGTTGTGAACCACTTAGCCTGACAGTCCTACTTAGCTAGTCAGTCAGTCAGTAAACCTTTATAGCTGCAAGGATAAAGCTCACACTCCAACAGGGGGGAACAACTTGCAAAAATTGTACATAAAAGATATGTGTGTGTGTATTCTTTTCCTACTTTTATTTTTAAAAAGAAAAACCCTTTTTGCGATTTGTACCATTTTTCTCAGACTTAGCTCATTTTGAGCATTAGTATCCCTGAAACTATTTTTAACAGATCATGCCATTCTTTCGCATTCCTCTTCTGTTACCTGTCTTTGCTTCTATTCTTTCAAAAAATCTTAAGTTCATTGGTGAGTACATCTGTACATCCATGAGTGTCTTTAGAAAAGAGACTTCCCTTCCTTGTCTTCTTCTCAAGAGGTTCAAATCTTTCCTGCATTGACTTCTTGGCTATAATTTCAGTCCATGAGGTCCAATCTATCTTTTCTCTGAACCATTGAATCTAAGAAGTTCAAAACTCAGAGGTTAATTAGCCCAGTTCATATCTGAACGAAACACATTGGAAATCTATTTTCTGAAAATTCTGTGAGCATGTCACACTGTGTCTCTCTTTTCCTGTTGTAGATGTTAAGACGGCATATTTATTTCCCCCAAGATATCCATTATTTCTTATTCGGCAACCATTTATTTCCTCGTTGTTGGTGAGAATAAGGTCCACAGTAGCAGTTTCCTTCTTTGCCTTTTCCACTTTCTGAATGATGAATTTATCTGAAGAAAAGCCAAGAAATTACTAAGTCCTGTACTTTTGAAAGAGAAAGGATTATGTCAAATTTCTGGATAATTCAGGCTTTAGTTAACTGTACTGAATTAATTTATTTCCATTTTCTGTCTAGTGGGCCAGTAGTGTACTCCAATAATAATTTTGGATAGACCACTAAATTTAGAGTCAGGAAGACCTGAATTCAAATCCAGTCTCAGACACTTCCTAGCTGTGTGACCTTGGGCAAGTCACTTAATGTCTGTTTAGGTTTATTCAGCTGTAAAATGGAGATAATAAGTGCCTACCTCACAGCATTTTTTGGAGGATCAAATAAGATAATAATTATAAAGCATTTAGTATAGTGCTGTGGCACATTGTAGGCACTTAATAAATGCTTGTTCCCTTTCCTTTTCTTTCCATTTTGGTTTTACCTCTTTTCATTTACACTTACAACATATGCTCCTCCATCCTGCTTCCCTCCTTTAGTTTCTAGATTGATTCACAATAATATCTTTTTTATATAAAATGTCACTTCTCCCCACTGTCTTTCAGATATCCTGTGTCCTCCAGATCTGCATTATCCTTATTGGTCCCATACCACTGAGTACTAAAATTTACTTCCTTGATTCCTAGTTCACTTTGTTTTTTAGCCATACTTGGTACATTTATCTGTAGACATCTGAGTCTGTGGGTTTCATTGCTGACTCCTTTCTTCATTTTGGTAGCCTGTGAATTTCTAGATGTCTCGGGTGCCTTTCCTTCTCCATTGTAGCTGCTGTCTTTGACGAATAGTGACTGTATATAGGCAGTTTTCTTTCTTACTCTTCATTTAAGTTTAAAACCCATCAGTAAGATTTAGATTTGTAAGACTCCAAGAAATACATATTTACTAGCTCTTTGGTTAGATATTATAATAATGAATTACTTTGTAGCCAGCAGTTTTCCAACATTAAATACTCATGGCTTAAAAAGCACAAGAATTACATATTTGTAAGGGGTTTTGTTTTTCTTGGCTTCTCAGTGGATAGTGGAAGAAGAGAAATGGAGAGACCCTAAAGACCAACTAGTCCATAATTTATTTGAAAAATGATAAAATCACAGGATTTCGGGGTTGGGACTTAGTGCCCACCTTGTCCAACCTGAGCTTTAAAAGTAATTTCTTCTACAACATATTCCGATGAGGGGGAACCTACTAATTTCCATGGAGCCCCTTGACAAGGCGGCTAGGTGACGCAGTGGATAGCGTACTGACCATGGAGTCAGCAGGACCTGAGTTTAAATCCATCCTCAGACACTTACTAGCTTTGTGACTCTGGGCAGATCACTTAATCATGTCTGTCTCAGTTTCCTTGTTTGTAAAATGAACTGGAGAAGGAAATGGCAGACCACTCCAGTATCTTTGCCAAGAAAACACCAAATGGGGTCATAAAGAGTTGGACACAATTAATCAACTAAACAATATTCCCCTTGTGGATAGTTCTGTCAGTGACTTTTTTTTTATATCAAGACTACATTTACAGCTTCCATCTTTGCTTCAGGTTGTGTTCTTTGAAGCTAAATAAAGCAAACCCAATCCTTCTTTCATGTGACAGCCCTCCAGATACTAAAAGACAGCTATCATGCCTTTCCACAACTTGTCTTCTCTAGGCTAAATGTTCCCATTTGTTTCAGCTGATCTTAATATAGCAAGAGCTTGAGGTCCTTCACCATTCTGATTGCCCTTCCTTGGACAATCTTCAATTTATCATCATTCTTCCTGAAATGTGGTGCTCAGAATTGTGAACATTATTCAAGTTAGGATGTTGTCAGGACAGAGAACAGCCAGGACTACCATGTCCTTGTTTCTGGATACTGGACTGTTCTTAATGAAGTCTAAGATGGTAATAGTTTTCTTGCCTTCTTTATCACACTGTGGACTCATGGTACATTTGTAATACACTACCCTTCATCCCCCAGTCTTTTTCTCAAAGCTGCTATTTATCTGTTCCAACTCCATCCTCCCCATGTCATACTTTCGATTAAGTGACTTTTTCTTCAGAAAGAAGGGGGGAAATAGGCATATTGAATTTAAGAAATTTTTACTAAAATAATTTAAGTAGCAGAGTATGTATTTTTTTTCTGCTTCTGTATAAAAATCTAATTTCTTGTATACTTATCACATTGGATTCTAAAAGATCTGGGTTGGAATCCCTTCTCACACTGGTCAGGTCCTTTTTAATCTCTCTGTATCTCAGTTCCTTTATCAGTAAAATGGAATGATAATAGCACCTACCTTCAGAAGATTGTTATGAGCATCAAATGAAATAGTGTGTGAATAGCACTCTACAAATATTTTAAAATGTCAGTTATTATTATTGTTGTTGTTACTTATTGTAAATGAATATAGTTTGTTGCTTTTGAACCTAGACTAAAATTTTCCTTTAGATTGAATGTGTTAATTTAAATCTTTGTTTTTTTCAGCGCAATAACTTGATTTTATGGTCATGTTTCTTGTGTTTTATTTGCTTATAAATACATTCTCATTTAAGAACCTTAGATATGTTTTACCTTGGAATTTTTAAAATTAGGTAATTAAAAAAAAACTATTACTCTGTTTGGAAAAGAAGGTGTAGCTGTGACATCTGCAGGTAATCCTAAGAATAAAATCCTTTAGGGATTGACCAAACATCTGAATCAATGTGTAGTCTCTGGAAAATAGCCAGTTGGAGCTAAAGCATTTTCTCATATATGTAATATTAACTTTCTGTAGCAGAAGTGTTTCACACTTATCTCAGCCTTTTTGAAAGAAGGAAATTCAGAGGTAGAACAAATAATTTTTAGCGCTCATTATGTAAGCCAATAATGAAAAAGTCAGGATCCAAAATTTTTAGCTGTGAACATCTGGAGGTGATGATTTTGGAATCCTTTCACTCTGACAGCCTGTCTTCGTTAATGGTTCAAAAAACTTTCTGGCAGACTCATTAAGCAGGTATAGAAGTAAATTCTGAGTTGAGAAGAAACAAAGTGTCTCTGCCATCTGTGAAAGATACAGGACTATGGGCTCTTTAAACTTCCTGCACCTGAGAAACTGCTTTGGTTGATTTCATGAATTATTTTCCAGGAAGCCATCTTTGTCATGTCTGCCTGCTAATGGAGTAAATTACTCCTCATTGTTTCCTCCCCCGAATTATTCTTCCTCATCACCACTCTTTATAAAAATTTATTTTCTTTGGCTTGATTGTGGCTACTCTGTTCTTAGGTGGAATAAAAAAGGGGCTTGAAGACCTACAAAAATAACTAATATTTAACTAGTTGATAGGTTAAGTAAAATGTTCTTCAAAGTAAGAATACTTGCTGACAGTATTACATAGTGGATGAAAAGCCAATCAGAGTTATTAGGAAGAGCTGGGTTTAAATCCCATCTCTGACATCTGCTAGCTATACATGTCAAGACATGAGCAAATAATCAAGTCTGTTAGTGTCTAAACAACTTTCTAAGGCTATATATTACACATGAGTTCCTGAATCTTCATTAGTGGAAAAAGTTTTTATGCCTGAAGTTTTCCATTCCTGTAAAAATGATGATCAATGATGATGATGGTGGTTGTGGTGGTGGTGATGGTGATGGAGACGGTGATAATAACAATATGAGAATTAGATGGTTTGGATGGCCTGCCAGATATTCAGTACCAAATTGCAACCAAAATAAAAATAGAAATACAGGATATTTTTAAGTTTATTTGGACCACAGGTTTTTCAGGTGTTTTCATTAAAACACTATGTAGATGTTGGAGGAGTTATGAGAAAACAGACACATTAATGCAATTAATGGAGTTGCAGATCATTCCAAAAAACAGTTTGGATTTATGTTAGACATACACAGCAAAGGGAGCAAAGGCAGAAAGAACCTACATCCAAAAAGATTTATAGATGCTCTTTTTGTGGTTGCAAAGAAATAGAAACTAAAAAAGGTGTCCATTAGTTGGGGCATGGCTGAACAGATTTTGGTATGTGAATGCAAGAGGATACTATTTTTTTAAGTAATGATGGAAATGATGGTTTCAGAGAAACCTGGGAAGAGTTGTATGATCTAATGCAGAATAAAGTGAGCATAACCAGAACAATTTATACAGTGATAACACTGTAAAGACAAACAACTTTGAACAATTTAAGAACTCTGATCAGTGCAATGAATGACTAATTACAATTTCAGAGGACCAATGATAAAGCATTCTACACACCTCTTAACAGAAGTGGTGGTCTTAGGGTATAATATAAGATATATATATGTGTGTGTGTGTGTGTGTATATGTATATATATGTATATATATGTATATGTATGTATGTATATATTTGGATATGGCCAATGAGGGAATTTGTTTGCTTGATCATTTATATTTGTTTCAAGGACTTCTCCCCACCTCCCAACCCTGACGGAAGGATAAAGTGGAAGGAGAGAAAAAAGATTGCTATTCGTTAAAAAAAAACATTATAGAAACTATCAGCAGTCATTGAATACACTGAGAGCTTATGTCCAATTGAGAGAACTATCCAGTATATTCAAAATCATCCATGTCTTTAATCTTGGGTAGATATGCTGAAAAAATCTATTGAATATGTAGAAAGATGATTAGAGAGATTTTATTGTAACCTTTTCTGTTTTGAACAAAGATTGAACCATTTCTGTGACTCAAAGTACATAAAACAAAAATATTTACTTTGAGAATAAGCCCATTTTTTATATTGTTGGACCTATCACAGACCACCCAAGCCTGAAGCCTACTGTTTATGGTTATGGATTTTAAACCTAAATATGCTCATGAAAGATTGGAGCTGTCTTTGCTCCATCTAAAATACTTTGTGTCTAAAAAGAAACATACACAATTCCTCTCCTTTCCCCCCACCCCCATTAACAAACATTTATTACAGGTTTACTAGGTGCTAGGGATGCAGAGACAGAAATGAAGCAATCCCTACCTTTGAGGAACTTATGTTCTATTAGAGAAAACACCACATAAATATATGTGTATATAAAATTAGCATACTTCTTTTTTTTTTTATTTCCTATTCCTTTCCCCCTGCCCAAAAAAAAAATTCTGTTAACATACTGTCACAAATTGAAATGTTAGAGATTTTTGAATAGTGTTGTTGTAAAAGTTCATCTGTCAGACAATTATGTTCATCTTTAGCAATTCACTGTGGAGTAATTTTCACAGTAAGTTTTAACAAAACTCTTCCTTTGTGCATTTACAAATGTTTACATATGATACAATATATGATTTTATTTCTTTTTGTCCACATAATTTGAACTTATAGTTCTTTGAACTCTAACAATTTGGGGGGATTACTATCTTTTTCGGGTTCATCATTGTAACAATAATATGTGATTGTTCATTATCAGAATTAAACCATTAAAATGATTTCTTAACCTAAACCAGAAATGTGATATATATATCACATTATAGATGCCAAGTACTTTTTATTTATTACTGTTTATTTTATCTGCAAAACAACTCTGGCAGGGTTGGTAGATTATGCAAGTATTATTATATTCATTTTAAGAAATGAAGAAATAAGGTCAGAAAGCTCAAGGACTTACCCATGTCGCTTAGTAAGTGATAGAATGAATAAATCAGAACTTTTTTTCCCCTGACTTTTAAGTCCAGTGCTACTTTCACAGAATCATCCTGGGAGAGGTGAAAGATATGTCTCTTGTTCTATACCTTTTCTTTTCAAGGGCATAAACTGTGTTGATAGTGAATGTTGTGAATAAATATTTTTCAAAAATGATAGCTTTATGAGAGTTAGCCTACCAAGCCATACTCAAGACTTAAATGACTAATATTACAAAACATTACTTACAAGAATAAAAGAAGGCTTTAATAAAGGAAGAGATATTCATTGTTCATGCTTGAGCTATGGCTCCTAAAATAATAATGATGATATTTACCTGAACTAATTTTCCTAGTACTCCATCAATCAGTCTCCCAGCATAGTTTTAATTCAGTTCTTCAAGGATCTGTCATTTAGTCAGTATAAACCCCCACCAATGTAGACGGTGAGTCTTCTGTAACTTAGTAACTTACTTAACCTCTTTATGATCAAGCGTTATGTTCACTTAAAACAAAATTTTGACAGCCCCTCATCTATTTCTGTATTTTTGCTCATAATGTCAAAGTAGGAAGAAAATCTAGCTTCTGCTTATCTTCATAAAGCTGTGGAACTGACATAGCTGACTCATAGCTATGTCCTTCTCACTTTTTAAAGAATAATAAAGTCTTACATTTGTATAGAATTCAGAGTTTACAAAATGCCTTCACATGTATTATTTTATTTGATCCTCTCAACTACACTGTAAGTTAGAGCAATAGGTATAGATGAGATAACTGCATACAGGGAAGAGTTAAGAGGCTAGACAATAATTCATCTGAACAAGATCGGGGGGGGGGGGGTTTGGTAGGCTTCAAACTCAACATGAGTCATACAGTTTGACATGGCAGCCAAAAAAATCTAATGTGATATTCAGCTGCATTGAGAATCAGTGCTTCCAGGAATAACGTTGCTTGTAGTCTAGCTGTCCTCAACCTTCATCAGATCACATCTGTATTATTGTGTTAAGTTCTGGGTGCCCAGTATAAAAAGGAATCTGATACACTGGACGGTTATCCAAAGGAGGGCAACTGGGCTGCTCAAGGCCTAGAGTGAATGCCATATGAAAATCATTAGAAAACACATGTTTTTAGCCTGGAGAAGACTCAAGGGGGAACATGATGGCTGTCTTCAAGTATTTAAAGAGCTCTCATCTACAAGACGAATTAGACTTGGTTTTTTCTTCATGACTTCAGAGGATTGAAATAGGAGCAGTGGGAGGAAGTTGCAAAGAAGCAAATTTAGACAGAACTTTCCGAAATACCTCAGTAGGTAATGGATTTCCCCTTTATTAGAAAGTTTTTCAGCAGGAGATATATAGCCATTTATCAGGTAAGTTGTACTTGATCAGTTTTTCAGGTATGGCTGCTGAGGTCCTTTCCTATGCTAAAAATTCAGTGATGTGATTATGGACTGGTTAGCAGTACCAAAGGCAAGGAGAGGGTTTCTCTAAAAAGTCAGCCTCCTAGATTCTAAATTAATTCTTTGTAGCTTTGTTTTGTTGTTTTCCCCCTGTCCTTGACCCTTTATGGAAGTGCTGTAACACAAGTCTCTTAACTACTTATCTGTATCTGCATCTATTTTACCTACTTATATTCACATGGGACATACCTTAGAAGGAAGGAAGTATGAACACTACCCAAGAGGTAGCGGCAGAGGTAGTAAAGAGTGCCTTGCCAGAAAGTGGACAGTTTGTGTGAAGGTATAAAGATGGGAGTTTGGATGGGGAACTAAGAATAATGAAAAGCAGGTCAGTTTGCCTGGAATGTAGAATGCATGAAGGAAAGTAATGAAGCTAAGAAGGTGGGTGTATAGCAGACTGTAGATGGTTTTAAATGCCAAGCTAAAAAGTTTGTAGTTTATCCTAGAAGCAAGAGTCATGGAAGATTTTTGAGATAAGAAGTGACGTGGTCAGACCTGTGTTTGAATAATTTGGTAGCTGAAGGAGGAGGGATTAGAAAAAGGGTGAGACCAAAACGTGAAGACCAATTAGAAGGCTGTTGCAATAGTAAAACCTAGAGTTGATGAGAGTCTAAACTTGGTTACTTGATTAGTGAAGAGAAGGGTACAGATGTGAGAGATGGTGTAGAAGTAGAATTGATAAGAAACTTAGTGGGGCAGCTAGGTGGCGCCGTGGATAGAGCTCCAGCCGTGGAGTCAGGAGAACCTGAGTTCAAATCCAGCCTCAGACACTTGACATTTAGTAGCTGTGTGACCCTGGGCAAGTCACTTAACCCCGATTGCCTCACCAAAAAAAAGGTAAAAAAAGAAAAAGAAACTTAGTAACTGATTGGATGTGGGAACACAGAGAAAGAAGAGTCAGAAATCAAGTTCTGAACCTAAATAACTATAAAGATGGTGGTACCCTCAACAGAAATATGGAGGTTTGGGGGAGTGGTGAGTTTAGAGCAAAAAATGATATATTCCACTTTTGTCATCTAGGTGGAGATATCCAACAAATAATTGATTATGTGACACTAGAGTGCAGGAACAAGATTAAGCCTGAATATAAAGAATTACAGGTCATTTGCATGGAGATGTGACAATCGAACCCATTACAGTTGGGACGGATAGTAGGAGAGAGTTCAAGATAGAGCCCTGGTGATACTCCGATGGCAACAGGTCATGAAGGTCCAGGAAAGGAGACTGAGAAGGAATTTGTTGTTGTTCGTTTGTTTCAGTAGTTTCTGACTCTTCATGACCGACCCATTTGGGGTTGTCTTGGCAAAGATACTGGAGTGGTTTGCCCTTTCCTTCTCCAGCCTATTTTACAGATGAGGAACTGAGGTAAACCGGGTTAAATGATTGGCTGAGGGTCACAAGTGAGTATCAGAAGCCAGATTTGAACTCAGAAAGATGAGTTTTCTGTATTCCAGACCTGACACTCTATCCACTGTGCTACCTAGCCGCCTTGAGAAGGAATAGGCCCAAGAATTAGCAAAGTACAGTACCACAAAAGCTGAGAGAAGATGGAATTGGGGCTAGGACAGATGGAGAATGTCAGTGGCTGCAATGAAGTCAAGGTCAAGATTAAGGACTAAGAATAATAACAACTGTAATAGCAAACATTTATAAAATTAAGGTTTGCAAAGCACTTTATATGTTATCTCATTTGATCCTCACAGCTCTGCGAGGTAGGTACTATTATTATCCCCATTTTACAAATGAAAAAACTCAGTGACTTACCCATGATCACATAGCTAGTAAATGACTGAATCAGAATTTGAATTTAGAGCTTCCTGACTAGCACTACTGCCTAGCTGCCTGGGACTGGGGGAAGGTGGCAGGAAGGCCACAGTATGTAGCAATTAATAAATCATTGAGGAAAGTAAGTTCTTTCTAGTAGTAGGGTCCAAATCCAGATTAGAAGCAGTTGAGAATGAATGGGAGCTGAGAAAGGGAGGGAGCAATACCAGAATGAATAAGAATAGTATTGAAATACACACACTCATATATATATATATATATATACACACATATAAATACACATATATATGATTTGTACAATTTCTATGAACTGAACACAATTTTTTAGAATACCAATTTTTAAGAAGTCTTTTTGCAGTGATAATTTTAGTCATAACTTTTAATATATATATTGAAACTTTATGAAATAACTCTTTAAAAAAATACAGAACTTGGGGGAGCTAGGTGGTGCAGTGGATAGAGCACCGGCCCTGGATTCAGGAGGACCTGAGTTCAAATGCGTCCTCAGACACATAACACTTATTAGCTGTGTGACCCGGGGCAAGTCACTTAACCCCCATTGCCCAACCAAAAAAACAACAACAACAAAAATACAGAACTTTACATCCTGTTAGGGTTAGGATTAATCCTAACCTGAACCCTACTTTGTTGAAGTGTTGGACAGTATGTGATTTAAGACATTTTTCTTAAGTTTAACAACTTCCCTAAGTATATTTAGCAGTGAAAGAAAGCTATGTGATGAATGCTTTGAATATAGCTCGTATATTGGGAAAGCTGGATAAACCAGAATAAGACGTTTTGTCTGCTCTGTTTCCCATTTACTCTTTAGACTAAAGCTATATCTTTTAAAAATGTATTTATTATAATTTATATCTATCTACTCTAAGCTAGAGTAAAATGAGTCCAGAGTAAATTTTCCTCTTGTGGACAGCAGTCCTTGACTATTATGATTTATACAACTGGGACCTCACTACTGCAAGGTAGTCCTTTTACACCTCCTTAATAATAATTGATCCCATTCCATCCCATCTTCTCCATCATCCCCATTCTCTTACCTATTTTCAGTCTTTCTCTGTCTTTGGCTTCTTCCTTATTAACTATAAACATACTCATGTCTTCCCTATCTCCAGAAAACTTGCACTTGATCTATCCATTCCCGTTAACAATTGTCCCCATGTCTTTCCTTCCTTTTACAGTTCAACTCTTTGAGAAGGTCATCTATAAGAGGTGTTCTCTGTCACCTCCAGGAGCAAATACAAATCCTGTTTTGCTATTGTAGTCATCCAAACCTGGCCCTTTCCTACTTTTCTAGTCTTCTTATACCTTATTCCATTCCACATAACACTGATCCAAGACAGTGGCCTCCTTACTATTCCTTGCCCAAGACACTCCACCTAGAGTTTTCATGGGCTGTCCTCTTATCTTTTGAACTCTCTCCTGTCCCATTTTCATCTCCCAGCTTCTCTGGCTTAACTTCAAATGTCAGCCAAAGCCTTATATTCTTGCAAGGAACCTGTCCCATCCTTCTTAACCTTAGTTCTTTCCCTCAGATTTTTTTTTCTAATTTTTCTTGTATATGTGTTTTTTGTGCATAATTGTATGCATATTTTTTCCTTCAGAGCAGGCGCTGTTTTTTGTCTTTCTTTGTATGCCTGTCACTTAGCACAGTGCCTGGCACATTGTAGTCACTTAAATACTTCTTGACTTGATTTCATTAACATAATTGGAGAAGAAGCAGATTTTCAAATTTTTGAAAAAAGTGTGTTGATGTTTTATGAAAATAATAATTAAACTTGAAAATTAATGAATGACCCACATGTTTATTTAGACTATCTTCTGGTTTTATTCATATTGCTTGGGCCCCTTAGTTGAATTTTTTGGTTCAATAAAATTTTAAAAATTAAATATGTATTCATGCATTACCTTTATTTAGAAATAAAATGTTAAAATTAGTTGAATACAAAATGAGATAAATTTAAATAATTTCACTTAAGATAGTGCATGTGGAGATGTGTAATGATAGATATTACTAATAAATAAAAGTTCTGTGATTTAAAGAAAGTATTTTATTTTTTAGGAAATTGTTACTTTATCTTTAATCTACATTGCCATATCATTTCATCATCAGAGTATATACAATCTTAAGTGACTTAAGATCCTAACAAATAATTAGAGTTTGTACCAATGAGGCAACCTTCTGTACGCTTTTTGGGAGAGTGATTGGAGAGCAAAGTTTATGACCTTAAGGGGTCAAGGATATTGTGTGCACTGTATGAGAATTGTGGATTTAACAGAAGATTCCATTCTTTTTCTTTTTTCCTATTGAACTTTCCCTCATGCAGTACCATTAGTAAGCCTTGTTTACCAGGGATGTTAATGTTCCGTCCATGTTTTGTTTGTTTCGCTGCTTGTGGGTTCTGATTAGAGCTTTTTGAGGGTAGAATTCAGTCAGAACTGATTTATTTTGTGTATCTAAACTGGATTCCAGCTGTTTAAGGTTTTTTTTCCCTCTCAGGTCTTGAGTTTCAGATAATATCTAGAGTGGCAAGACAGTAGCATTTAGGATTACCATTTAGAAGAGTTTTTAAGGTTTTAAAACTCCTTCATTTCTGTTATTTCATAATAATGTAGATAGTTGTTCAACTTTTGCATAGTATTTTAACAATGACCACTTGTACTTAATTTGATATTCTGTTTTAGGACTACTATATTCCAGAAGTACATGTTTGCCTAACAGTGCTTTCATAGTACTGTTTTTCAAGTCAGAATAAAATGTCTAACCTTTTTTCTTAAAGACTATACATAGCTATGAAAACTAGTGGCAAGTTTTCACATTTTACGAGGGTGATCAATTTAGTAACATTCTGTGCTCTGTCAGTCCAGAAAAAGTCTTGAAATATATGACAAAACAATGTGCCCTTGGTGCTTCTCATTCCAAAATTACAACCTCTGTTGACATGAAGAAAGATCCTATTCATATGTCCACACTTTGTCACCTCTTGAGTCTTGCCATGAATCCTTGCCTTGTTCTTATGTTCACCCACTCTGAGAGCTTCACATTGTAGTAATTCTGGCCCATATTTTTCCTTAAGCTTCTGCTTTTTATTATTATAAGTACTGTCAATCTATTTTCTTTAAGGCCATGAATTTCAAAATTTTGTGAAAGGGTAACATTTTTCCAAAATTCTTCTGTTCAGATGTAGGCCATCATTTTCCTCAGACCCCATATTTATCTTGGCTGGGCCTCATGATTCTTATTTGAAAAGCAGCCAGGCTATTTTGGTTTCATTTCTATATGTGCTTGAAGGAACATTTATAAAAATGCCCAGATAGTTTCTGTTTTGTGAACCACACAAGAAATTTACCGTATCAGGTTATTTAACAGTTTTCTATTAGAAGTATGTTTATATTTTGACTGCACCAAAACAAACAAACAAATGCTTTTCACATTTATACAATACCTCTTTTCACCAGTAAAGTCGTATTTGACCGTAGAATGAGTGGTTTTAGTTTGATCAGTTTAACTATTCCTTCTATCTTTACCAAAGCCAAACTGACTATAGTTTTATGTAGTACAAGAAAATAATTTGGTTCGTTAATTAGGATGACAGACTTAGAGCTGGAATGACTCTTAAAGATCATCTAATCCATTCCCCTTCCTCTACCATTTTGTAGATAAGGAAACTGAGACCCATGGCAATACATTGCCTTTCCAAAGATCAGAGCTAAGTGAGCAACAGAACCAGGGTATAACTGAAGTCCAGCATTCTTTGCACTATATCAAATCTTTCCGTATCAATGAAGGGAAAAAGTTTCATCTTATTTGCCACGAATTGTGTAAACTTGTACAAGTACATATACTCCCTAGGCCTATATTTCTCCATGTAAAAGAATAGAAATACGGACTATAAGATTTCTGATGCCCCTTTAAAGTTATGATTCTATGATTTCTTAATTCACTTTTAGCTAGCTGGCATTTATGTAGTGCTTTAAGTTTGCAAAACACTTTTCAAATATTATCTTATTTTATCCCCTCAACAATCTTGGAAAGTAGGTGCTATTATTATCCCCATTTTCCCAAATGAGGAAACTGAGACAGACAGGGTAAGTGATTTGCCTAGGGTCACACAGTTAATTAAGTATCCGAGGCCAGATTTAAATTTAGGACTTCCTGACTCCAGGTCCATCACTCTATCCATTCTACCCCCTAGCTGTCTTTTATTACTAAATTTTAAAATTATATGATCAATCTATAGTGCCTCCATTTCTTTACCACCAACTCTTACCTTGAACCTTTGTAGTGTGACTTCTGTCTTTATCAGTCTGCTCATCAAACTTTAAAGCCATATACAATTTTTTTCTTATGTTTCTCTGTGAACACTCTACTTTTGACTCCATAGACAAATATTTGCCAAGGATTCATTATGCCTTAGCAGTAAGAAGCCCTAGAGGTCATCTTATCTAGTCCAATTCCCTCCTAAGTCCAGAGAATTTAATTAAGTGACTTATCCAAAATCACATAAATAATAATAATAAATAATCTGGGATTTTAACCCAGATCTTCTAACTTCAAATCCAGGAATTATTCTTTTTTTCAGTTCTTTGTCCTTCCCCTTCCTATTAATAATGGTTAGGGTCCCTTCATGCCTTTTGGGCACTCTTATGGCTGTTTATTTTAAAATAGAGAACGCTAGAAAATACTTCTCATAAAATACAAATCACATTTGCAAGTTTGAATTTTATATTTTTTGAGGTCACGAGTCCAGGAGAGAACTCTCCAAACACCTGAAAAATAAGTCAGTGATTTAAAGAATTCCATAAATTATAGGAAACATGGGGTATTAGGTCATTTAATTCAACCTCTGTCATGAATTTGATTTCCCTCCCCTAAGTCAGTGTTTACTAAATGCTAGTTTCCAGGCTAGGACTAGGGAATGCAGCACTCTAGGGACCGCTCATTGCCCAAACTAGAAACGTTAAAGAGACTTCCAGGTCAAACAGCAGCTGGAGAACATGGATGGAGCCTTTCTGTTGAATACTTCGTTTTCCCCCTCCCCTACTCTCTTGGGGCCCTAGCTATACCCTTCTGCAAGCTGTTCATCTTACTGGTATGCAGAGCCAAAAAAAAAAAAAGATTGTTTCAAATCAGTACCTCACAAAATCTTTGGGGGTCAAGTCAAAGTCTTGAAGATTGGGGCTTACATCAATCTCTGAACATTATCCCAAAAGCTTTTCACTCTGTCTGTATCCTCTTGCTGCTATTTTTCCTTCTCTCCTGTTTCTAGTACTTATATTTCTCAGATTCTCCTTTTAAGTTCCTGTTCCTTTTACTGTCTTTCTTCCTACTGTATAAATGCAAAAATGTGCCTTAAAACTCTTTGTGCTTTGTAATTCTTCATCTGAGATCGTGAGCTGGCTTCAATGTGTAATAGGTAGCAAGAGTGAATGAACTTTTGAGAAATAAATACCATGTTTTCAGCCCACTGTCCTCAGAATAAGGTATACCAGACAAGAACTATACAAAATATGGATTGTATGCACTCTGGTGTCTAAGGAACTTTTTTTTCTCTCTCAAGGTCTCCAAGAGACATCTGTTGTATTTCAAGAGCAAATAACCTCTAACCTCCTTTTTTTTTTTTCCCTTATTTCAGGGAATGAATGTTTGGGGAGCTTCTTGTTTCCATGTTGAGGCCATCACAGAATACAGCCATAAATAAAACATACCATATCAAGTGTTACTTTTACTGTGTAACTGATTGCAAAGAAGCAAGTGAAATAGTGTTATCCTCTTCTATATTCTTATGTTTTGTTTGATACTAGTAATATTTTGTGATTTCATTTGACTCCCTAACTTGCACCTTAAAATTATGACTTTGGAACTTGAATTTCTATCTTTATTCCACCCAAAAAAAAACCCAAACCCTCAAAAATGAGAAATTCAGAGCAAGGAAGTCAAATGCCAGCTCATATTTTTAAAATTCTTGTAGCCATAACAGGCTTGTTGAGGCTAAGCCTGCCTGTCAAATTCTTAGAACATATGGCTACACATTACCTAAGGAAAAGCATACTTGACTAACTTTAGGGATTTGGGATGTTGGATTTTGATAAATGTTTCCAAAAATAGGCAACCAGAGCACTGAAAGTCTATTAACATTCATCTAGCAAGATAATAAAAATTGAAAACATAGTCCACATGTGTAAAGTTGTTGGAAGACAAAGTATATTTTTCAACTACTTATAATTTCAGAAGAAGAAAAGCCAAACTAGTTGGGGTTTCCTCCTTTTCCCCAGTGCAAAAGCCCAAATATTATGGCATTTAAGATGAGATTCTTTTCTAGAGTAGAAATACTCTACTTCAGTATTTCTATTAATCATTCCCCTATGTCATCTTCATTCACTCCCATTTTACTGATTTCTTCCCTTCTATAAACATGCTTCCTATTTTAAAATCAACTCCCCCCAAATTCAGAGCACCTTCTTTTTTCCTCTCAAACTACAATCCTCTTTATGCTTCCAATGTCTCTGCCAAACTTCTAGAAAGAATTTGTACTTGCTGCCTCAACTTCCTTATTACCCATTCATTCCCTAACCCCTTGGAATCTGGCTTTAATCCATACCAGTGTATTGCAATGTCTCTTTCAGAAGTTATTAAGTATTCAGGTTCTTTGCAATGGAAATGCAATTGTTTCCTAGCTGTGGAAGGGTGAGACAAACCATCATCCTTCCCACACCTGCTTTTTCCCTTCTCCTGGACATTCTGATTCCCTGGCTTTGGAACTAATTCTGAGTTGGTATTATAGTAAATTCTCCTTTAATATGATAAAGTCTCTGGCTTCTTCTTTCTGATCAGGTCTTAGAATGTGTTTTCTTTAATCTGGAAAGTTCTTCTCTAGGGCTCTGATAATTTACCTTAACCAAAGACAAATATTAGGAAGTAATGATTTTCTTATTATCTTATCCAGTGGACGTTTTTTTTTTCCTCATTCTGTTTGGCCGCTTGGTATCTTTTGACACTATTCACCACTTTACTCCTGTCTCTTCCTTTGGATTCAGTGACATTACACCTCATTATGAGTTTCCCCCATTAGATGGTGAGCTCCTTGAAGGCAGGTACTGTTTTTGCCCTTCTTTGTATCCCTAGAGCCTGACACATGGTAGACACTTTGTAAATGCTTCTTGACTTGACTTTGATTGTTCTTCTGTTTCTTCCATGATCTCTTCTTCCTCTTTTCTACTTAGTAAATGTAGGTGGGGCCTAAGGTTCTGTTCTTAATCCCCTCTTTGCTCTTTACATTGATGATCTTACCTGTTCCCATGGCTTCATTTGTCACTGCCCAGGTCTAAGTCTCTAGTTCTAATCTCTGTTCTGAGCTGCATTGACACATCTTCAGTTGCCTGATGATATCTCCATCCAGAGTCCCAGTGGGAGTAGAAATTCAGCATTTCCAACAGAATTACCCACCTTTCCAACCGTCCAAAAATGATTTGCTTCCCATAAGTTTTGCTGCCACTACCCTTCTTATCACTCAGTATTAAAATCTTTGAGTCATCTCTGAGTCTTCTTTTTCAATTCCCATGTCCAATTGGTAGCCAAAAGTCTATAAATTCTACCTCAGAAGTATTTTCTTGTTTCTGTCCCATCTTCTACCTTCATCACCATAGTTCAGTTGTTCTTTACCTCTTGTGTGGGCTTTTATAAAGACATCTGGCTCATTTCCCTGTATACATTCTTTCTGCCTTCATATTATATATACATATTACGTTTATGCCTCATAACAACCCCTATGAAGTAGGAATTACAAATATAATTATGTACATTTTATAAATAAGGCAGCTGAAACCCTGAAAGTTTAAATGACATACCCATGATCAGCCAGTCAGTTATTAAGCACTTCCTATGTGCCCTGCATGGTGCTGAGGTTCACAGAGAGAGAGAGATGCTAATGGAATAGACAACTTGTAAACAACTATGCATATACTATCTTATAACTAAGATATAAGTCTGTATTTATATGTATATATGTATATCTGCATATATATGTATTAAAAATGGAAGCTTATCTCAGAGGAATAGCACTAGCAGTTGGGAAAATGAAAAAAGCTTCTTGCAAAAGGAGGCAGAGGAGGGACAGCATTCCAAGCATGGAGGATAGCCAGGAAAAAGTTATGGATTTGGGAAATGGAGTATCATGTGTCAGAAGCATTCAGAAGATCAGTATTGCTGGATCACAGCACATGGAAAGGAATGAAGTGTAAGAAGACTGGAAATATAATAGGGAGTCAGTGGAGTTTATTTAGTAGGGAGGTGATATCGTGAGATCTGTGCTTTATATTTATAGGAAGATCACTTTGGCAGCTAAATGGAAGATGAACTGGGATTGGGAGAGATTTTGAGACAGGGAGACCAATGAGAAGGCACAAAGTGACAAGGACATGTATCAAGGTGGTTGCTATGTGAATGAAATGAAGGGAATGTATATGAGAGATGTTGTGTGAAGGCAGAAATGCCAAGATTTGGCAACAGAAGGAAGAATGTGAGGGAAGAGTCAAGGATGACACCAAAATTTTGAACCTGGACAACTAGGAGAATGTTGGTGCCCTTGACAGTAATAGGGAAGTTTGGAAGAGGGGAAGGTTTGGGGGAAAATATACTGAGTTCTATTTGGACATGTTGAGCTTTAGATATCTATAGGACATGGAGTTTGAGATATTCAGTAGACTGTTTGTTATTCAAGGCCAGAAATCAAGATAGAAGTTAGGGCTTGCTAGGTAAATCTGAGAATCATCTTCATAGGGATGATAATTGACTGATGGGAGCTGTTGAGATCAACAAATGAGGTAGCATATAGAGAAGATGGCCTGGAACAGAGCCTTGGGGGACACCCGTAATTCGTGACCTGGAAGAAGATCCATCAAAGGAAATTGATTGGTCTTACTGGTAGAAGGAGGACCAGGGTTGAGAGCAGTGTCATGAAAACAAAAGACAGTATTCAGAAAGAGGGTGATTGATTTTGTCAAAGTTTTCAGAGAAGCCAAGAAGGATGAGGATTGAGAAGAGGCCATTAAATATGGCAATTAAGAGATGATTATTAACTTTGGAGAGAATAGTTTCAGTTAAATAATGAGATTAGAAGCCAGACTGCAGAGTGTTTGGAACAAGTTAAAGAGGAATTGAAGGTTCTGATTGTAGAAAACTGTTGTAGAAGTTGTAGATTGTAGAATGTATCGATTTCTCAGGGAGTTTAGCCACTAAAGGGAGGAGGAGAGATACAGGACAATAGTTAGTGAGAATGGGCTGAGCAAATGAGCGCGAGTGAGTGTGTGTGTGTGTTGTGCAAAGTGATAAGAAAACATTTATTTAAACTGAAATGTGTATACCCCTCTGTTCAAATAAAACAAAAACAGCAATTTGGTAGTGCTGTAATTGAATTCCAGTTGCAGTTGTCTGAGATGAATTAATGTAATACAGTTTTCTTCTGGGTAATTTGCTCTCAAGTATGGCACAAAGCTGGAACTCTATCCCACTGCCTAAAGCGATGCTGTTAATAATTTTTTGACTTGCCTTCATGCCAGTTTAACCACTCAAAAAGTGGAGGATCCAATAAGGGAAATTAGATCTCTTAGAGATCTGATCGTCATGAAGCAGAAAGAATTCATTGCTGAGGTAGAAATATTAGAAATCATGGGAACAAGTAACTATCTTATACTTTATGTTAAAGAACTATGGGAGAGTTAGCTATAGTCTGACATAAATCCTTGATTTTGAAGGAATATATTTAAAAGGCTTCAGAGAAAAGATCCAATAGCCTAAAATACTATAAGAAAAGTCAGCTTAGGAAGGATGGATTAGAAGCTCTCAAGAATGAAATTTTGAAGATACAAAGAACAGTTCTGCTGAGAGAGTGGAGGAATTGTTTAAAGTGATTGATATAGATGCCCAGGAAGTTTACCGACTACATTTTTGGGGTCTTTTTTGGGGGGGGGGGTGGGGATCTGGATCTTAGAGTTCATCAGAAACCAATCTATATTTTTAAAAGTTCTCATGTAGTAGATAAAAGTGAGGACAGGTAACTGAGGATGAATACAAAGCATAACATAGTTTTGTAAAAATAGTCAGGAATGCTAAAGTTCAGAATGAGATGAAGCTTGAAATTTTAAGTTAGGAAAGCTAAGGTTTAAAAAAAAGTCAGGGGAAAGGTTTTAAGTGTTTGGGGGTGAATAGGATTTTAACGAGTAACAAGAAGACAGAGGTGGCCAATCTTTGTTTCTGTTTTCCCCCTGCAAAAGAGATTGGCCCCCTGTGGCCGTTGATGATATCAGGTACCTAGCACAAATGAACTACATCCTTCGGTATTGAAAGAACTGGCAGATGTGATAACTGATCTTTGAAAGATTGTGGAGAAAAGGAGAGATACTTCAGAATTAAAGAAGAGCAAAGCTTGTTCCAGTCTTCAAAAAAAGAGAAGTAGTTACAGCACTGTGTAGCTATAAGGTCAGAGGAAGAGATTGTAGACCTCACTTAATTCAGTCCTCTCATGTGTTAGGAGATTGGTGCCTATAGATGTCGAATAACTTAACTCAGGTCACACAGGTAATAAGTGGTAGATCTAAGACTTGAACCCAGGTTCTGGGACTCCAAATTCAGCTTTATTACTATTGCATCAGCAAACCTTAGGTCTGTGAACTTAACTTTGGTTCCTGGCAAAATTCTAGCATGCAATTATTCAAGAGATAGCTAATGAATATATCAGAAAAGGAAATAGGGATCACAAAGATCTGTCATGGCTTTGACACAAACAGGTCATGCCAGACTAATCCAATTTATTTTTTGTCAGGGTTGCTAAACTAGAAGATCAGAGGAATGCTTTATTAACAATGTGAATAAAGGTATAGATGAGATGCTTTCCAAAGTTGCTGATGATAGAAAGCTGAGAGAGATTACTAACATAGTGGATATTAGAATTAGAGGATTCAAAAAAAACATCTTGACAGACTAGAACATCAGGTCAGATTGAATAAGATAAAATTCTACAGGAATAAATGTAAAGTTTTATACTCAGATTTTTAAAAAAAATCAATTTCTGAAGTACATTGTGAGGGAGATATGGCCAGACAACAGTTCACCTGAAAAATATCTGGAGGTATTAGTGGTTTGAAAGCTCATATGAATCAGAAGTATGATACAGCAAACAAAATAACCATGCTACATTAAGACAGGAAAAGTGTATAGAACCAGGGAATTAACAGACTTCTTTCATCCTGCCCTGGTCAGACTATATTGGAAGTATTGTATTCGGTTCTTAGCCTTACATTTTAGAAAGAACATTAATAAGCTAAAGAATATGCAGAAGAGGGCAACCATTTCCCACCAGCTTCACTTCTTGGATTTGGATTCCACCATCATTATGTTCCCAGGAAATCTCTTCACCATTGAACTCAATATCCTGAGAATTTGTATCAGCCTTGGTACTCACACCTCTTCAGTTCCCTCTGCCCCTTTGATTGGAGGGCTAGAGGGTGAAGCAAAGAACTCCTTCCCAGACCTCCATTTAAAGAGGGCTCATAGACCAGCCAACTCATTGTTTCCCACCAGCTGCACTCCTTTGACTGAAATCTACCACTGCCTTTCTGGACTTGGTACCTTCTCCTAACCCTCCTCCCCTGCTTCACTTGTTTTCAGTTTCCTTTTGTGTGTTGTCCTCCCCTGTTTGATTATAAGCTGCTTGAGGGCACGAACCACTTTTCTTTTTTCTTTGTATCTCCAATGCTTAGCACACTGCTTGGCATGTAGTAGGAACTTGGCATAGAGTAGGAACAAATATGTATCGACTATTGACTAATCAGAATCTTAAATATAAACAAATTTTTATGAAGTACTTGCTGTGTACTAGTCATTGTGCTAGGGATACAAATACACAGCTGAAGAAGAAAAGACTTGGGTTGAAATGATAGCTATCACAGACTGAAGTATGCTATTTTTCATTTTCTTTCATTTTTTTCTTTTATTTGAGTCTTCTACAAAATGATTAATATGGAAATGTTTTAAATAATCGCACATGTATAACCTTTATCTGCTTACCATTTCAGGGGGGAGGGGAGGGATGGAGGGAAGGATAGAATTTGGAACTCAAAATTTTAAATAAAAAATGTTTAAAAGTTGAAAAAAAAAAAAGAAATGATAGCTGTCCTCAAGCATCTGAAAGACTATTTGTTAACATGAAAAAGGGATTTGATTTCTTTGGCCCAGGAAGGCACAACTAGAAGTGGGAAGAAACTGTAGAAAGTCATATTTAGGCTTCATGTTAGAGTCGCACAGCTAGTGTTATGTGTCTGAGGCCGGATTTGAGCTTAGGCCCTTCTAACTCCAGGGCCAGTGCTTTATCCACTGTGCCATCTAGCCCCAGAAAGCTCTTATTAAGTGTTTCCTATGTGCTGAGAAGGAACATGGCAGTGGATAGAGAACTGGCCTCAAAGCCAGGAAGATATAGCTTCAAGTTCTGATACATACAGTCTGTTAACCCTGTACAAGTCACTTACTTCTGAGTGCTCTTGACAGCTCAGCAAGATTTGTTTCAGAGAAATTGCTACCTTGCATTGGTCAAGGGAGTTTCCTCACCAGGGATTTCCCTGTATCAAGGAAGTCACAGGTCTCATTCCTATCATTACAGTATATCCAGTACTGTGCTGAATGCTGGGCAAAAGAAAAGGGAGATGATCCCTGTTCACAAAGAGCTCATATTCTAATTGGGGGATACCCCTATAGGAGGCTTAGCTGTAGGGTGAATAGAAAGGCTCTGAAGTCCTAAAGGTGCAGTAATGGTCAAGGGGTCTTTAGAGTACAGTAATGTAATATACTTTACATTAGGTTAGATGGCAGTGTCTGAGGGAATATCTTCTACAGTCTTAGAAGGTGTAGTGGCAGAATAGATAGTAAAGCCTGCTGGTCCTCCAGCCTACTGGAAGGAGTTATTGGTAGCTCCTTGATTAGCCAAGTCATGTGATCAGTCAAATCTGCTGTGCAGAGTAGAGGGGCTACAGGGGCCTAGGTTACCGCCATTGGCACAGTGAGGGAGCAAACCACATCTCTATTAGTGTTGTCAGATTTAGCTAAAGAAGTACTTTGGGATTTGGAGTTTGTCATACAAAATAATAGCTATTCCTCTCAGTTTTGAAATTTCTGAAAATTTGATAAACACACCTGCCAGGGAAGTAGCATTATGTATTTTTTTTTTAAGTAGTAGTCTGGAAGTTAGGAGATCTGAATTCTAATCCTGTCACAGCTAACTGAATAACTTTGGGTCAGTCACTTATATGCAAAAATGAATGCAGGAGAGAGTTAACTAGCATCTGATTTAGGGAGACATGGTCTTGGGGGGAAGGGAAGGGAAGTCTTCACGTAAAAGATGGGCCTTCAACCAAGTCTTGAAGTAAACCAAGAATTCTGCAAGTTGAGATAAGGAGAGAATACAATCCAGGCATGAGGAGGGCCAACTAGTGAAAAGGCAATAAGGCTGAAGATGGAGTGTCCTGTGTGCAGAAAAGCAAATAGTCCAGTGTGGCTAGATTGAATGAATGGAGTAAAGGTGCAATTAATAGAGTACTGGACCTGTAGTCAAGAAGACTTGAATTCAAATTACACCTCAGAAACTTAATAGCTGTGTGACCTTGAGAAAAATCCATTAACTATGACTCACTTTCCTCATCTGTAAAATGGGGCTGATATTAGTTCCTACCTCACACGGTTGTTCTGAGGATCTAAATGAGATAATATTTGTCAAGCACTTTGCAAACCTTGAAGTACTCATATGAATGAGTACTTCACGTAATAATAGTAATAACAATATCTTGCCATATATAAGGAGATGGAAAAATGTTGGAAGGATTTATTTTGTGATGACATTTAAACGTCAAACAGAGGAGTTTATATATGATCACAAGAGCAACAGGGAGGCACTAGAATTTATTGAGTAGAGGAGTGGCATAGTCAGACCTATGCTTTAGGAAAATCCACGTGGCTGCTCCATGGAGGATGGATTAAGGCAGAAAGGCCAAATTCAGTTAAGCAAATTGTGTCATGACAACTTTATCAAGTATTTGGGGAGAAACAGAATTTATATAATGTATGATCTCTCTTCTCATGAAACAAAATCTAGTAAGCATTTTGATGTGTACATCGATAGCTATAGTTCACAATATTACATGAGTAATACTCTTGAAAATTGCAAAACATCATACCCTATGAGATTGAATGAGGGAAATGTTATTATCTCATTGGCTAAAGGAAGACTTTATGAATGAGGAGGTAATGAATAAAAGTTTTGAGGACTTCATAGTGTATATGGAAGGGCATAATATGAAGTATTACTGGAACAAGCAACAACTGTGAGATAACTGGAAATGTAGAATGGTGCCCAATTCTAGATAATGTTAATTACCTAGAAAAGGTGTTAAAACTTTATTGAGGATTTTTCAACAGAGTCATATCACCAGATCTTTGAACTAAGAAAATTAATCTGACAGCCAATGAAGAATGTATTGATAAAGGGGAAGTCAAAGCAGAGTGATATGTATGTATTTTTTTAAAGGCAATTGGGGTTAAGTGACTTGCCCAGGGTCACACAGCTAGTATGCGTCAAAGTGTTTCGTCTGAGGCCAGATTTGAACTCAGGTCCTCCTGACTTCAGGGCCGGTGCTCTATCCACTATGCCACCTAGCTGCCCCCAGAGTGATATTTTAAGAGGTTGTATTTGGGCCAGATGGGTGGTAATGAGGTACTATTTACTAGGATGATTTCACTGAGGTTAGAGGAGTGATGAATTTGAATGATGTTGCAGAGTGATTGGTTAATAGAGAGTAGGGTTTTAAACATGGAAGACCAGGTGAATGTTAACATTACTTATAGAAATAATGAAGTCAGGTGGATATCAGATTTGGTGGGAAAAATGATAATTTGGTTTTGAATTGGTTAAATTAATAATGCTGAACTGCCATATTTATTGGTGGTGTTGTGTGTTGTCATTTCAGTTATGCTTGACTCTTGTGACCCCATTTTGGGGTTTTCTTGGCAAAGATACTGGAGAAGTTTGCCATTTCTTTCTCCACCTCATTTTACATATGAGGAAATTGAGGCAAACAGGGTTAAGTGACTTGCCCTGAGTCGCATAGCTAGTAAGTTGTCTGAGGCTGTATTTAAACTCAGGTCTTCCTGACTCTAGGCCCAGCACTCTATCCATTGTGCCACCTACCTAACTGTCTTTACTAGTATTGCCTTATGATAAGTTGGAAAAGCAGGTAAAATAACCCAGGATAGAGGCATGGCCCAGGTGTATAGATTTGGGAGTCATCTTTGTAGGGGTGATCATTGAAATTCTGTGTCAATGAAATTCCCCAGGAAGAAGATGTAGAAAGAAAAGACAAGAAGGCCAAGGACAGATTCTTAAAGAATATGAGCAAAGGAAAATAGAGTAAGAGTGATAAGAGAGGAAGGAGATGAACGCAAGCGAAGGTGATTTCTCTCCAAAGCCAAGGAAGGGAAGAGAATCCAGTAAATGTGGGGGAAGAGAGGGGTAGGAGAGATGGTCTACTTGTTGCATAACTATCAAGTAGGATGAAGACTGGAAAAAAAAGACTAGTGGATTTAACCTAATAGTCCTTGATCTTAGAGAAAGCTTTTCAGTGGAGTGGCCTGGATGGAAGTCAGATTATAAAGCATTGGGTAAAGAGTAGAGGCAACAGGTATAGACAAACTTTTCCCCAAAGGTTTGGCTACGAAAGGGAGGAGAGAGATGGAATGGTAGCTGAATAGTATAGAAAGTTAAGGAAGGATTTTTTTGGATTTGAGAAGATCTGAGCATGTTTGTAGGTAGTTGGAAAGGAACCAATGGATAGGATGGTTTTAGGATGCATGAAAGAAAGATAATGATGGGGCAAAGTCTAAGGGGATAGGTATAAGGGGATGGGATCAAAAATGCAGGTTGAAAGATTAACCTTGGCAAGGAGTAAGGATGTCTTTTTCTCAGGGATCTAAGGAAAACAGTAATGATTTGGAGATGGTACATAACATAAATTCACATGTAATTTTTTCTTTGTAGTCTTAATTAGTGATATTTCTTGCTAAACTCTTCTGCCCCTAAAGAATGTCAAATCATACAGAGCCAGTATGCAGAACAAGTATCTTTGAAAATGGTTATTGTCTTGTCTTATGTGAATTCATTCAACACTCTCATTCATTTGCTCGTGGTTAAGGCGATTCCAGTCAGATTGTCTTAAAACTTTTGGGAAATGAAAAGCAGCTTCTCTCTTTGGAAAGCTTTGGGTGACCTTGGTCTCAATGTAGATAGCTATATCTCTGTGTAAATTCTACTACAAGTACTACAAAGGAAAAATAAATGTGAATTATATTAAAAATAATTTCTGGAATACCTGACAAATACTGATCTATAGTAGATTAAAAACAAAATTTGTTTAGAACTCTGCTACATAAATTCTCATTTTTTTTCTTAAAAATAAACTTCATTTAAGAAACTTTGTCCAAAGTAAACATATAATTTGCTATGGTGTGCACATAATTTCCATCTTCTACCCAAATCAAAGTGGACATACATAGAAGTCCTTATTATTAATGAAAATATTAGGATTGAGCTCTGAGTTTTACTTCATATATACAAAGTTACAAATACACATATGCAATGTGTATAATCCTATTCCTGAAATGAATATGAAGAAAAGTTTTTATAATTTAACAGGCTTAAACTGAATGACTGAAACTTACTGTGAGAACTGTTAGCAGATGGTTGGATTTTAGAAATAGTAATGGAGTTGTGCTATAGGTTTCTTTAGAAGTATGAAATAAGTCCATTTGATCCTTTTCAGATATATGCTTGGCCTTTCGGTCTTTATTCTTAGAGACTTTAGTAATGTACAAATAATCTATCAGCTAAGCACAAGAGATACTTCTTAGTTACTTAAAGGTCAACTGTTCAAAGCCTAGTATCCCAGCACTTCAGAAGAGCCCACAGGTTGCAGAAGAATGGAGCCTTATTCAAGCCATTACAGTTCAGCAGCGTTTAATGAGCCTCTATTTGTGGAAGACCCCATGCTGGAGATACAAAGACAAAAAGAAAACAGTGCCTGCCTTCAAGAAACTTCTGTTCTCCTAAGGGGAAGGGAGAATACAACATAGAAACAGAGCAGTAAATAGGAAGTATGTACATATCTACATTTGGTTGGGGAGAGAGCAAGCAGCAACTGTGAGGATCCTCAAAGTCCTTCCAGAGAAGGTTGGATCCTGAGCTGAGATGTGAAGAAAACTATTAGTTCTATGAGGTAGAGGTGAGGAGGGGGAACATGCTGTGAAGAGGGACATGGGATGTCAGGCATAGTTAAATAAGCCAGAATGTCCTTAACAGAGAAGGCTAGAGAGATACTGAAAGGCTTTAAATGCCAACTAAAGAATTAGCTGCTTCAACAGGGTTAGACCCACCTGTGCTTTATAGTGATTTTCACAGTTATGTGGAAGATGGATTGGAGAGGGGAGTCACTGAAATAAGGAAGGCTTTTACAGTAGTTCTGTGGCTGGTCATGATGAAGGCCTGAACTCAGGGTA
This sequence comes from Vombatus ursinus, assembly GCF_900497805.2. Classification (NCBI taxonomy): domain Eukaryota; kingdom Metazoa; phylum Chordata; class Mammalia; order Diprotodontia; family Vombatidae; genus Vombatus; species Vombatus ursinus. Next base: position 7,280,319 of record NW_020945437.1, on the reverse strand, counting down.
GTGGCCATGTTAATGGAGAGAAGAGGACAGATAAGAGGAAACTGGAGATAGAATCTACTAGTAATGTCATCTGAGTATATAGAAGGCAGGAAGAAGTAGGAAGAGTTGAGGATTTGTATTTATTTTATATTGCTGTTTACATATCTGTGATGTCTCCATCTTCACTTTTCCCCAGAATTCTTGAAAAAGCTTTCTACACTCTCTGCCTCTGATTCCTTTCTGACTCATCAAACAGAAACTGTTCTCTCCAAAGTTACCAGTGAACTCTTTAATTGCTATTCTGATGGTATTTTCTCAGTCCTATTCCTTCTCTGCCTATCTTTTGTGTTTGACACTGCTGACTACCATTTCCACCTGGATACTCTTTCCCAGTTTACCTCCTACCTGTCTAACTCTTATAGTGTCATTTGCTAGCTTATCCTCTACATTATGGTCCTTAACTATGGGTCTTCCCTAAGGTTTTTTCCTAGGTTCTCTTCTCTATCTATACTCTCTCACTTATCTCATCAGTTCTTATAGGTTTAACTGTCATCTCTATGTGCATGACTCCCAGATCTTTATATCCTGAGCTTCATTCCCGTACCACCAAATGTCTATTTGTCTTCATATAGATTTAGGACATTTTGGAATACCAAGGTCCAGTGTATGGGAAGATGACAATCTCCCTTATTTACCACTGGAGATGGTAGAGGAAAAAGCTGAAAGGACACATGGTTGAGGCAGGGTCCCTAGTCATAGCCTTGATGTCTGGGAAAAGGTATCTGGTGTCTGAGGAAAAGCCCTGGTGCCCTGCTGGATTGGGTTGGTAGTTCTGTAGCCATCCCTTTTGTTTTCTATTCCCTAAGTCAAAAATTTGAGTTGTAGACCTCATCTTGATGTGCCTAATTAAAGAGCAACAGTAGTTGTGACACAGAGCAACACTAGCAATCCCAGCATAAGACACAGCAGACAGAGAAAGGGAAACCAGTATGCTTTATTGAGGGAAGACACCCATAAAATGAAGGGGCAGTCAGGGAAGATAGACACATGGTCGTGCATTGGGATCCCATATATCCAACCAGGACAAGGTATTGGAAGTAGAGAGCAGGGACATTGGAGCTGGCATGTCAAGTTCAGGGGTGAATTGGAGACTGGTTACTACTGAAACACTGCACATCTTATTCTAACAAAGCGACTTAGGAAAAAATTTTTTAAAAAAATTTACTTAGGGGTTTTGAGCTGCCCTTGGTCCTTATAGTTTGGTGTATCGGGGTTGCTACAGTATTCCTTCCATTATTGGACATTTCAAACTGGATGTCAAATTCTGGAGATTCAAAACTCAACTCATTATCATTCTCTTGAAACTTTACCTTCTTTCAGGCGTCTGTGTTTTTGTTGAAGGCACTGCTATCCTTCTAGTCTGCCACATATATAACCTCAGTATTAACCTTGTCTCCTTACCTCTCCCTCACTTCACTTGATATTAATTGCCAAATCCTGTTATTTCTACCTTCACATCTCTCACATCTGACTCATGCTGTCCATTAACAAAGCTACCACCTTAGTCCAGGTCCTTATCACCTCTTACCTGATTATTGCAACAGCCTCCTAATTAGTCTCCTTACCTAATTTCTCCCTACTCTGGTCTATCTCACATTTTGCTCTCAACACAATTTTCCTTTAGCAGTGATATGATCAGGCAACTCTCATATTCAAGTGCCTCCTGTGGTTGCCTGTTACTTCTAAGATACAATATAAACTTCTCTGTTTAGCTAGTTAAGCTCTTTACAACCTGGTCCCACTTGGTTTTCCCTGCCACACTGGATATTACTCTTCCTCCTTTATGATCTAGCTAACCTGGCGAGACAGGTGCTTCTCAGTAGGGATGCTCCATCTATAGTGTCTGTCCTTTACACTCCCATTTCATCTGCCTTCCTCCTTACCTCTGTCCTACTGAGTACCTGTCTTCCTTTCAACATGTTCTGGAAGAAGCCTTTTCTGATGCATGTAACTGTGAATGTCCTACCTCACAAACTATCTTATGTTTAACTTATTTTGTATGTATTTGTATTAAACTTTAAATTTATCCTACATAAACTTTTTTTTTATTATAGCTACTTCTTGACTTGCCCATTAGATTTGAACTCCTTGTGAGTAGGGATCATTTCATTCTTTATACTTGTATTTCCAGTACCTAGTACAATGCCTAAGCATAGAAGATGCTTAATAAATACTTGTTGATCAGTTAATTTGTACATCTTTTGCCTAGCACACTGATTTTCATAAAATAGGTGATCAATAAATGCTTGTTGATTTGAATTGAATTAATTTCAAGTTTCCAAGGCTATGAACCTGTATGATGAAAGCATAATGGTACACTCAACAGAAAAAGAAAAATTAGGGAAAGAGGCATATTTAGGATGAAAGTAAAAAAAAAAAATATGTTGAATTTGATTGACCTGTAGAACATTCAGGTGGAGTGGTATAGCAGGTACTTGGTGACAACTAAGGGTTAGTATGTAAACTTAGAGTAATATGTTTAATTGGATCCCTGGAAGTTGATGAGATCACCTAGAGAGAGATAAGAGAACAAAACAGAATCTTGGACAAAATCCTGGAGGACACCTAACATTTAGGGAGATAGATGATGATTTAGCAAAAAAAATGAGAACTAGGAGAGTGATTTTACAGATGAGAACACTGAGGCCTTGAAGGAGGGAGGAAGGAAGCAAGGAAGAATAAAGGAAGGACTTAAGTGCTTACTATGTATCAGGTACTGTGCTAAGTGCTTTACAAATATCTCATTTAATCTACACAACAATCCTCAGAGGTTGGTGTTATTATTATTCTCATTTTACAAATGAGGAAACTGAGACAGACAGAGGTTAAATGACTTGCCCAGTGTCACACACTAGTAAGTATCTGAGGCAGAATTTCATCTTCCTGACTATTTCTAGGATTTTCTTTGTATTTACACAAAAGTTTATTTTGACCTTATTCAGTTGTGGTTCAGAACATTTATGAAGTGTAATCTTGTTCTTTTTTATTGACCGGGAACAATTTTTTTCAGCATACATTCAAGGAGAAGAAAATTTGATTTTACATGCGTTTTAATTTATAATGATATTGCCATTACCAGTTCATTTTGAGGGAAAGACATCATCATAATTAATCTGCATTTTTTAGAAAATGGTCTAAAGGTGATTTTCAGTTCCCCAGGAATTAAAAACAGCTTGGAGCATGACCTTTTTCAGTTTGGATTTTAAAGCAAAAGCAGTTCCAGCTTTTCAAAGTTTAAATAGGAATTTGATTCTGTAGGAATGGTTACTACAACCTTACCCCCAAATGTTTCCAATTTATAATTTAGAGAACACCAGAAAATGAGCATAGTAATCAGCTGAGGCCTTACAATCATGCTAGATTAGACATAACTACCTGTTTCAACTCTTCTTCTTGGGTTGTAGAGGACAAAACCAAACGCAAGAAGACCCTTCTTCATCAGGTTGATGTGATTCTGAATGAAAAGATTCATCCAAGTGCAAATATATTGTAACTATATTAGAGGAGGCTATTACTTAAAGAACAGATTCTGAAGTAAATTCTTTTGAATATTCAATAATTCCTTTATAAGGCAAATCAGCACTAAGTCTTAGTACTCTTCTTTCTTCCTCATTTCAAAAATGGGGACAAGATTTGCCCTTCTCCAGTCCTGTAGTACCACTCCCTTTTCCCACAATCAGAAAACACTCAAAGTGGCTCCGAAGTTACAGCTGTCAGTATTTTCACTACTTCGAGAATGTAATTTATTCATTAGATACCAGGCTGAATTCATCCTTGGCAACTAGCTGGGGGGTCTCTTAGTAATTCCTTACTCATTTTGGTTATCAACATTATATTAGCAATTTTTGTTATAACATTTTGAGTACATAAGTCATAGACCTTTCCAACTAATAGAGACCTGAAAGGTCATTTAATTGTCACTTCATCTTGCCGATGAGAAAACTGAGGCTTGTAAAGGTTAAGTGACCTGACATAGATGACAGAGGTTGGAATTAACTAGTACAGCTGGGAGTGGACTTGAGACCTGTTTCCCCCTCTTCATTGCTCTTTCCTTGCACCACCCAGCTCCTCCCCATCAGATTATTCATTCTGACTTCAGATTTTTATTGATATTTTTCTTGAGATGATGAATAGAAGGAATTACTTACTCATTTCTCAATTTTTTCATCAACTCTTAATATTAATCTTTTTATCTCATTGAATATAATAAATTTAAAGTAAAATAACTTTGAATACGTTTATTTTTGTTTTGGTTTGAGTCTAGACATATTTTGAACTCTCTTGATAGTTGACTTAAAAAAAAAACAACAACAACATAACTTTGACATTTAGGATATTTTTAAAAAATGCTGTGTGGAGGAAACATTTTTTCCTCCACTCGGAGCCTAACAAATACATGGTTCTGATAAGGCATTTATTTCAAAGCAGCTGCACTATTAATTTTATCATTTATTTAATTTTTTAAATGGGGTATTTGTATAATTTCCTTCAAAGTTTCAAATTTGATTTCATGTTCATTCAGTCTTTTAGCATCAGAGACAAATTATTAAAATTTTAATGTTTTATCAAAATAATAATCACATAAAATTACCATTAGCAGTTAAGCTCAGGTGTCATCTTTTGATACCTCCTGTGTAAATACTCAGATTTAAACTTTTCAAAGTTCCCCTTCTGTGTTTCACATTAAAAAAAAAAAACTGCATCTTTTTGTTTTTTGAAACTAGACTTAATTTCCTTTTAGGATTCTTTTAAAAATGAATTTTGAGAGTATTGACATTTAAAGTAAGATTTGCGTCTTACTTGCTGATCTTTATGTATCGTAGATAAATTTGAAGATTAACTAATATATCCTATAAGAATAAACAACATATATTTTTTTCTTTTTAAATAATTCTTTGTTTAATTAAGGCCTTGCCCTGATGAAATTTTTAACACATGAGAATATTTGATGAGTTTGTAAAATGTTGGATTAGTAAAATTAAATTAAACTATCCCAATAAAATGCCAGTCAGTGCTTTTAAGCCATGTAGAGCAGAATTAATCTTGGAAATGCTGAAGTTGGCCTGCTCACCTCCAGAAGTTCTCCTTTTAAAGTAGGCTTTCAACCATTTTTGTCTCATGGATCTTTTTCTCAGTCTGTTGAAGCTTTTCTTAGAAAAAATGTTTTAGATGCATAAAATAAAATATGTAAGATTACAAACAAAACTAATTATATTGAACTACATTTATGAAAAGTTATTAAAAAGTTTATTAATACCAGACTAACAACTCTAATTATTGAGGGATGGATAAGAGATATGCACTATTTAAATTTGTAGGATCATTAATGTCATAAATCTAGAGTTGAAAGACACCACAGAAGTCATTTGGTTCAATTACTTCATTTTGAAGATGAGAAAAGTGAGGCCCAAAGAGGTAAAGTCACTTGGCCAGTGTCATGTAACTTGTAATGATCAGAGGTGTTATTTTAATTCGGATCCTCTGATGCCCTAACCAATGCTTGGTTCACTGAACTAATTTCTTTCTAATCACTTTAAAAAGTGAAGGGAAAAAGGAATACTGACGTGTTTATTCCTGATATTCTATTCTCTGCTTTAATACCTCATCACTTAAATGGCATTTTATCATTTAAAAAGTATCTTATATACATTTTCTCAATTTGATCTTCACAACAACCTTGTGACATATGTGCTCTTTTTATCACCCCCAGTTTACTTATTGATGAGGAAACTGTGGCTCAAAGAGAAGTGATCTCCCCAGGGTCACACAGCTAGCAATTGTAAGAGAAAGAATTCAAACCTAGTTCTTCATTACAGGTCCAGCACTGTATCTACTACAGCTTGCTAATTTATGTTTTGTCAATATTTTCAACTTGATTATTCATGTTCATTGAGGACAATAGTAGTATCAGATAATTGAAATCTAAATTCCTTTTAGTTGGTTTTTTTTTTTATATATGGTCTTTTGGTGCTATGGCTAATTTGTACTATTGACTGATTTATGTACCTTCTAATTTCCATAGTTGTGATGAAGGAAAGGTCATGGAGGATCTATAGACAACATACCAGCTCCTGAATGATCAAGAGCTGATTGTGTGGCTAAAGTTGTTCTTACAATGCTGTTGTGATCCCTCACTAGTCTGTATTTAATTTTAACAGTATTATAAATTGATCATACTGAAAAATCAGTATTTATAACCATTGGCAATATCATTAACTTACCAGCAATCTTAATTATTTAGAAAGATCATTGTTGATAAATATTTTGGAGAAATTCATTTTACTATATTACATTGTGAAGAATCAGTTCTTAATATTGCCTCTTCTTCTTATGTTGTTATACAAATATCACCTACTAAATATTATTATCCGTTATGGATCAGATCTGTCTAGATATTAACTTATTATAGCTAAAACTGTCATTCCCCGAGATTATAAATAATAATAAAAAATCCTTAAATTTACTCTGAAACACCTACTCTCTTAGAACTTCAGAGTTGAAAAGACCCTTAAAAGGCAACGTGGTGTGTTATATAAAATAAGGATTCATGTAGCAGACATGTATTAAGCACCCAGTACATGCAAAACACTTTAGTACATATGGAGTATAACAAAATTTTACTGCCTTCAAGGTATTAGAGTCTTCTGAGGGGATTTACAGGTAAAGGAATATAGTATAATTTGAGGAAGAAGAACATCCTAACTAAGGAGATCCTTGTAGTCTTCCACTAGAAGTGTCACTGAAGTTAGACCTTAAAAGCTTAGAATCTGCAGAAGTGACAAGAGGAAGAACATGCATTCCAGGCATGCTGGCAGCCATAAGCCTGAGGCTCTAGTCTGGAAAGTAACTAAACCACAAAATAAAATGAGCAGTTTGGACTAGATGATAGATTTGCAATTATTCTAGCTTTTTACCCTCAACTCCAGCCTACACATTTTAGAAGTGACTGAGGTTAGATCGCATACCCAAGACTGTTAGTACCAGAGCCAGGACTAGAACCTAAGTTTTCTCACTTCCCTTCCAGTGTTGTTTTCTACAGCTGTTTTACACCACATCTGAAAGAAATTGTCTGGTTGCCTTTTAAAAGATGTATGCCATCATATGCATTTCATGCCAAATTAGTTTAAAGTGAGGAGGGATTAGAGGCAGGCAATGTGGCTTAGTGAAAAGATTGCTGGATTTGGAGTCATAGGACCTGGGTTCCAATTCCAGTTCTGCTACTTAAGACTATGTGTGTAATTGTGGGCAGATCTATTCGCTTTGCTTATTCCATGTTTCCTCATCTGTCAAATGAGGAAATTGGACTAGACAACCTCTAAGTTCCTTTCCTGCTCTAAATCTTATGCTTAAGATTTGATAATATATCACATAAGATGTTTTGAGAAAATCATCTGTGTAGTCAAGACCGTATAGTAAAATATCATGTTGAATCTTATTTCAACTTTTGGGTAAAAATATGCTGAAACTTATAGAGCAGGAGTTCTTAACTTTTTTTTTATTTGTTTTGTGGACCCTTGAATAATCCAGTGAAGCCTATGGAAGATATAAAATACATAGGATATCAAAGGAAACCAATCATTTATTAAAATACAGTTATCAAAATATCTAAAAAAAAAAAAGTTAACAGACTCCAGGTTAAGAATCACTGTCTTAGAGCATTTTAATACTTTATGAAATAATAAAATCTAGGAACAACTTTTATCTCCATCTTTTGGATTTAATATTAAGAGATCTGTATTTTTCAGAAACTTAAATGATTTGATTAAGCATAGCAACATTTACAATACTTAGGGATATATTTTTTGAAGGAAAAGTTTACAGAGAAGGTTTCTTTTGTTTTTCTTTTTAATTTGGAATTAGAACTACATATGCTTTCAATAATAGTTTACTGGGGACATCTACTGGGGGCATGTTGTATTATTATATCTCCCTTCTATTTGATATTTAAAGCTATAACCTCTTTTCCACCATTTCCTATGCTTTTGTTTTATTATGCTGTTTGACAGTAGAATAGTTCCATGATATTGGAGACACTGAATAAATATTTTCTGAACAAATGAGGGCAGGAAGGAAGGAAAGCTAGAGACTTCAAATTAATTTATGTCTTACCAGATTCTAGCATTGGTAGATGTTTTAGGTTTTTGTTTTTTTTTTTATGTTCACATTTATAAATTGAAATGTAATTTTTAATGTAATTGAGTCAGATTTTTTAAAGAATATTTTAAATCTTGTCTTATATGTGATTATAGTAGCGTCTTATTACAAAACTGATGTTGGGGAAAGACATTATTATAGCCTTTCAGGTTATAGTGCATGGAGAGAGATGTGTACTATACAACATTGTGCTAATAGGAAACCTGGTTTAAATCAAATATAACCAAATCTATGGCATCATAAGGCATTTCATAACGACCTTTTGCAACATAGTAGTGGTTCTTACATCTAATATCACACAACTTTGTTTAAGTTGTACCACATCACATATGTGGTCAGAAGTTGCTCCTAAAGGCAGAGCCATATAAGATTAAAATTTTTTTTTTGTTAGAAATAATTACTTTTTTTGTTCTCTTGGAGTTAGACATCTGACCCTCAATTACATTATGGGACATTATGCACATGAATGGAAAGAAGAATAGTCCCCTTTGAAAGTCCTCAGACTTTCCCAATATGAAGCACTTCCCACAGGGTCCTGTAAAAAGAACCAAGCTTCCATTATAATGAAATTGCAAATTCATTTGTAGATGCCCTTTTTATTTTTGAAAGGTACTTTTTGATGTCTTGAACAGCAATTAAATTCATTGTTTAAGGTCACAAATCTGGACTTACTTGCCAGAATCCTTTATTCAGGATTCTATCCTGATAAATTGCTATCTTTTAACAGTAACTTACCAAAACATATTTTGTTCCCAGGTAATCATTTAATCACCTTCCTGCTTTCTGTTTTCATATCAGTAGACCTCTGGCTCACTTAGCATTCTTTCTCAGAAGTTTACCCAATTACAAATTTTGACTATGATATACAAATCCTACTTCAGGGAAAAGTTGAATTTACTGGGGTTTTTTAATGCTAATATTTCAACTTTTTGGTTTTGTATGCACATACATACATACGTTCATACATGTGTGTGTGTATATATATATATATATATATATATAATTTCCTACCTCTTCTCCCATTTTCTTCCCTCATTGTGTGTAGCTGTAGTGTATGAAATACATTCTGTGCAGTGTGGGTAAACTAAGTCAATTATTTTTAAATGAATTATTTTTACTTGATAAAAGCTTAAAAATGCATAGTATGGTTTCAACTAGATAGCATTTCTTATGGATTAAAAAAAATTTCTGTGCTTTCATAGATAAAATTAATTTCTAAAATGTCTTGCCCTTATTTAAAATATTTTGTTAGTGAAAAATTATTAACTTAGCTTTCCCTTGAATTAATTTCATTGCATTTTTTGGTAATGATCAATATATAAAAGCTACTGAAAGAATTTATAATTAGATTTCAAATTATTTTTCTCATAATATTAAAGTGTAAAGAGTGGGAGAGGGGATGAGAGAAGTTAGTGATTTTCATTTTGGAATATCTAACTTCTTGAAAGTTAATTAAAGTAGATATCATTGTAATACCATTTGTTATAGCTATATGTAAGGAGTATAGTTTCTAAAGTACTAAACAGCTTTATAACCATCAAGCCTCATTTAATGACTTTATCTACTGGATCTTCTGGGACTGGCCTGATTTCAAAAAAAGAAATGTACTTTTAATGTACTTTTACAAAAGTAATATCCTTTGTCAGATTTTATCACCTGACTTTTGGCTGAGGAAATATGTTTGCTGGAAAGATCCCAATCATCGTATTATAATGAGGCTCTAGTCTAGTAGAATGCTGTTTTATGAAAGAGATTTCTGACCTTATAATTAGTAGTTTGAATCTACCTTGTGCACTGGATATGTGTATTCCTTAGTTATAAGCTAGGAGAAGACCTTTCTTCTCCCTTATTCTTCTTTATCTTATTTTATCTGCTTTGCCTTTTCTCATTTGGAGATAAGAACTATTGAGCTTAACCAGAGGCCCGTTATATATGGCTGTCCATTTGGACATTTCTATGTATTCAAGGAATTAAATAAGGAATAGTTGGGGCATTAGGTGCCCCAGATCTGGATTACAAAATTCCCCATGAGTATACGGGGCCTGATTCCTTCCTTATCATGCGAATGCTTGAAAGTGAAAATACTGCTCTCCTACTTTAAATAATGGAGAAAATTGCCCCAAATGAGTCATTCTTCAGCCTGTAGGTTAGGTTCTAAATTATTTTGGCTTTCTAAGTGGAAATGTATTTAAGAGTGTTAGACCTGGAGCTTGGAAAGGATGAGGCTCAAATCCTGCCCCTCTCCATAGTTAGAAACTGTATTAGCCTGGACAAGTCTGCCAGCCATTCAGGTTCCTTTTCTGTAAAGTAGGGATGATACTATCTCTCGCAATACTGGCTTCTTGAGTTGTGATAATCAAATGAGATTATGTATATCTTCACTTTGTAAACCCTAGGATGTTCTATAAATATCAGCTATTACTGTTACTATAAGATGTAATTTTGATTCGTTGTTCATTCTTTGCTGTACCAGTTTGTAAAGAGTTATTCCATACTTCATTAATAGTTTTTTTTCCTTTTCCTTTTTTTTTTTTTTTTTTTTTTTTTAGGCAATTGGGGTTAAGTGACTTGCCCAGGGTCACACAGCTAGTAAGTATCAAGTGTTTGGTCTGAGGCCAGATTTGAACTCAGGTCCTCCTGACTTCAGGGCTGGTGCTCTATCCACTTCGCCACCTAGCTGCCCCATTAATAGTTTTTTTCTAAAGGAGCAATTTCACATTTACATTTTAAGAGAGGAAACAGTAGTCAAATTAATAAAATGCCAGACTTGCAGTCAAGAAAACCTAGAGAGTTTCAAACATTAAGAAAACATTTGGATACCACCTCAGATACTTATTACCTCTGAGACTGTGGGCAGGTCACTTATCTTTTGTCAATCTCAGTTTCATCCACCTGTAAAGTAGAGGGTCATTGTGTGAATCAAATGAAATAACGTATGTGATATATAAATGAGAATATATAAATTAAATAATGTATGATATGTAAATAATGTATGTGATATATAAATGAGGTATATGCATTATTAATAATTATTTATGATATGGTTATTTCCCATAGTATACTCATTTATAATAGTAAAATTTTAATGTTTTAGGTGCAAAGATGGTTTAAAAGGATTCACTTTCTCTGCACTTAGGTAAGTAACATTTCATCTGTCTTTATATTAAAAGATCATTTAAAATTTAGCCTCCTTTTTCTTTAAAAGTAATAAAGTCAGAGTCACCTACCAATACTTTTACTTCAAGGGTCAATTTTTTAAGGATTCGTTATTTCCATGATATGAGAATAGCACCTACCAGCGTTAGAACACAACCCAGGTAGGTCCTGTACTGGATATAGTACTGGACATGGATTCAGGAAGACTTGAGTTCAAATCTTGCCTCAAATCTTTACTTAGATATGGTTTCCTCATACATCAAATAGAGATACTAATAGCCTTAATCTTACAGTATTATTAGGAGGATCAAATAATAACTTATTAATATTAGCATATTAATATGCTTAATAAAAAGCATTTTTCAAACTTTAAGGCATTGTATAAATGCTAGTTATTATTATTATAGTAAATTATCTCCATGAATTGGTGTAATTTAAAAAATCCACTAATTGGTGGCAAATCTTCTGGTACCATCTATGTGTTTAAGAATTCTGAAATCCTTCTATCCAACCATCATCTATTGGCTTTTCACTTCTTTCCCTGTCTTCCCTTATAAAACCCTACTTGTCTGCACCATGACCTCAAATGTCTTTAGCCCTCATTTCTTTCCCAGGTCATCTCCCCTGTACTAGCCATTCTCCTCTTTTCTCAACCCAACTTGACCTCTTAGTGAACCAATTCAACTGTATACTGTACTCCTCTCTGGAATCATCCCTAGCCTCCTTATCATATTACTGCTAACCAGTCAAGCCTCAGCCTTAGATCACTACCAACATCCATTACCTTCATTCCAACAGACATGCTACTGAATGAAGATGGAGAAAATCACATAATCATTCTGACTGGGTCCACTACAAATTTATGTTACATAAATCTCAACTGGGCCCTCACAGCTACTAGATAATCCTATTATACATACTCCCTTATCAACTCATTATCCTGCTCTCCTCAGGAGCTCTTCCATACCAACCTCTCATGGCTCACTTTCCCCCCACTCTCTCAGCTGAGAACTTTGCCCCATATTTTACTGAAAACATTGAGGCCATTTGCTCTGAATTCCCTTTTCTCCCTTCTCCATCTTTCCTCAGGTGCCTTCTGCTGCCATTTCACGTGATGGAGTGGCCTTACTGTTTAACAAGGCTAACTCTTCTACTTGTTCAAATGATCCTATTCCATTCCATCTCCTTCAATAGATTGTGCCCTATCATCCTCACTTTTTTTGCTTATTTTCAATCTCTCCTTCTCTACTGGCTAATTTCCTACTGTCTGCAAACATGCCCGTATTTCTTCTATCCTGAAAAAATTCTCAGTTGATCCTTCCATCTCTGCTAACTAGCATCCTATATCTCTTCTGCCCTTTGTAGTCAGATTCCTCAAAAAGGCTGTCAGCAGTAACTACCTCCATTTTCTCTCTTCTCATTCTCTTCTCAACCTCTTACAATATGGCTTCCAATCTTATTCCATTGAAACTGCTTTTTCTGAAGCAGTTAATGATCTCTTAGTTGCGAAATCCAATGGCCTTTTGTCAACTCTCATTCTCTTTGACCTCTCTGCAGTCTTTGACACTGTTGATCATTCTCTTCTCTTTGATACTTTCTTCTCTCTAGGTTTTTGGAACACTGTTCTCTCCTGGTTTTTCTCCTACCTAGCTAACCACACCTCTGTCTCCTTTGCTGGATTCTCTTCTAGGTCATGCCCTCTAATTGTAGGTGTCCCTCAGGATTCTAACCTTGATCCCTCTTTTTTTTTTTTTCCCTCTATGCTACTTCACTTAGTGATCTCATCAGCTCCCATTGATTTAATTACCATCTCTATGCTATGATTCTCAAATCTAACATCCTGTCATAATCTCTCTGCTGACCTCCAGTCTCACATCTCCAACTACCTTTCAGACATCTTGAACTGGATGTCCAGTAGACATTTTAAACTCAATATGTCCAAAATGGAATCCATTATCTTTCCCCTAACTCCCCCTCCTACTTCCCGTCTTACTAGGAATGAAAAAAAAAAAGTTCTTACCTAGGATAACAGTAGGGGATTGAACAGAAATGCTCCGGTATGAGAAGACTCAACAAAGGAAGAGTCTATGAAATTTGGAAACTGGTTGAATATTAATGGTCATAATTCTCCATGACCATTAATATCCAACCAGTTTCCAACATGGTGCTACCCTGAAAGTAAGTCTGGACCTGGGGGTAAGGGATTTTTTAGGGGAAGATTGTAGTACTGTAGTTTTTGTCACAAGCTCCCAAGATTGTCTAGAAAATATGTCCTCTTGCTTATTACATTTATCAGGGAAGCCTATGTTAATTAGTTTAAAAGAAAAAAAAATATCATTTTTGAAGGTTAATAAAGACCCTTCTTTTGATAGGATGATCCCCCATTATCTATCTCTGCAGTATTGTGAACATCTCTGCCTCCAGAACTGGTACAAAAACTGTATTCTATATTCTCTTCTTCTGAACTAACTCTCTTCTCTCTCCTGATCAAAGAGATGGGGCTGCTTTGGACTTTTCTTAATATATTACCTATAATTCTCCCTGAACAAGAGGAGATAGAATCTTCTAGACAAATTTCTTTTATTGTACCAGTATTGCTTTTGTAACCTTAGTGTTTCATTAGGTTTATGTCTTCAGGTGTATTTATATTGTATATTTCTCTCTATTAAACAAATAAGCCTAACCAGGTTTTATTTCATTTCATATTTTCCACATTGTAAATGGATTATCTTTATGGTTATAAAGCTTATAAAACAGTTACAGGAATATTACTAAAGCCAAATATATTTATTATTGTCAAATTTCCTTGCCAAAAGATAATGTGGGTTAATACAGGTAGGTCTCATAGCTTTCCAAAAACAATTTGAAATAAAAATCTAGTTGTAACCTCTTTTATTCTTTATGATTGTAGTTTTTATTGCAAATACATTATATATGCATATGTATGTAATATATAAGCAATGTGACACATAAGCATTATTAATAACAGCATTCTCTCCGGGTTAAGGTTAAAATATTCTTTATTATAACCTAATATTATGTGGCTTAGAGTATTAATATTAAACTTTAGTAATGTAAAGATACATATATTGAGGTAGTACAGTAATAAATATTAAAGGACCTCAGTAGAAATGACTCAAGGTCCTTTTAGTAATTAGCAGATTATGCTGCTCATATTAAGTGATCAGTAAAAATTGTTGATTGATACTTTAGAAACTTTTTTCAATCTAAAAGCAATTTTTTTGAAAATGAAAAATGCCTTCATGTACATATGTACATATGCTTATGCAGAGACAGACAGATAGACACACACTATTAGATTTGGGGAAAAGTTGCCTTTATTTACTGGATTACTTAAGTTTAATGCCACCAAAGTAAATAAACAGGAAAATATTATAATGTTTGAAATTTAAAATACTGATGAAACCTATATTTGACAAGGTTTTAAGGCTGTTGGAAAGTAAATCTATCTACCAACACTGTTATTACATTTCTTATAATTGATGTTAGGAAATTACTGTGTGTTTCTAATGCATCATATTTATTTGTAGAATAAATATATTATTTAAATGGTACCTTGTTAACTTGACTCTCATTAAATAATTAAAATTATATTCTTTATTAACTAGTTCTGAGAGCTCTTTAATTTCAATTCACAAACATTTATTAAACTACTGTGTATAAGATACTGTGCTAAGCACTGCAGATAAAAAGGAAAAGCAAAAATAAAAAAAAATTACTTCCCTCAAGAAGCTTATAATCTGCAGTGGGATAGGATATGAATACAAATATGTAAATACAGGCTAATTTGAGGAAACGGAAACGGACTATCAGTTGGGGAAATCTGAAAGGCTCCATGTAGGCAGTGGCAGTTAAACTAATCCTTAAAGTAGGACAAAGACTATGAAAGGTAGAAATGAAGAGAGTGCATTCCAGAGATAAGGGATAATATGTGTGAATGCACAGAGAGGAATGATGGAATGTTGAGTTGGAATAGTTATTAGTCCAGATTGGCTAAAATGCTGAATGTGTGAAGGGGGAGTAAATATGACAAAAGGCTGAAAAGGTAGATGGGAGCTAGATTGTGAGGTTAGAATTTTATTCTGTAAGCAGTAGGGAGTAACTAAGGATTTTTGAACAAAGGTGTTAAATGGTCCTGTGCTTTAGGGATGTTCATTTGTTCACTGTGTGGAGAATGGATAAAGAAAGCAAAGCCTGAAAGCATGGAGATAGTTAGGAGGCTGTTGCCCAAAGAGAGAAGGGAAAGGTAATGATTTTCATTTTTGACATGCTGAGTTTTAGATCCCAATAGGATCTGGGAGGAAATGTTTAGTAGGTACTTGTCTGTTTTGGTCTACAGTTCAGGCAAAACAATAGGACCAAACATATTGACCTAGGAGTCATTGCTTAAGATGAGAACAGAATCCATAGGAGCCAGTGAGATCACTGAATAAAAGTATAGAGAAAAAGGAGAAGAGGGCTCCTGTAGAGTAGGCAGGAAATGATTGTTGTAGAGAGGCTAGAAAGGACAAGGAGAAAGAAAATGAGGAGAGAAGAATGATGTGGAAGCCAAGGAAGGATCAAGAAGGAAGGTGTGGAGAAAAGTGTCAGAAACCACAGAGAGATAAAGTAGGCCAAATATTGAGAAAAGGCCATCAGATTTAACAACTAAGCAATAATTCTAGTTGTTGTTCAGTGATTTTCAGTCATGTCAGACTCTTTGTGACCCCATTTGGGTTTTTCCTGGCAAAGATACTAGATTGGTTTGCCATTTCCTCAAGCTCATTTTCCATATGAGAAATCCGTATCGGTAGAATGTAGGATTAAAAGATATGTCTGGGAAAAAGGTGAGGAACTGTATGTAACAAGTAGACACATTTTTATAAGAGAACTATAGGACAATAATAACTTTAGGAGATTGCAGGGTGAAATGAGCTTTTTAAAGGACGTAGTTAGACCTGGATTGATTTTTAAATAGTAGGAAAGGATCCACTGAATAACAAAAAATTGAAGATGATTAAGTAAGGGGATATGATTGAGAAGGCAAACTCTCAGATAAGATGGAACCAAGGGCATAAGTAGGTTGCCTTGGAACAAGAAGGAATATCTTAGTAAAGAAAAGAACTGAAATTAATGTGGAAGTGTTTTGAGGTGTGGAATGGGAAAAAAGAGTTTATGGTGGGTGACCTCAGTTTTCTCAGTAAAGGAGGAAAAAAAAAATCATCTCCTAAACAGGATAGAAGAGGTGGTAAAGGAAGTTTGAAAAGTTTTAGAATAGCCACTGTGTGGAGTGTGTTAAAGGGTCAGTCAAGGAATAATAAAACTCTTACATGTAGCAGAATGACTCAATTGAGTTTAGGTAGCAAAACTTTCAGAGGACCTAGCCAGCATGGTTGTTTGACTATGTCATTTGATAGGTTGTGAAATGGATTGGCAAGGCATGAACTGCAGTAGGACATGGAGGCAAGGGATTTGAAAATTTTAGAGTTGCTAATGATGGAATTAGTACAAGTATGGGTCCCTAAAAGCAATTGAGGTTATGTGAGTTAAAAGGGATGACTCAATTTGCCTATCAGTGAACAAGTATTTATTATGTGTCTGCTCAGTGCCAGGGACTGTGAAACATTGAGAATACAAAGACAAAACAAAATGTTTCCTTCTCTCGCAGAACTTGCATTCTATACCTCAGGATGTACATTTACAGGTAGAAGTGTATACAAAACACATACAAAGCATGTGACCTTGAAGAAGACCATTAAAAGCTAGGGGAGGGGGAAGGAGAGGAAAGGCCTCATGGATAAGGTAGCCCTTGAGCCGAGTCTTAAAGGAGACCAGGGATTACAAGAGTTGGAGGTGAGGAGGGAGAACATTATGGACATAGGAGACAGGCAGTGCAGTGACATAAGATAGGAGATGGAATGTTATGTGTGAGTAATTCTGAGAAGATAGTATGACTGAACTATAGAATGTTAAGTGTGAAAAATACTAAGATGGTATCACTGAACTATAGAATGTATAGAGAGGAGCAATGTGTAGGAAGATTGGAAAGGTATGAAGAGGCCAGGTTTTAGTGTTTTAAATACTATGCAAACAGTTTATATTTGATCCAAGAAGTAATGGGAAGCCATTGGAGTTTAGGTAGTAGAGAGGTGATATGGTCAGACCTTCACTTTAGGAAAATGACTTTGACACCTGTGTGGAGGATATATTAGAGTGGGAAGGGCCAAGTAAGCAGAGAGAACAAGTAGGAGGCTCCTTGCTCTAAGCAAGAGATGATGTGCACTTGAATGAGGGTTGTAGTTGTATGAGTGTGGAAAAGGGAGTATATGTGTTAGAAGTTTGTGGAAATAGATATGGAAATAGAAATAAGGAAGGGGAAATTAATATATCAGCTCACGTGATTATGGTTTGAGGAGTTGAAGGTGACATCAAGGTTGTGAACTTGGGCAACTAGGAGGATCATGATGCCCTTGACAGTAGTAGGGACTTTTAGAAAAGGATAGGTTTGGGGGAAAAGATGAGTTCTTTTGTCTACATGTTGAGTTTGAGATGCCTTATGGGACATCCAGGTTGAAATATCCATTCGGCAGTTGGTGATATGGGACTGGAGCTCAGGAGATTCAGGCTATCTCACCCTCCCCCCCCACCCCTTTGTCTCTTCCTTTCTCTCCCTGTCTCTCTCCTGCTCTCACTGCATCTTTATACGCAAATACACACACACACATACATGTGTGCACACAAACACACATATACTTCTGAGAATTATCTGCAAAAAGATGATATTTAATCCATGGAAGCTAATTAGGTCAGCAACAGAGAGAGTGTAGGGAAAAAAGAAAAGAGGAGCGTGGAATGTTCTACCGCAGGTCAGGCACAAATAGTCTGTGTGAACCTTTGGGGTGGATTCTCTAAATTTGCATATCTTGCGTTAAAGCTCCTCTTTGTGACCCCATTTGGGTTTTTCCTCAGTACCTTTTCTGATGAGGGCACACCATGCTGAGTGCTCTTATGCCAGTGTCTCCCATGTCACACAATCAATTTGAAAGTTCTTAAGAGAGACCTTGAGAATGTCCTTGTATTACTTCTTCTGACCATCATGTGAATGCTTGCCTTGTGTGAGTTCTCCATAAAAGTCTTTTGGCAAGTGTACGTTTTGCATTTTAGCAACATGGCCAGCTCATCAGAGTTGTGCTCTCTGAAGCAGAGTTTGAATGCTAGGCAGTTTAGTTTGAGAGAGGACCTCAGTGTCTGGTATCTTATCCTGCCAGGTGGCCTTCAGAATCTCCCTAAGACAATTCAAATGGAAGTGATTCAGTTTCCTGGCAGGGCACTGATATACTGTCCAGGTTTCATAGGCGTACAACAGCGAGGTCAGCGCAATGGCTCTGTAGACCTTCAGTTTGGTAGTCAGTGTAATACTGCTTCTCTCCCATGCTTTGTTCGGCGCCTCCTCAACACTGAGTTAGCTGTGGCAATCCACGTGTCAGCCGCATTCAGTGAGGATGAACATGGCACCAAGGTCAGCTACTGCACTGATGGTAGGTTCTTCAACTTGAAAAGACTGCAAGCCAAGACCAAAGTGGAAGGAGTGTTGGTGCATGATTTTCTGTTTGCAGATGACTGTGCAGTCAATGCAGCTTCTGAAGCCGAGATGCAACAAAGTATGGATCGATTCTCTGCTGCTTCTGCTAATTTTGGCCTAACGATTCCAAGAAGACACAGGTGCTCCATCAGCTACTACCACACCATCCGTACATGGAACCATTGGTTACAGCAAATGGAGAAGTTTTGAATGCTGTGAATAAGTTCACTTACCTTGGTAGTGTAGTTTCCAGGGATGTACACATTTGATAATGAGAGGAGTACAGCTAAGATAAATAGTGATGAGAATATGGGAAGAGGTAGCTGAGACAAAAACAGTTTTTATCTCATTCAATGGCATTTGTGTTCCACAGAGGCAAGGAGGCAGGAGGTGGGAGTTTGACAGATAGAGAATAAGGGAAGAATCAATTGATTATATGCCCAGATTCCTATAGTCACTTATTACCACATTAGTGAGAGAGAATAGGGCAACAGCTTGCTCTTGATATTGAGAAACCAGGGAATGGAGGCAGGAAATGGAGGGGACAGCTTGATCTAATGGTTTGGCTCCATCAATACCTGATATTTAGGTCCCTAAGGCTATACTAAACTTACCCTCATCACTAACCCTATAACCACAACTCTTGGCAGGGAATAGGGCACACCTAGAAGATACTTCTCTACATGTGCAGCAAACACTTGATTACTGGTATCTGAGTCTATAGACCTTAATTATAGTGGAATGATGCTTGGGATTTCTAATGGTTCTGCTCCAGATCTCTAAGGGATGTTAGTCCCCTTGGTGTAGACCTTTTACTGTCTCTGGCTCCTTGAATCTTGAGAGCATCATCAAGGTGAGCGTAGAAGTTGATAATTTCGTAGACCAGTTTCACCACCATTCTCTTCTGCTAATGACTTGTCCAAAATCAAAAAGCTAGTGAGAGGAGCTTTAATCTGGGTCATGTGACTCTGATTCTATGACTCTTTCTTCTGTACCAGTATATATCTGAGACCTACAAGAGTGTTTGTGGTGTAATTCTCAAAGTTGGGGTAGAATGCCACTATATACAGTACTCATACCCTTTTTACTCCTAGATCTCTTTACATGTTCTATAAGTGATAAACCAAGTAGGTGGAATGTAGGAGTACTGGATTGAGTCAGGTGGGCTAAAAGATGGGATGATATTGAAGGGAAATAGCCAGAGATTTGCTTTGGAAGGAGCCAGGTCAGCTTTAGAAGAGAAAATAACATAGAAATTGGGCAGTATTCCCACAGTTATGGATACCTTTCTCTTATGTTCCGTCACTCCTTCTGCAGAATGTAAGCTTCTCTAGGGCAGGAACTATTTTGTTTTTGTCTTTATCCCTGTTTTCCATCATAGTGCTTTGTACATAGTAGCACTGAATAGATGCTTTTTGAATTAAATTGGGTTCCCATCATAGTGTCTGCATAAACTGCCTTTGTGGTTTCCCACAAAACAGAGAGAGAAATCTTTGACTGAAATTTTTTATTTGTTTCATTGTAGTAGCTAAAATACACTCTACTTTATAAAGTTCTTTACAAAGGGCATAATCAGGTTCACTAAAACCTATCTATGGAAAGTAAAGCCTAATACAATGCAGTCACCATTATTACATGATTACTAGAACTAAATAACTAATTTATATAGAGTATCGGGGAAATTAGATTATTTTCTATTCAGTTTATAATACAAGACTTTATCGTTGATCATAAAAAGTGGTATAGTTCTTGAAATCTTTATAAAAACCCCCTTTTGAAAGAGAGGACTAATCATTTAAGTCTCAGCTCAGGTATCACTTCTTCCATGAAGAGCTCCCCATTTGAAAAAGTGAGTTCTCCTTTCTTAAATTTTGCCAGAGCACTTTACCTTGATCACTAATACAGTCTTCCCTAAAAGCATATTTATTTCTATACTTGCTGTATTCACTTTGTTAGATTTTTAAGTTTCTTGAATGTAAGGAACTTCTTAATCTAGAACCAAACATAGAGATTTGCAGATAAAAGACATTTGATAAATGTTTGTTGATTCACTTTCACAATCTAGTGTCAAAAAGCACACTCTGGGTGCACAGACATTCCACTAATGTGAATATATACTATATTCCAAATACACATAAAGGGGTTGCTCTGTGTGTGTACTATATATACCTTTCAGGTGTCATAGTACCAATCTTTGAATTTTCCCTCTTCCAAATGGTGCAGTTTTCACATCAGACTGTTAGATGGACCTCTTCTGGCAAATATATGGAAAGCCATGGAGAAGAACCACACAAACTGGGCAGACAAGGATAGATTGTAGTCTGCATCATTGGGGAGATGATACCTGCATCAGTGATGATCATAGATCCATTGAAGAATTTGGATATCCCATGTCCCGTTATCCAGTAGTCATATATACTCCTTTTGAAACTGATTTCATAATCATAATCATTATTAAGAAAGATCAAAGTGGAGGAAATATTTTTGAGGCTATTTCATAGGTTAAAACTTGCATTACATATTTCATGGGATATTTTACTATGGTGGTAAATAATAAAAATTGGAACTGTGATAAAAGTACTATATAAATGACATTTAATGGTGTTATTATTTACAAATGCATCAGCTTGGCATTTAAAGACCTTCACAGTCTCACCAACCTTTCCAGCCTTATTTCACACACATTCAGAGGTGTCAGACCCTCCAATTCAAAAATCTAAGTACAGTCTGAACCAGATTAAAGTATAATTGGAAAATGGTTAACAAAATAAATAAAAATATAATACAACAGGTGGATAATACTAATTTGTGATTTTCTAAGTCAGTGCAGCCCTTTCTATTTGAGTTTGACACCCCTGCTCTACAATCCAACCAAACCATCCTCCTTGCTAATGCTTGATCCAGCTATTTTGTCCCTCAGCTCTATTTATAGGTACAGGCTGCCCCTTCTGCATCAAGGGCACCCTTATTTGTGTTGGGTGCAGGCTGCTCCCTCTGTCTCAAAGTTAATAGTCAATAAATATTAAATACCAACTATGTGCCAAACACTGGAGATGCAAAAAGAAAACCCCTGCCATCAAGGAGCTTACAATCTAATATGGGAAGACAGCACACAAAAGGAAGGAGAAAAGTGGAATGGAGGGCAGAGGGAAATGGCCAGACGTGGTGAAAAAGTTAGAGAAGTTCCACAGTACAGCAGCCAGGTGAAAAATGAGGAAATGTTCTGAGCTGAGCTCCGTTTTTCAATGGAGATTTTGGAGTTGATGGCTCCACCCTCCTGTGAGAGGGACAGAGAGTGTCAATGAGGTGGAAATCTAGCAATGGGATGGGATGCTGGGATCTAGCAAGATGATGAGGTTTTCCCAATGGTGAGCTTGCTGGGGCATGGTGGGAAAAATCAGGGAAACTCCAAAGTAGTGCAGCCAGGTAAAAAATGGAAATCAAAAAGTGTCTAGTCTAAACCCATTTCTTCTACAGCATTCCTAATACTTTATTATCCAACCAATGCATGAACCCCTCCAGGAATGAGGACTCCTCCATCTTTGGAAGCATTCCATTCCACTTTGGGGCATTTTTAATTGTTCTATATTGTTTTGCCTTTTAAATCTTTTCTATACCAAGAAAGCCCAAATCTGCCTTTCTGCAACTCCCCTCCCTCCCCTGCCCCACCCCATTTTGTTCTCTAGGGCCAAACAGAACCTATTCTACATGATTGCCTTTCAGATACTTGAAGACAGCTTAATTCTAATGCCTCTCCTCTTTTGATCATTTTCAATCTATCTTGTATATAGCTTGTTTGTACATAGTTATTTGCATGTTGTCTTTCCCATTAGACTATGAGCTTCTTGAGAGCATGAAGAGGGAAAGAAAATAGTTGGGGTTGGAGTTGAGACTGAATTAGACAAATTCCATTCTCTGTTGATAACAATATCCATGTATCAGTCACAACTTTCCAAGTCTCATTGTTCAACCAGTTTTGAATAGCCAACATCTCTTTATCTTTTTCACAAGGTAACACAGGTGTACGATTAATTCTCATCTAATAGCTATGTTAAAATAAGGCTGGTCTGGCACAACCTGTTCTGAATGAACCCATACTGACTCTTAGTTATCACCGTTTTCCTTTCTAAATGTTCACAAGCCATCTTTGTAATAAAAGTCTTAATGGTGAATGATTATTACATTTCCTAAAATGTAGTAGTTTGAAGTAGGGTAAGAATGGTACCTCCTCTGAGTTTTTTTTTTTTTCTCCAAGACCAGTCAGATGAGAGAAATTGAAAACAAAAAGGATGTTCACAAAAAATTATATGAGAATAGGTGCAGGCTTTTTGTTCCCTTTTCTCCTGTTATATGTTAGTTTTTCCTTTCTGTATGTATGTACATATGGCCCACTGCTACAATGCAGCTGCTCTAGAGCTCAGGGAAATGTTATATAGTAATTTAGGGCAGGAAATGGGGAGCCTATCCAAATGTACTAAGCAGAATTCAGGCAAAAGATAATTACTGCAATTGGCCAGTAGAACAGAGTTAATACATCTGTTTCTGCTAGGAGTATTTTAAGATGTCTAATGATTTTAAATATTGATTATTTAAATGTAAAGTGATTTCATAGATAATGACCTTCTGTCCTACCCCATACCTCACACAACATTTTGTCTTACACACCTCCATGTATACATATTGTAGACTGTAATTTTGTTTCATATATGAATGTGTGTTTGTGTATTGCCTCTACTAGACTCTAAGCACTATGCTTAATGAGTGTTTACTGAATTGAATAAGAATGACTGTTTCTGTTAAATTATGATCAACATTTTGTCATTTTCAATACTTCAGAATATTAAAAGCTAATAACGTGGATTTATATTTCCCTTTAAAATTTAAAATTCCCTCTAAAATATTCACTTACAAAATTCTTTCATGTACACTGTTTCTTTGATTTTTGAAAGACCTTGTAAGAGAAACTAGGAAAGATTCAGATGAACTCCCACTTAATAGATGAGGAAGTTGAGTACATGAGAGGTTCAGTGATTTACCCAGGATCACATAGTTGTTTTGTGTCAGAGTTGGGATTGTAGCCCAGATTTTCTGCCTCTAAATCCAGTGCCCTTTGTATTATACTCTATTGTCTGTCTTTTTTCTTGAGTACTGACTCACATTTGTATAGAAAGTCAAACATATAAATCATGAAAATACTATTTTAAATGGCAGGAGGTTTGTCTGAAATTTATTTGCATCCAAGTAAATTTCCCGTATCTTTTTGAAAAGTGAGAAATGCCACATGTTGTGTCTTTTTCTTTAGATTCATTGTAGGGAAGGAAGAAATTCCCACACATTCATATTCGCCAGAGGCAGCATATGCAAAAGTGGAACAAAAGAGAGAGAAGCATGAGGAGAAATCAAGAAGAATGACCATAATTACTCTAGCCAGGAAACTTGTGGATTCAGTGTGAGTTCTTTTAAAAATGATTTGACTCTTTATCCTAACAACCTAGCATATATCCAGTCACTTTGTTTTATATATGATAATAAGACCAATGTTGGATTATTTTGTTTTCCATTCAAACAGTAGTAATAATTATGCATGTATCATTCTAAATGCATAGAAATTTATAAGAGGAAAATTTTATAATGGTAAACAAGAAGATTTATAGTCTCTGGCACAAATGAAAGCTGTATCTTATAGAATAATATACAAATTCAGAAACATATTAGCTTGAAACTGAAATATTTGGCCATTTAAAAACTAGGTGAGTTTACTAGAATCTGGGATAGTAGATTGGAAGAAAAAGATTGATGTACATTAATTGAATATTCCAGCATAGGAAGGAACAAAACAAAACCAAAAAAGAAATTTTTAGTGACTAAAGAAGACAAAGAAACAGCTAAAAGTCAGTCTTAATTAATGAAGATTTCTCTGTAAGGAAGAAAACGTTCAGATCTTTGAAAGTCAAACAAGACATTTTTATTTTTAGCAAAAGAAGAAAAAAGCCAATGTTGCTCTCTAGGCATATGGATGACAAAGATAAGGTTTAGGATATCTGCAAATAAAAATAATATTAGCAGTAATTATTTGAGTTGGATGGAATAGATGTACACAGGAGATGAGGGAGGCCCATGCAGAGGAGATCTTGAACAGCCAACAAGAAGCATTTCATCTTAGCATAGTCATCTGTGGTAAGAGGGTGAGAAGAGAGGAGAGCAAGTGAGGGAGAAAACACAGAGCTACAGTGTTAACAACAAGGCCAGAAATATTGTGGATTACCTAACTGACCAGTCAAAGGAAAAAGATCTGAAGAGGTATTCACTCACATTAAAAGAAACTAGGGAGAGGGAAGCAGTTGAAACACTTAAGCTTTAAAGTAATGTCACACACAGAGAGTGGAAAAAATTGTTCTAAAACAAAAAAAGAAAAAAAATCAATGAAGGATGACAATGGAAGAATGATAGCAGGATAAGAGAATGGCAGGGAGAAAAAATGAGAAAGTGAGGCAGTCCAAGGCATGGTGAGCAGTTTTAGTGTGAAGATAAGGGATGGTTAAATGACCAGTTGATCTGGTCAGTATCAAGTTAACAGCAGACTCAAAGTATCATCAGCCAGTAGAATCCAAGAGTTCCAAGGGAATTCTGAAGAGAAATCTTTGCAAATAGTACCTTGTTGCAGTAGGAGGTCTCTTTCCTTGGTTTTCTCCTTCTCTTGGCCCCTACCCTAATCTCTCCACAATTCCATATGACCCAATCTTTTGTATCATGCTGATGACATAAATGTTATGGTGAATGTGAGCCATTGCCTTCATCCCACCCCCACTTCCTAATGAAAGGTGGTGTGTAAGTTTCAATATATTTGTTGGGCTAAATTGAGAAAAGGGCTTTCCATATCATTTTGTAAGTAAGATGAGAGAAATCCAGGACCAGAGAGTTTTCCCAGAAAATTATCTTCATAAATAGGAAAGGATTAATATGGCAATGCTGCCAACTTACTAGTCTAAAAGAGGTTATAAAGGTCAATTATTTGGGAATGTGAACTATCCCCCTACCCAACTCCCCAGCCCCCCCCAAAAAAACCCCAATAAGATGAAAACTTAACTAATTGATGTCTGGAACTTATATTCAAAATAGTACATTCTTTAATTCAAGTTCCTTGGGTCTACTTTGATTAAATACCCCTGCAACTAATATATTGCATAAATAAAATGAGACTTGAACAGTAGCTCCTCCAACATAATTTTGCTAAACACTAGAAAGTGAAATGGTTTGAAAATCAGCCACAGATAGCCAACCTTCTTTAGAATTCCCAAATGATCTATTCCTATATTTACAAAAATATTGAACGTTTAATCCTAATACAAGTTTCTTTTCCATATGTTTCCTTTCAAATGTAATTAAGTATAAATGCCTGTAACCCGAGTATATTTTCATTATGATTTTTGCTCCATGACCTGACCTCATGGATGATTTATGCCCAGCATACTTTATCATACATGATTCAAAACTTCCAAAATATTTGGCTGAGTATGTAAATTGTATAATTTACTTCATATAAAGCACAAACACTTGGCAACATTGTTTGTAGAACCTGTATGAAATTATCTTACAGTGATTCTGGAACATACAGTGTTTCATGGTTTAAAAAAAAAAAAAACAAACCCACCATCATCTCTCCTTCTGTATGCTTCAAATAATAAAAACATTGACATAACTCTGAAATGGATAAGTGATACTTTCTACTTGTTCACACAAAGATACGCAAACTTGTTTAATTTAAAGCATTAAAAGAATTAAAATCTTTATGGCCTTTAAGCAGTTACCTTCTTTCTTTCTATGTGAAAGAAAAACTGTAGTCAAAACCAGCATATTTCAGGTGCTGCCATACTGAAGCTGTTCATCTCAGCATTTTCATGATCTCATTGATGTAGGTACTCTCTCCATTATTTCTGATGATGATACATCCATGCCTTATTCTATGCAACGTTTGTCCATATTTTCCTATTGATCCTCCACAGAGGAGCTAACCAAATACTAGACCCTTCTTCAGCTTTGGACATTTTGTGGATACCAGTGGAGCACTTTAATTTTGTGTCTCTTTTCCCCTGTTATGATCAGACCACCTACTTTGTCAATCCTACATTTCCAGAGAGGGAGAGAGAGAGAGAGAGAGAGAATGTTCTTTTATGAATTCTTTAACATTATTAATGTTTTTATGCTGTGGCCTGCTTGCCCACCCCCATGCATTTCTCCATTGCTTTTTGAGTTATCCGTAGTTTTGATCCTTTGGAGATTGTGTTATTTTACTCCTGAAAAAAAAGGGTGGTATCATTTCTGTCCATAGCTAGGCTTTAGACATAACATACATCTAGAAAAGTGAGATATGGCCCATTTAGAAAAACAATACGTTACGTCAGTGGTATCACATTCAAATAGTAAAGGATCCCAGAGGTATATTGCCTTAGAAAACCAGATTTTCTATGTTGTATTTTTATTTGTTTTGTTTACCATTTCCCAATTATGTTTTAATCTGGTTCTGCCCTTGCACTCTGGAGGCATTCCATATACATCATATACATACATACAGAGTTAGAGTGCTTAACATAGACCAAACCGAAGTAAGTATATAAAACTCTTTTGAATATCCTGATTTGGTAGTAGAAATGGATATGGTTTTTGGTGACACAAATAAAACAAAGAATTTACTAATCAATAATTTTAGGAAGATGAAACAGAAAACATGAAACAGATAAACACCGAAATACTGTTTTGCCATTATAATTTATTATTGCTAGAATGATGAAACAAACTTAGGTCCTGGTGTGGTGCTGAATTCAGTAAACATTCTGAAGGCCCAAGGTGCTGGGGGTGCAAACATGGAAGATAAGTTTTTGCCCTTGAGGAACTTGCAAAAATCAATTTGAGTAAAAGTTTATTTAAGCTAATTTTGAGAAAATGAAATCAGATTATTATTTTACATACTATAGGACAAATACAAAGGGGCCTTAGCTTTCGCAGTCAAATGTCTTCCTAATTTTATCCTGCACAAAACTGATTTTAAAAAAATCTTTTAATTAAGTCATCTTTTAATTGCACATCTTAATTTAATTGCACATCTTTAATATGCACGTCTTATAATTGGGCATGTGGAGGGTTTTTACTTAATTTAATAAATTTAGATACTGACATTAGAAATCAGTGTAGCATAATGGAAAGAGCACTAAATTTAGAATCATGTGAACTAGGTTCAAATCCTGTCTATGTTACTTATTTATTGCCTTTATGACCTAGGGCAAGTTGCTCAGTTTTTATGAGCCTCCAAGTTACTCATTTGTCAAATAAGGGGATTAGGCCTCAGGGGTCCATTCTGTCTCTAAATGTTGTGGTCTTGGGACCTTTATCTAATCAGTTTGTATTTTTTGGGTTCAATTTTAGATGCAAGCATGGACCAAGGCATAGATGTTGCAAACACTATGAAGATAACTGCATATCTTACTGCTTAAAAGTAAGTCTATAAAAGATGACCAGTGGTAATTGTGAATGGAAATCACATAACATAGTATTAGATTAGAGGTAAATGAAAAATATAATTCTCACATGTTAAGGATTATTATTTCTTTGCATGTAATTTGTAAAGCTAGAAACTAATGGACAATAACAAGCAAATTAGTCTTTTTGAATGTACTTTTAGATCTTTAATTCATGGTGTTAGGATAAACTTATTTAAAATCAATGAAAGACATGAGAGTGAGAGAAAAAAGATAGGTCAGTAAGAGAGAAAAAAAATGTTATTAATTTAGCCCCATTACAACCCCACCCTAAATAGAGTACCTGGAGTATGACTTTGGATAAGTAGTTACATACATACAGCTGTGCACATCTGGTATCGTGCAATGTGACTTCAGACTTGCAAAGTTGTTAAATTTTTTTGAGGGGCTGGGATAATGGAAGATTGCCCACAGTTGCTACCCACTGAGAGAGCCATCTATGTCCCCTGGCACAAATTACCCTTTTCCCTTATATGCTTAGTACACTTCCCGCCCTTCCTCTCAAGCACAGTCCTCTGTAAAGGAGATTGTTTTGACTGGAATTTGTCTGGCACAGGTGGTACCACCTGCTACAATTTTTTTTTTTATTTTGAGGTGGTTTTCTTAACAGATCTGACTCTTTTTTTAAAGTTTACATTTTTAAAGAACCCATCGAATATGTTGTTGTTGCTATTTTTTTTTTATACATCCCGATTCTCAGTCTGGAGTATGAATAGATTTGTAAATTATTGACTGGAAAGCCCTTATGGTTTTCTATAGGAGAGGAGAAAATGTCTTAATGTTATTTCTAATTGTGGACCTCTATGAGCCTAGGCATTGGGTTTTTTATACAGTGCTTTATATATGAGCCCAAATCAACTTATGCATATATATTCCCCAAAGATAGGGAAGGGGCACGTTCACTAATTATATAGTAACTGAGTATTTTTCTAGTTCTGTAGTGTGGTAGAGCTACCCTTCAACAACAGATTTCTTGTACCATTTTAAAGTGGTGAAAGAAAGCTCCATACTGACAAAACAAAATGTAGGCTGCTAGACCCTGGAGAATGGTTATACACTGGAAGTCCAATATGATTGTATTTCAAGACTATCAAAAAAAAATTTGATTTATTAATTTTTTGATTATTTCTATTTAAAGAAGACTATTGGAATGTTAATCGGCACATACTGTGGCTGAGAAAACTATGGTATAAACAGCAATTCTGTCAACAGCTAGTATTGAACTTGAAAATGTGTCGTAATAACCATTGGAATAATTTGTATGTGAACATAAAACTGTTGGAAGAGCAATAGATTGGGAAAATTGGCAACGTAAATGTGCTCCTTGCTGTTCTGTGGGCTCAAATTTACTACATATTAGTTCATATCCCCCCTGCTAAGATGTCAAGCCTTGAGTCAGGAGGACCTGAGTTTAAATCCAGCCTTAGACACTTACTAGCTGTGTGACCATGGGCAACTCACTTAACCCCAGTTGCCTCACCAACTAAATGAATGAATGAATGAATGAATGAATGAATGAATGAATGAATGAATGAGTTGGAGGAGGAAATTGCAAACTACTTCCACTATTTTTGCCAAGAAAACCTCAAATGGGGTCATGAAGAGTCAGACACAACTGAAACAATTGAAGAACAATGAAAATAATAAACAGCTGCCATTTATGTAGTCTTTTATGGTTTGCAAGGAACTTACATATATTATCTCTTTTGATGAGTAACTGTCCATCGTTCTTTAACCAGGAAAGATTTTGTTATTGTTGTTGTTGTTGTTGTTAAAGTTTAAAATATATCATAGGTGAATTCACAAGAATGATCTCCAAGGTAACTTTATGGTATTCCAGGCAGACCATAATTGGTACATAAGTAGGCCTGATAAAAGTAGGGAATCTGAAATTGATAATAGAAATCCTAAGAATTTGGGTCAACCCGTAACAAATACTGACAATATAATTTAATCTTTTTCTTCAAAATAGGAATTTAAATTTGTAGATTTTGCAAAAATATTTTAAGTACTAATATAAACCTGGCTTTTAATAGTAATAATTCACAATATCCTACTGCTAGTCTGGTAACTTATCATGGCATGGGGATGACCTTGGTACTTTAAGTATGTACTAGTGGAGAGAGAGTTATACCTTTTTACAGACAATATAATGATATACTTGGAAAACTCCAAAGACTCAACTAAAAAAGTTAGCTGAAACAATAATTTTAGAAAAGTAACAGGATGTAAAGTAAATCCACATAAATCACCAGTATTCCTGTATATCACACACACACACACACACACACACTTACAAGAAGAGATAGTAAAAGCTAATCACTTAAAATAACTCTGGACAGTATAAAATATCTGGGAGTACATCTGCCCAAACCAACCCAGGAACTATATAAACGAAATTATAAATAAATTTTTTATACAAATAAAATCAGATTTAAATAATTGGAGAAATATTAATTGTTCATGGGTAGACAAGGCTAATATCATAAAAAGGACAATTTCACATATTCAATGCCATCCCAATTAAATTACCAGAAAGTTATTTTACTGGTAGAATGGCAGAAAAGAAGGGGAATGATGTTGCAAGAATACCTTAGACAATTATGTATAAACTTAGCTGTTGTTACTTACATTAAGAATCTTTGTCAAGTGTCCAACCAGTAGACATACTACTGGAGGAAGTAAATCATACCAACTTTGAAATTCTTTTTATAAGTGAAACCATAAGACAAAAGGAAGTTGCAGTTAATTAGAAGGAAAGCTCAGAGGTACTCCTTAGAGAAGGAAGGAAAGAAAGGAAGTGTTAGAGTTGAAGCTATTGTGCTTCCAAAGGCAACATGAAATATAATGTCATGAAACATTTGGTCATTATATATCACAGCATTCTTTATATGCATTTGTTCACATACACACACACACACACACATACACACACACCTTTATACTCTGTGACTTCAATGAAAGGAGAAGACAATGAAAAAATACATACATGTATACACACGTGTGTGTGTGTATGTGTGTGTGTGTGTGTGTGTGAGGAAGAATAGTTTCGGAGTAAAAAATAAGAATGGCCAAAGGCTTAGGGACTATACAGAAACTTTATACCTCTCTATCATGATCACATTTTTGAGAAGAAAGTCAGGAAGTCCTGAACATGATGAGCACCAAATAATATAACCAAAAGTAAATGAAGTTGATATTATTTTAGCAGCTAGGAAATTACTAGTTACTGATATTGAAATCATTTCTGATTCAGTGGTCTGTATACACCAGACCATCAACATATTAGAAAGATCAAAATCAAAACTAAATTGTAGGGGCAGCTAGGTGGCACAGTGGATAGAGCACCAGCCCTGAAGTCAGGCGTACCCGAGTTCAAATCCAGCCTCAGACCAAAAACTTGACACTTACTAGCTGTGTGACCCTGGGCAAGTCACTTAACGCCAATTGCCTAAAAACAAACAAACAAACAACAACAACAAAAAAACTAAATTGTATAATAAAACAAAACAGAGAAAAATCTCATGAAATAGAGGTAACGCCAGCCTCTTTGTATGATTTGTTAATACTGACAAGTGAGAAATGGATAAAAAAAAAAAAAACATTGACATAGACTGTCCCCTAAGGAATTTTGGCTTATAGAAATCACCATAAAGAAAGCTAATGGGCTTAGAAATTTCTTCATTCAATAAACATTTTATCCACATGACATACAAACTGAGATGGCATCCAACCCTAAATCAGCAACCTTGATTTAGAAAATAGAGTTATTTTTATATCAAAGAACAGCAGGAGTAAACATCACCCCTCCCCCTTTCTGGAAACTCTGCCTCTATTAATGCATTCACTGTCAAGATTGTTTGAAATATGTGGTAGTGAAAGCTTTGTTCAGTGACCCCCTGTTTCTCAATATCAAAGTATAAAGCTGGGACACATGATTCCCCATGTGTTTGCCCTTTCATGAAGGATATTCCAAGTAGAACTCAAATGGTAAAGGACCTCTCTATCCTAGTTGGTAGAGTTGATACTGTGTTTATTGTATAAATCCCCAGAACATTGCAGTTTCCTAAATTAGACACATAATCACTTAAGAGTTCAGTCTGTCTCCATATAGAGGATAAAGCTATTGGATACAAAATGCCTTTTGGCCAGACTGTGTGCATGTTGGACTGCCAGCTCAGATAACTGCTCTGTTAGTATGTATATCTTAAATAGACACTGTGAATGAGCTGGTCCCAAAATTGAACAGGAGAGCAGAGTAGCTTTGAGTGATTTAGGCAAATTACATGTTGAATGACTCTTCCTCCCTGCCTCTTCCTGCCTTTTAAAAATCAGTGTTCTCACATGACTAATGTGGAAATATGTTTAATATAATTGTACATGTGTAGCCTATATCAGATTGCATGCAATCTTGGGGAGAGGGAAAATTTTAAAACTCAAAATCTTATAAAAGTGAATGTTGCAAACTAAAAATAAATAAACATTTAAAAAAAAAGATCAGTGTTCTCATGATGCTATATGGCTGTGAGTCATGAAATGCCACATAGTATCTGAAGAATTAATGTTGAATGTTACACAAAGGGCATGGTGTCTGTGAGTTTCCTTACCTGTAAAGTGAATAGATTGGGGAAAATTACCTAAGGCCCTTAAAGTTGTAAATTTGAAATCATATAGTCTTATGGAATAGACTAATATAAGCATGGGAGTTACAATTATATAGAAATTACATAAAGGATGCCATCAGAGAGATGTATAACTAGAAAAGGATGTGGCCCAGTTATGTAGCAAGAGTGAAGGGTAACAATGGAATAGCTTCCATGCTATATCTATGCAATATCAAGAAATCTAGAGGATGGATGAAACATAATTTCAAGTATTCATGGAAGTAGGTTCTCCTTTCTGTACTGCTTCAAAGTTTACAGAGGGTTTCTTTACAATATTCTTATGAAGTAGGTAGTGCAAGTATAACCCTCATTTTACAGATAAGGAAATTGAGGCCCATTGAGAAGAAATGACTTGCCCATGGTCATACAGGTAGTTGTGTAAGCAGCAGAATTGGGATTTGACCCCAATCTCCTGACTCCAAGTCCGGTTCTTTCCTCTACACTACCCTACCAAACAAGTGCTCCTATTAATGTAGACACTAGATTAAATAAAGAGAAAGCATTTATTCAGTGCCTGTCTACTAGTACTCTATACCAAAAAGGAAGTTAGGATTAAGATACATTGATCAAATGGTATATGAACACCTTTTAGCAGCCTTCTCTGTACCAGTTAGTCTTCTCTAGATGTGATATATCAGTTTGGCCTCAGTTGTAATCACAGAAAACAAAAATTGGCAAACACTGATTCTTTCCAAATCAATTCCATTTGGGGCTGTAAGCATTTACAAGAAATGTAGAGAAATATTGGTTATAAGTATATTGTTTTTTATGGCATCAACATCTCATTTGGGTAGTGTGCCATAAAGCTGCCATCTTTTTGTGGTTTTCAGCCTGACGTGATAGATCAGTAAGAGAAAATTTACATATAATGGTTTCTACATTTATAAATTTGTTCTGACACGTTCAGCTGTAAATTTCTGTCCCTGTGGTCTTTAAAAATATAAAAATTGCTTGTCTGTCAAAAGAATGTTTGCCCATTCCAATAATTCAGAGTTGTTGTCTGTATTATTTTCTAAGTTTCCTGAAGTACTTGATTTTGCTAGGATGTGGGTTTTCACTTTTCTGCTTAGGTGGACTTTTTTTTTCCTCACTTCAGTACTTTCCTTTCTGAAACCAAATGGTTTAAGAATTAGCAGTTCTAGTCAGTAAGTAATAGACATATCAAAGAACTGATTATTGGAATATAGATACACTTAGTACGTGCTTTGAAAATATTTAAAATTTACATAATATTAAAAATGCATTCAATCTAAAATGCCTGTTCTTTAGTAATAATAACAGTTTATGCTTATGTAGTACCTTACAGTTTACAAAGTGCTTTCCTCACAACTCTGTAAAGTAGTAATACAATCGATATCATATTTACTTTAAGGATGAACAACTGAGGTTCACAGAGCTTAATTAACTTCATATGACTGGTAAGTGGCAGTGTCAGGATTCTAATATAGTTCTTTTGACTTCATGTCCAGTGCTGAATGCACAAAAATATTTAAAATTGTAAGAAGGATTTAGTTCTGAGGATGTCTGTAATATGAATTTTTAAATGCTTTTTGGCCTAAGAGTTTGAAATTCAATTTCCTATTAATATTCAATAAATATTTAATTAGTGCAAGGCACTAGGAAGAATACAAAGATGCCTAGCACATTGTAGGTGCTTAATTAATGTTTGTTGAATTGAATTAAAATGAAAAATGGAAAAGCGAAACACTCCCTACCTTTAAGAAGTTTACAATTAATAAGAAGGAGGTAATAGTAAACAAGTAAATCAAATGCAAGGTAGAATGTAATAAGGACATAAGAGCGATATACAGTGAAATTGCTATAGGAAACACCAGGTAATAAGTCACATTTCCTCCTCCTTTCTCCCCTCCCCCATATTTTTTCTAGGGCTTTATCAGAATGTTTAGTGTTGGTTACTTGATTCAATGCTGCCTTCGAATTCCCTCAGCATTCAGGCATCTGTTTACACAACCATCCCGGCTACTTTCTCTCTTCTATAACAAGGAAAACTTTCAACTTGGAGCTTTTCTTGGCTCTTTTGTTAGTATATATAAGGTAAGTTTTTCGAAAGGGAAATGGAAGGTGAAGCCTATGATTATTATCAAAGTATATTAATACATCTGTTTTATATACTTTTTCATCAGTGTTCATAATAGTTTTGCCAAATCCAGATGTAGAGATGAAATTAATAATTTAGGTTATAATCACTTCTTTATAGTTTAAGATAGATGAATGTGTAAAAGCAGTTTACTCTTACACATACCTTAGAAGATTTTCAAAGACTTAACTTCACCCTTTTTTCCACAAGGCAGTGCTATTTCAAATGTTTTTAAACAATGTAATCTTTTTTTTTCCAAAGTTATATTGGGTGGTGGATATAATTGTTGTGTTCAAGTCTCCTTAGGTACTATAAGTAGTTATTGAACCTAACGGCCAACTAAGAGCTTCCAATAACTATTGGAAGTATGATCAGTACACTTAAATTGTTGACAGAGCCATTAGGATTTTTCTGCAGTAGACAGTGATATTTTGTTTAAAGGAGCCATCTGATATAAAAATCAGAGCATTTAAATGTTTTATTAAAATATCAAAAGCAAAACTGTGCTAAATGAGGTCAGCGTATACTTTTTTTTTGAGTTGGCCTCTATAAACAGTTCTGGAACAGATGAATCTCTGGACTCTTGTAGGTTTCAGAGAACATAAGTTTTTTAATAATAATTTTCCTATGAAAGGTAAGTTCATTTGTTTTAAGGAGGGGAAAAATTTGTCAGATGTTGGGTCATGGATTATCC
Source organism: Vombatus ursinus (assembly GCF_900497805.2). NCBI lineage: Eukaryota > Metazoa > Chordata > Mammalia > Diprotodontia > Vombatidae > Vombatus > Vombatus ursinus. The sequence continues at coordinate 7,244,399 of NW_020945437.1, read as the reverse complement.
ATAATGTCTCCAATTATGGATAAGTTTCCTCTTTGTTAAAAACAGTAATGCTGAAGATTTCATTTTTAAGCATTCGCGTAATAGGGAACCATTGTCACTTTGTGAATTTACTGGAGGTAACAAACTTGTGACTTGAGCATTCTTATGAACATTTCTTTTCAGCTCTTGTCTCATGATTCATGTTATCATTATAGATGCCCAAATGTGAAGTGTTCATAGCAACATTTGTAAACCCAGACCCATTTTCCTGTGCTGTCCAGCACATATCTGGGCTATCTTCCAACTCCTGCTTGTTAATTCTACGGAAAAATGCAGATGGTATATTTCACAGCCATATGTAGCTGATTTTTTTGAATTATCTTGACCACTTACATCCCTGTATGAGCATGGCACTTCAAAAGATGGCCATATTATGACCATATGATATTTCTTGTTTAATTCTTATTTAAATGCTTTGCATTTTGTACCAGCTTTTATTGCTCATTCTCAAATTGTTCTTGCAAGTTAGGAAGATGGAAAGTTTTGCAGCTATAAAAACTAAAATACATGATGGCTAAATGCTTTGTCCCAGTTTAAGTAAAATGGCTTCCTAACTCTTTATATTGAGAAAAATGCAATTCTTTGGTCAAAATGTAATTTAATACCATAGTCATTAATGAATATTTATTGAACACTAATAGTACAAAGGAACTTTTCATTATAGATACTCCAAAATTCTCATTAGTTGGGACAGCTTACTGATGATAAATGTGTTTTTGTTGTAAATCTTGACGTATGTGTATGTTTTTTAGCATGAACTTCTTTAAAATGCCAAGAGCTGAATTCTGTTATGTTTCAGAGATTAAGTGCTTTTCATTAATAGTAATTTACCTACTTTTAATATTAATTTACCTTTAATTCCAGGATTTGCCTGAAATGGCCTTAATTTATTGGGGAGCCATGATGTGTAAACTCCACTGAGAGTAAACTGTTCATCTGTACTATAGCTCAGTGAACTACAGCCCATGGGTCAAATCCAGCCCATTGCCTGTTTTTATACAGTCCTTGAGCTAAGAATGATTTTTACATTAAAAAAAAATGTAGCCATTCTTAGCTTACAGGCTATACTAAAAACAGGCTGCAAATTAGATTTGGCACACAGGGCAGAGTTTGCTGACCTCTACTCTATATGAGTGTTCTAGAGCACAAGTGTCAAACTGAGGGCTAGAGGGACTCTCCAGTGCACAGGAACCCAATTAAGATGTAACTTGGAATTGTTTAACAAAATAAATAAAAATATAATACAACACAGTGTTAAATTGCGGTTTTATATGTCAGTATGTAACCCCCAGGAATCTTCTATTTGAATGTGATTCTACCCTTCTAGAGTAATTGGAATCCATTTATTCATATTTTTTTCCTGTTTATATCGTAAATCACTTTTATCTTGGATCTAAATTGAAACTACCATATTAATGCATCAGTTTTGTTATATCACATATTCACTTGCTTTCAAATTTAAATTAGTTACCCATTCGTTGTAAAATCAAATCCAAACATCTTATCTGAGCACCTCAACATAATCTGGTCCCATTTTACCTTCCTAACCTTTTTTTTTTCTCCATTGCCTTGAATAACTTCTCAATATTTCCTCTGTCATCAGTCTAAAAATGAAGCGCCAGGAAATAAATAAAAGTTGTATGCTTCTTGAAGGAATATATGAATTTTTCCTGGAACTTAAAGTCATTTATCTTTTGGTACAGATCATATATTGGTGTGTAGGGATCTCTCTTAAATGAATTTTCATGTTAATTCTCATATAACCAGCCACAGTAAATAATGGGATCTGACATTATTTAATATGGATTAGATTTGTAATAATTTGTAATAAGAAAAATTATTATATAGAATTTGCTGACCAATTCAGATCAATGGCATTAAGATGTTGATGAGTCCTCATAAGTTTTCCAACTACCTAATTATTTTGATTTTTACATCATCATCAGTTAGAATTGGTTAAAGGTGTTTTTGTTTTCGTGAACTCTACCTAAAAATGTAAATTAACTAAAATATTATGTTTTCCCCTTAATATAGGGTACTAGTTGCTTCCTTCGCTGGGTGAGAAACCTGGATGATGAACTGCATGCAATTATAGCTGGTAAAGCAACAATAAAACACTAATATTTTTATTTTACCAACCTGTGGGGAAAGTGACAATAAAAACACAGGAGCATAGGTATGAGCCTTGTAGATCCCAGCATTATGCAAGGTTTTTAGATAGTATCAAAACAATCAATTTTAGTATAGTCAGTTTTCTTTGAACATTTCTTTTGTCACCATGAGTGCTAATGATTTCTCCTTTAGTAATAATTTATATTTCCTGGGCATTCTGATTATTTAAAAAACTAGTCTTAAGGATATTCTCAGTAAAGCACTTCAACATAAATATACTTTTTACTTAATTTAATAGGAAGTCTATTTAGGAAGAAATTAATTGCCTTATTTTTAGTATATTAAAATATGTTGAGGTTATGTTTGTGTATTATATGGATTCTAAGAAAAGTTATGTGTGTGTACATATAAATATCTGTATATCTTCAGTTCCTTTATATATAATACACACATAAAACACACAAACACACACACACACACACACAGAGCCACGTACTTTTCATAATAGACCATGAGTCAGACAATCGAGTGGTGCAAGTATTAGTTCAGGCGCCATCCTTTTGACCAGAGACAAGTCTGAACAAGATCAGTGGTAGATGGGACTTAAGAGGATTTCTCACTTAACCGGTACTTGAGCAGGAATTGCTAATACAATATTTGTGGTCCCTAGTGTTCACTCAAAGACTTCCAATCATAGGCATCCCACTATTTCATGACTCCATTCTACTTCCTAATTTTTGGGAAACTCTTCCTTTTAATTGAGTCAAGTTGTTTTTCCGCAGCTTCCATCCTTTGTTCCTATTTCTGCTTCCTGGGGCCAAGTAAAACATATCTAATCTCCCTTTCCCATGACAGCCTTTCATATACTTAAAGAAAGATATTATGTCCCTCTTAAGCTTTTTTTTCAGCAGGCTAAACCTCTCCAGTTCCTTTAACCCATCTTCATATTTTATAGTTGTTATCCTGTTTCTTTTTAATTTAAATTTTCTTTTTTATTATGAACTTAACAAATCCTGTTCTCTCCACCTATCTCCTGGCCTACCCTGCCAGCAGGGAAAAGAGAAACATGTTCCTTCTGCTCTCCTCCCCTCACCCCCAGCTGTCTAACACCCTGAGAAGATTCTACCCTGAGGTCAGACCCCTAATTATGTTAATAATCCACTTGAACTCATTAGTTAATGATTAATAAACTCCCATACAGTCATTTCACCCCCTTTCAATGATTCTGACCTCCCATTTATTATTATTCAAACCTTCTTTTCCATCCCCTCCTGTTCTCTCCTTCATTCCCATACCTGTCAACCCAACCCCTGCTGTGTCCCACGCTAAACCTACACAGTCCTTCTCCAGAATGCCTGCTTTTTAGGTGACAAGCTTGTTTTCATGTTAAATCTTTTAATTTCCTACATCTTCTGTCTTCTGGTTCTCACTGAAACCTTGTTCCCTCCTAATGCCACCCTTTCTAGCGCTGGCACCACTTTCACTCATTAATCAACTCACTGGTTGAGGTGGGGGATTGGAATATGCCTTGCTCCCATTGCTATTTCCAAACACCTTCTATCACCATCATATCGTAACTGCTTCTCCTTTGAGGTTCATTCAATCCATATAGACCACCCAAACAAAATTCTGGTAGCTATTGTCTGCCAACCTCTAGGATCCTTCCCTTTTTCCTTGAAGAGTTCAGTCTGATTTATGGTCTTTCTCTCTTCTCCAACTCTTGCCCTTGTACTAGAGTACTTCAATAAAATTTTGAGTCATTTCAGTCATGTCCATCTCTTGATGACCCCATTTGGGGTTTTCTTGGCAAAGATACTGGAGTGGTTTGCCATTTCCTTCTCCAGCTCATTTTACACATGAGGAAACTGTGGCAAAGAAGGTAAAGTGACTTTGGCCAGATTTGAATTTAGGAAAGTGACTCTTCCTGACTCCAGGCCCAGCATTGTAGCCACTGCACTGCCTCTTAATGTTTACTTGTCAGGGAAACACACACAAGGTTATCTCTACAGAGGAGAGCAGGGAGGAAGGTATGAGATGGGATGAAAAGGCCTGGAAAAGTTGTCATGGTGAGTGGGACAGTAAGTCATTTAGGGAGGTGTAAAAGAGTTGCCTTACCCAGCAATAGTACTTCTAGGACTGTGTCCCAAAGAGATCATTAAAAATGGAAAAAGGACCCCCATGTACAAAGTTATTTATAGCAGCTCTTTCTTGGTGGCAAAAAATTAGACATTGAGGGGATGCCCATCAATTGGGGAATGGCTAAACAAGTTGGGGTACATGAATGTAATGGAATACTATTGTGCTATAAGAAATGATGAGCAAGTGGAGTTCAGAAAAACCGGAAAAGACTTGTATGGACTGATGCTGAGTGAAGTGAGGAGAACCAGGAGAACGTTGTACACAGTAACAGATCTTATATCATGCACTAATGTATCACTTCCATGTTTATGAATTCTGAAATGACCTTATCCCAAACTGTTGTCATTACACTTCTCCCTCTGCCTTGAAATCTGAAAACCTATTCCTCATCCTCACTATGACTTTCAGTCTCTCTACCCTTCATGTCTTTCCCAGACCATCACCCCAGCAATAACTACATTCTCCTCCCTTCACCATCTTGACCCTTCAGCGAGCCAGTTCAATTTTGCTCTGTCATCTTCTCTTGAATCTTTTGCCTCCTTATCCTATTGAATATCTTGCTGTGCAAAACATCATCCTTGGATGACTCCCATCTTCTGCTGCTTCCTCTCCTGCTCACTCATGTGCTGATAAACAAAGCTAGAGAAATTCACGAAACCATGCTGACTGGCACAGCTACCAACTTATGTGATCTTGACTGGGCCCTCAGTGTAGCAAGGTCACCCTTTTTTTTAAAAAAAAATTAATTAATTGACTTTCAGTTTTCAACAATCACTTCCATAAGCTTTTGAGTTTTAGATTTTTCTCCCCCTTTCTCACCCCCTCCCTCCCCAAGATGGCATGCAATCTGATATAGGCTCTACATATACATTCCTATTAAACATATTTTCACATTAGTCATGTTGTAAAGAAGAATTAGAACCAATTGGAGGAACCACGAGAAAGAAGAAACAAAACAAAACAGAAGGAAAAAAAGAGCAAATAGTATGCTTCGATCTGCATTCGAACTCCATAGTTCTTTCTCTGGATGTGGGTAACATTTTCTGTCATCAGACTTTTGGAGATGTCCTAGATCCTTGTATTTCTGAGAAGGGTTAATTCGATCAATATTAGTCATTGCACAACGTGGCTGTTACCGTGTACAACGTTCTCCTGGTTCTGCTCTCTTCACTCAGCATCAGACCGTACAAGTCTTTCCAGGTTTTTCTGAAGTTCACCTTTTTTTATAGCACAATAGTATTCCATTACATTCATATACCACAACTTGTTCAGCCATTCCCCAATTGATGGGCACCCTCTCAGTTTCCAACTCTTTGCCACCACAAGAAGAGCTGCTATAAATATTTCTGTACGTGTGGGTCCTTTTCACATTTTTATGATCTCTTTGGGATATAGCCCTACAAGTGCTATTGCTGAGTACAGCAACCCTTTTACCTCCCTAATTGACTTTGTCCCACTTACCATGACAACTTTTCCAGACCTTTTCATCGCTTCTCATAACTTCCCCCTCCCCACCATCCTCTGTGCAGATAACCTTGTGTGTGCTTCACTGACAAAATTGAGATGTTTTGCTGAATTTACTCCTTTCCTTCTCATCTCACATTACCCAGGTGTCTTCTGCCGCTATCCCTCCATGTCTGTTTCGCATAAAGAGGAAGCCTTTCTCCTTGCAAAGATGAGCCCCTCTCCTGCACAAATGATTCTATTCCAACCTGTTTTTGCCAGCACACTGCCCTTTTGTCATCTCCACTCTCTCACCTATCTTCAGTCTCCCCATGTCTATTCACTGCTTCCTTACTGTTTTACAAACATACCCATGTCTTCATCATTCTTAAAATATCCTTACTTGAGCTGTCCCTCATTTGAGCCACTTTTTCCCATCCTATATCTCTCCTCTCTTTTGTGGCTAAACTCCTTCCATAAGGAGGTCATCCACAATGGAGGCCTCTATGTCCTTTCTTCTCACTCTCTTCTTAATTCTCTACAATCTGGCATCTGACCTCATTATTCAGTGGAAATTGCTCTCTCACCTTAAATCCATCATATTGGCTGAGATGACAAAAAAGGAAAATGACATGCTGGAGTGGCTGAGGGAATCCAGATACACTAATGCACTATTGGTGGAGCTGTGGACTAGTCCAAACATTCTGGAAAGCGATTTGGGATTATTCCCCAAAAGCTAATAAATTATGCTGAGCAAGTCATAGTATATGACTGTGATGAAATACTAATGTGCTGTAAGAAATGATAAAGGAGGTAGATTCAGAAAAACTTGGAAAGACTTGCATGAACTGATACAAAGTGAAGTGAATAGAAGCATGAGAACAGTTTATACAATAACAATAATATTTTAAAAATAATCAACATTGAAAAACTTAGTAATGCTGATTAACACTGTGACCAATTGCAATTCCAAGGGATCCATGATGAAACATGATATACACTTCCAGATAGAGAATTGAGGGGTTCAGATTGCAGATTAAAGCGTATTTTCTTCCTTTGTTTTTCTTACTTTTTTGGACATAACTAATATGGGGATTTATTTTGTATGATAATACTTATTGGTAATGTGTTTTGTTTTTCTTAATTTCTAAATGGGTAGGGGAGGGGAAAGGAAACTAATTCAGAACTGAAAATAAAATACAATTGAATCTTTATGAATAAAACAAATTGTGCGGTTAACAATGAAGGATAGAATAAGGTGCTCTTTTCAGTTACTAATAATCTGTTAGTTGCCCAACATGATAGCCTTTTCTCAGTCTTCATCCTTCCTGATCTTTCTGAAGGTCTTGACACTCTTGATCATGCTCTTCTCCATGGTGCTCTCTTCTCTCAAGGTTTTCTTGATACCATTCTGTCTTGGTTTTCTTCCTACCTGTCAGACCATTCCTCCTCAATTTCCTTTCATCTTCATCCAGGGTATACCACAGGGCTCTGTCCTGGGCCACCTTCTGATCTCCCTCTGTACTCTTTCACTTGGTTATCTCATCAGTTCCCATGGATTCAGTTATTGTCTCTATTTTGATGATTCTCAAATCTTTTTATCCAGCCCTAATCTCTCTATTGATCTCTAGGCTCACGCCTGTATTTGACTATTGGACATCTTGTACTGGCTGTTCTGTATATCTCATAAACTCAACATCTCGAAAACCTGAACTTATTTTCTTTTCTCATGAATTTCTTCCAAACTTTACTTTTATTGTTAAAGGTAACATCATCCTATCAACTCTCCCCAACTCCTACCTCAAAACATGGGTGTTATCAAGTCCTTACATTCTCTTACTTCCTAAATATCCAATCTGTTGCCATGTCCTATTTATTTTACCTTTTATAATATTTCTTACATATTCCTCCCTCTCTCCTCTGACATTGCCACCAGCATGGTACAGACTCTTATTCATTTTTAGTTTATTGAAATATCCAGCTGGTTGGTTTCTGTGCCACAAGTCTCTCCCTGCTCTAATTCATCCTCCGTTCAGCTGTCAAAGTAATTTTCCAAAAATTCAGGTTTAACTATCACTACCCTACTCATTAAACATTAGCAGCTCCCTTTGATCTCCTGAATTAAATATAAACTCCTTTATTAGTCATTCAAAACCTTTCATAACCTGTGTCCTCTCCCACCCCCATCTTTCTAGTCTTCATATACTTTATTTGCCCCATGTACTCTGTGATCCAGTGACACTGATTTCCTTACTATTCTTCCCACAAGATACTCTGTCTCCGGACTCCAGGCATTTTTTTCTGGCTGTCCTGTTTCCCTCTTCATCTCTACCTCCTGGCTTCCAAAGATACCCCTAAATATTTGTGCCTTTCATCTTTTGATTTTCCTGAATTTATTGTAGTTGTTCACATATTATCTCACCCATTATTAGATTGAACTCCTCAAAAATAGGCAGTCTTTTGTTTTTATTTGTATCCTCAGCTCTTAGCACAATACCTTTGCATTTAGTAGATATTTAATAATTTGACCAACTGATTTTCATATACAAAGAACAGAAAGATTGTTATATGTGAAACTATCAATTTGTATATCAAATTTAACATGATAGCACTACCCTAAATTTCTTTTCTGCTCACTTCTTTATATTTTTTTGTTTCACTGATGCTTTTGTCTTTTTTAACATCATTACTACCCGTGAACTCCCCCGTGCACCTAAATAAAAGCTTTTAATAAAGGTCAGGCATTTAATAAAAGTCAGGCAAATAAAATCTATGGGTTAAAAGTGTTGGAAAATGTATATCTCATTCCACACTTGTAGTCCACTGTCCCTCTGCCAAGATATGGAAAGCAGGTTTCATGATCAGCCTATTTCCTTTATCTTGTAAGGGTTGTATAAACTGTGCTCTTGGATCTACTTCACTTGTATCAGTGGATGACCATCCATTGGAGAATGGCTAAACAAATTATAGTACATGAATGTAATGGAATATTAACATAATAGAAGCTACTTTGAACATAATGAATATAGATAAGCATGAGAAAACTTGTGTTTTCTTTACATTCATAGTAATGTAAACAGATCCATCGGAAAAATATTTAGTAATTACAGCAACATAAATGAAAAGAACAAAAAAATGCTAAAATACTGTGTAATATTAAATACCAACTTTGCCCCTCAAGAAGATTTGAGAAAGTGCACCTTCCTGGTTTCTTTGCAGAGGTGGAGGACTACAGGAGTGAAAAACTGCATATACTATCAGACTCAGATGTTGGATTAATTTCACCAAACTTTTTTATTCTCTTTTTTTGTTAATTCTTTGTCCCAAGTAATAGAACTCTAGCTACGGGAGGAGGGAAAGATATATTTGGAAATGTAGGCAATATAAAAATAATATTTGCTTGTGTAAATGAAGATGAATTATTGCCTGAGAAACTGATTTTGCTAAATTTAATGTGATATGCCTTCTGTCTTTCCAAACTTTAACCTAGTTTATAAGTGCTCAGGAATACTATTATCAGGTCTGCAACAACTACAAGGAGCAATGCCAGCAATCTGGTAGAATTATTGAACTGTGTGAAATTAAACATCTCAGAACCTTCTCAATATTTCCTTTACGGTTTGTTGTAGGGTTTTTGGCAGGTGTATCAATGATGTTTTACAAAAGCACGACAATCTCCATGTATTTGGCCTCCAAACTCGTAGAGGTAAGCAAATATTTCTTTATGTAGATTATTCTAAAATATGTGTTCTTAGTCTGACCACTGAAGTATGAAGAAATTGTGTATCCCAAGCACGGATTCCAGTGACTATCATGAAAAGACATAACATAGGGTTTTAATTAAAATTATTTTAAGCATTTACAAATATGCTCTGCATCATAGGGACTCAATGTGAACCTATTAAAGGATGCTTTTCTTTTTTCATGACTGTCTAGTGTATTAAGCCAAGCAGTAGCATATTCATTTCCTTCTTTTCATTGTCATATGATCATCTGATCTGGGCATAGGCCATTAGCCCAAAAATGAGTGCTAGAAAAAGGGTTCTCTGGTAATGGAATCTCTGGAGCATTTAATTTATGACTATAAGGAATTTTGAACTATTTATTTTCACATAGAAATAAACTTTATTTTGTATATTTTCATTAATATTTAAGCACAGAATTATCAAATTCCCTTTAATTGTTTTAAATAGTTTTTGGCATTCTTTGATATGATTTCCTTACATAAATTCAATAAATAAATAAAAGCTACAATTATATAGTAAAAGTCAGTACTGTAGTCAGTATACCTAAAATAGCTTTATAGGCAATTTTTTTTTAGAAATCTATGAATCTGCCCATAAGTATTTCCTGCTTACTATGTGCCTAGCACTTTGTGAGATGTAAAAATTAGAAGACTTTAGACTTGGAAGAGCCTCAGATAACTGAATATAATCTCCTCTAAAACATCCTTGACCTGGTGTCATAAAGATGGGGAATCCACCACCTGTCGAAACCACTTTTTCTGGTTTTGAACACCTCTAATTTCTAGAAAGACTTTCTTCACATTAACCCTACATTTGCCACTCTTTAACTTTTACATTAGTTCTACCACATTCTGCCCAAACAAAACAAACATTTTCTACTTACTAGCTTTCTGAATGTTTAAAAACAACTAACGTCTCCTCCCTTCCATCCTCCTTCCCCCAGTTCCTCTGTTGTCAGTCACTTAACCCCTGTTTCGCTTAGTAATTCCTCATATGGCATGGTCTAGTCTAGAGTCTCCTCACTGCCTCCTCGGTGGCATCGAGCTTATCACAGGTGATGCCCAGAACTCAACACACTATTCCACTATGGTCTGCCCAAACAGACTACAGTGGTTATGTCACCTCCCTTGTTCTGGAAACTCTGCTTTTTTTGTAACATAAGCTAATATTATATTAGCTTTTGTGGCTTGTGTGTCGTAATTTTGACTTGTACTTGTAGGTCTTCTAAAACTCAGAGATCATATTCACATAAACTGTTTTTGTCTAGCAGATTTCCTTTAGCCTTCACTTGTGAAGTTTCTCTTTTAGCAGAAGTATAGGATGGCATTTTGTTTGTTTGGACCTTCATTTTCACTGGTGTACAGAACTCATGTCAGGGAAACGCCTTCTCCCAGTACAGATCCATAACTTGTTTAATTTAATAATTTTAGAGCACTGAGAGGGAAAGTGACTTATACAGAGTTATATAGTAATATGTATCAGAAAAATGGCTTAAATCCAGATCTTCCAGACTCCCAAGTCAGATACTAGTTACACTTTTAACTGTTAAATTTTATCTGTTTTTAGATTTGTCCATTGTCCTAGTGTCTTTAGATATTGGTATCTGATTCTGTCACCCAGGATATTAGTTATCCTTTGCAGCTACATGTTGATTAGAGACTTAAGAAGCAATATTTATAATTTCATCCAAGTCATTGTTGAACTTTGCAGGGACAAGAACAGTTCTCTGGGGTGATCCACTAGAGGTATAATAAGATTTGATTCCTTCCCTTGGGAAATATATGGTTGGGGAGACAAAGCTTAGACCCAAGAAATAATTAGAAATCCATTCATTTTATATCCCAAGGAGTCTCAGCATTTCATATAAATTGTACTTTTACCAAACTTATTTCTGCATCTGTATTAAATGGTTCATTAATATAAATGTAATATAATACTCCACCCGATGATGTGCAGCCTTATATTCTCCTTGTTTTGTCATGTGGCGCTTTGCTTCTCAAATAAAGTGTGAGGTCTTTGTGAAAAGGGAAAATTTTGATGCTCCTTTTTGTATTGCCTACAGGTCAACTGGACTCACATTAACAGCTTGATAAATAAGTGTTCTGTTTTATTTTAAAATTACTGCTGTATCCTTAATGTTCTCTATTTTTGTTTATGGTATATTTGTTTATGGTATATCTCACGAGAATTTTTGAGTAGCAAAAAATTTGTGATGTCACAACTAATGTAGAACATAGTACTATTTTTTTAAAAAAGGCGTCATTTCTAAATCTTTCATTGTGATTATTTTGTAGACCATGTATTTCAAAGGCATTGAAGCAGGAAAAGTTCCTTATTTCCCTCATGCAGATACCATCATATACTCCATCTCCACAGCAATTTGTTTTCAGGCAGTAAGTATGCCTTTTGAAATGGGAAATGAGATTGTTTTAGTTTCTAATGCTTATTACATTCCAGTGGGAAAAGCTAGAATGTTATCAGACATGCATGGTAGAGTGTTTCACTTATCTTCCAAGCAAGGGACAGGAATCACTAAAGAATGTGAAATATCTTCCTGAGTCAGACCTTGTTATGTGAATATGCTGCTTCTTGAATTGCTATTAAGTTCAGTTTGAAAGTAATTTAGAGTTCTAATTTATTGAATAGTCCACTGGGGATAGAAGAACAGTATTCCCAGAGGGACAATATTGGCAGCATCACTGTCATACCAATAGTATATCCTAGTATTGCCAACAAGAAAAATTAAATTTTATAGAAATAACAGCTTTCATTTTCTCGTTCATATTCTCCCAAAGTTCTGAGACCATTTTTGTTATTATGTTAAAGTAATTGCAGACCACCTTTGGATAAGGTTTTGTTTTGTTTTTTGAATTGAGGGTACGTTGATTCATTTATTGCAGCTAGTAAAATACCAGACAACCAGTGGATACTCAGTAAATACTACTTGAAGATGCTGACTACCAGTTAAATTGTTTTCTAAAGGAAATATTTAAAGACTATTGGACTCTATAAAGGATATCCTCATTATTGTTAGATAAAGCACTAGTAGATTTAGCATTGCTATTGTTGTGGCTATTAATACTAATATATCATGAATACAAAAAAATTAAAGGTAGGCCTGCTGCATTTTACAAGTCTGCTTATAATTTTTTATATCCTGGAAGAGGTTTGATGTTCAGTATTATTTTTTTAGGCTGTCATGGAAGTTCAGACCTTGCGACCATCTTACTGGAAATTTCTTTTAAGGATCACCAAGGGCAAGTAAGTGACTCAGATGATTTAAACAATTTAAAGTCCCCCAAAGGGAAAATTCTCAGTTCTGTTATATAGAAAATTCATAGGTCAAATGGATATTTCATGTGGTTCACATCAACTAACCTTATAATTTTTCCACTCCCTACCCAAATTAACTCAGAAAATAAGATATTCATTTAGTGAACATGATTATATCCTTCCTCATCCTTGCTGATATTTTGGAAATGCTATTGGTTGTAGATTAATATAATGTGATTTTGCCAAAAACTATTGAATATTATATACAAAATAAACATGTAACAAATACATTTATTCCTAATTTCATAAATCCAGGGCCTTTTTTTCTTTTAACTTAACATGTTAAGAAGATTGGTTAAAGATCTAAATCCCAAAATTGAACTAATAAACAATTTGGGGAGAAATATTACTAATTCTAAAAACATCCTTCTGAACCACATTTGACTTGTTCAAGTCAAATAGTTGTCTTTTCCATTCTTTTAGATTTTTAAAGGTGGATACTATATACTATTCTGCAATAGGCTTAAAATTTAATCACCCATAGTTGTCTCTTTTACAAAATTAAGCCCCTTTTCTTTAATTCTTTCCTCTTTGAAGATAGAGAAAAGCTGGCAAGTAATGTTCTTTACTTGAAATCTCCTCCAAAAATGTGAATATAATTATTAATTTTACCCTTAGTATTCTTTTTTAAGCCCAAGTTAACTCAACTCCTTCAATGTCCCTTCATATGTTCAACTCTTCAGTTTTTGTATTCTTCTCTTGACTTTCTCTTATTTCTCTCTTGTTCTTTCTTAAAATATAGTGATATGAACTAAGGGGCTAAACTAGGCAATAATATAATATTAGCCTTTTAAAAATAACGAAAGGGTTATTGTCCAGGAATTCAGTTCCAAAGTAGTGTTAGTATACCCTATTGATTATTTTGTCATTTTTTATTTGAATTGTTGATATGTGTGTGTGTGTGTGTGTGTTTTTAAAATAACTTTAATTATTAAATAAAGTTATTTTTTTTTTCATCTAACCCTTTTCACCCTTTAAGTCCATAATCTCCTATCCTGGTTTTTTTTTTTCCTTTTCGGTCTCCTCCTTTTCTTAATATCTACTTATGTAGTTCATCAAGCACATCTTGTAGATGCCCCTGAAACAGTTTTATGTGTTACATTTTGGTCAACTCTATAGAACTTATCAAAATTCTAGGGAAAAAGAAGTGCTTAAAGTGAAAGGAAAGTTCTTCTACCTGCTAATTATATACTAATGCTTAGGGTCCATGCTATAGTAATCTGAATACATGTAGTTCTTTTGAACATTTTTTTAATCTCCTTTCTTCCTCGAAGAAGTAATTTTCTGCGCATCAGTGGTTTTATATAAGCACTAGAATCCAAAATGAAACCATGACTTATTTCTACCAGAAACTTGGATTCTACCCCTCAAACCACAGAGAAATCTGTAAGGGATGCTTTTGCCTTATCTTGCCCAGACCTTTGCCTTATTTCTTGGCCATCTGCAAACTCAAACTATGGCATGTATGATGTACCTCCCCCTACTTCCAGCACCCCTTTGTGTGTTATCTTATCCCATTAGAATCTGAACTTATTGACAGAATTTAGCACAGTGCCTCCCCCCAGTTCCTTCTCTTTTCCATTAATTGTTAGGTCATTCAGAGTTAAATGATACTAATAAAAGGCAGGTATCTTTTCTGTGGTCTGTGTGTCCCTTAAAAAGTTGAAAATCCATGTTTGCTTTGGGTAGCTAGATGGCACAGTGGATAGAGTGCCAAGCCCGGAATCAGGAAGACTCCTCTTTCGAATTTGTCCTCAGACACTTACTTGCTGTGATTCTGGACAAGTCACTTAACCCTGTCTGACTCAGTTCCCTTATCTCTAAAATGAGCTGGAGAAGGAAATGAAAAACCACTTCAAGTATCTCTGCCAAGAAAACCCCAGGGGTCATGAAGAGTCTGACGTGACTGAAAACAACTGAACAACAACAGCAAAAATGTTTGCTTTGGAAAAAAATATATAAAAAAGAAGAAGAAAGGGGGGGGCAGCTAGACGGCACAGTGGATAGAGCACCGGCCCTGGAGTCAAAAGGACCTGAGTTCAAATCTGGCCTCAGATACATAACACTCACTAGCTGTGTGACCCTAGGCAAGTCACTTAACCCCAATTGCCTTAAAAAAAAGTTTGCTTTGACTTTAAATATTAACCCCCCCCTTTTTTTTTGAAAGAGAATGAGAAACTATTAATATATCTGTGAAGACACTCATTTGTTAGAATGTGCTTGAATTTACCCTGTGAGCTCATTGGAATTGTAAATTAGAATCTCTGTGATTGCTAGTTTTTTTTTTTTAATATGATTCAATTCATTAGAAAATTCTCAGTAACCTTCAGTTGAGATCTGACATCTGATAAAAAGATTGAATCAAACATCCTGAGATTCCACAACTGATTGTATCTCTTATATAAAGTATTAGATAGTCAATCATGAGAGAAGAGTGATTTCTGATATTTGTAAAACTAGCACATAGTAGAGTTAGGTGCTTAATAAATGCCTATTCCCTCTCCACTCCCCTCCATGATTCTGCCGTTGCCTATACCATTAGCCAGCTTAGCCTCAATATAATTCTATTCTTTCTATCAGATAAGCAAAATGAATCCAAATGAAATATTATGAATAACTTAACTCAGTAGCAGAATTTATAAAGTCTGCATTTGCTTACACTCTCACCATTCATTTTCTAGGTTTGCAGTCATAAACAGAAAAGTCCTTGATGTATTTGGTACTGATGCATCTAAGTACTTCCAGGATTTCACACCCCAGTTGGATCCAAGATATACTACTGTGATACCAGACCTACCCATGGAGCTTTCTTGAAGATTATTCCTTATTATGACTAAATGTGATTATCATTTTCATCTGAAAAGTTAATTGAGTTGGACAGAAAGAAGAGGGCCCATGTTCCACTTCAGTGTTATTTCAATGAGAAATGCTTTTTATTGATCATAAATACTGAAGCTTTTTAGGAAGGTGTTGCTTAATAATTAAGCTCCCTCCATAGCCAGAATATGATTGTGGATCATTTTAGTATTTGACAGTATGGTAGAGTCTTGATTAAATTATGTCCATGAGAATGGTAAATGATCTCAAGAGAAATGAAATGACATAAAATATGCTTAAAATAATACTTTAAAATATATCTTTAGTTCATTCCAGTATACTTCTTGGTGAGCCTAAGAATAGTTCCACATTTGAGAATTTATAAAGGATCACGAGTACACAAATTTGATCTATTGTATTTTGGTTTAAGTTTTCATTTGGCAACTGTGATGGTGAATGCCTCATATTTAAGATAATTTCAAAAACTGCTACTTGGTCGCTAATTTAAGGGAAAACAATAGCCATTTTGTTTCAGGGTTGCAGAGGTATCTTTTACCATATGATTAAATATGGCAGTAACATCATTTTTAAAGCTCTGTTGTTAACACTGATAACTTCACCCTTCCTGATGATAAGATGGGCCATTTGGCAGTCTAGTTAACACATGATCCACATGGAAGGAAATCAGTTTGTCAAGTGGAAATTGTCATATCTGAGAAAGCTGAAATGCAGTGTTTAAATATTTATGGAAGCATTGCAAGTGAGCACTAAAGAAGTTACCTTTAAAAGTACCAGCTTCCTGTAGATTAATTGCACTCAAATTTGTTAATAAGGATTGTATTCTTCAGAGCTAGGTTTTAATGCCGTTGCTGTTCCAGAAGGGATCAAAATATTGTGGAGCAGTCCTCTAAGAAAATCAGCTTAAGCAAATTCTTAAAGCCATGTTTGTTCACGTTCAAGTGTGTCACACAGGCAGCGAGTTGTTTTATATTGATAATGACAGCTACTGACAACATGAAATGCCACTGGTTGTAAAAAAAATCAGTTTCATGACAAATTTGCTTCAGATTTTGTACTGCCTTTTTCCCATTGTCACCATGTTTTTCTGTGTTAGAATAAAGTAGTGACAAAATATAGTCACTGCTAATTATGAAAGTTAGTTCAGAACAGCTGTGGCTGAAATAGGATCACTCCTTAGAGCTTTTCAGGGAAAAGTTGTACTTTTCTAAGCTAATAAAGCTTGGACACTTGTGATGACTGCTGTGAATGGAACATATAATAAGAATGACTATATTTTTTTAATACAATTTAGTTGCTGAAAAGTTTGTAGCCCACTGTAAGTTAATTATGGAGTAGAACCTGTGTTGCAACTGGAATTGTAACCCTGCCTTTAAAATACTTAATCCCACATATTCGGTTTCATAAAGCCTGTAACTCCATCCTCTGTTGTTATGGCAAACTGAGACCCAACAGAAATCAAGGCATTGATGGTAACATAGTAGAGATCTACATTGGTTTCATCTAAATACTTTGCTTTGATTAACTCTGTAGAGCTGACATGTGCCATCAGGACATGTTAGTAAGAGATTGTGCCAGTTTCTGACTCCAAATTGTATTAACATAGTTTTAAAGTTTTTCCTCATTGGAATCAACAAAATGATAGGCTCCGTATTAGGAGTTTAAAACTATTATGCATTGCAATAACCAAGAAATATTGCTGTCTGCATCTCTTATTTCTTTCATTCAGAAACGTTGGTTATAATGCTTTTTTTGTCATGTAAAAATAAAATCCTTTTGATCCATAAGTTATTTTCATTGATATAAAAAGCTCATTTGTTGGAATGACTTAAGCCCTACTGTAATTTTCTTTCTGAGATTCTAGAGTAAAATATTTGCTGCTTGTAAAGATTCAACTCTTCGATTTACTTTTATTAATAAAAACTGGTAAATAGCCTGGGCAGAGTTCCTAAGTGTTTCTTGGAGGGAGGGAGGGAGGGAGGGAACAAGCCTGTGAATGTTTAGAAGAGTTCTGAGGAATATGAAAAAAGTTAACTTGGCCTTTTCCCTCCTATACTTCACTGAAAAAATGGCTAAAGTGATCCATTGGTTCTTCATTATTTTCAGGGTTCCAAGGTAGAGTCCTCATGAGCAAAAGTCAGCCTGTTAAAGAAGGTTCCTTAAATTCTTGTAATGAGACATCTGATGACCTTCACCATTACCTAGAATACTGTACTATTTTCTGTATTGCTCCTTTCTTTCTTAGAGATACTCCTTGCATAAGAAATAAAGATTAGGTAACAGACAAAGAAGGATGGGGCCAGGGTGGGAAGTAAGATATGATTATCCAATAGAAAGTAAGCTTCCTGAGGGTAGGGGTCATTTCATTTGGATCTTTTATTCCCAGCATAGACCAGTTCCTTACACAGTAGGATGCATTTAATAAATGTTTGCTGAATTGAATTGAATCTTTTCTGTGCAAGCATGTGGTGACTAAGATCTTGAAATCTCAGGATAATTTTAGCCCTTCATAGAGGGTCATAGTCACAGCTCTCCTGCAGCACTGCCATTCCTTCTGTGGCAGATAGGTGGCACACTGGATAGAGCTCTGGGCTTGGAGTCAGGAAGACTCATCTTCATGAGTTCATATCTGGCCTCAGACACTTACAAACTGTGTGACCCAGGACAAGTCACTTAACCCTGTTTGCCTCAGTTTCTCATCTGTAAAAGAACTGGGGAAGGAAATGGCAAAACCTCTCTAGTATCTTTGCTAAGAAAACTCTGAATGCAGTCACAAAGAGTCAGACTCAACAAAACTTTCCTCTAGTCCAACTGCTTTGCCCACTGAGCATTTTAGGTGAGTGTGGTGATTTTAGGTGATATATTTCTAGTGCCAGGGTCACATAGTCCTAGAGGCATGGGAAATTCAAGGTCCATACCAAGTTTCTGTTCAAAGCTATGTAGCCTCATGTGGCTTTGCTGTGGGTCACTTAGGTGGACTGACTATAAAGTGATGAGAGTCATTTTGGTCTGTATGGTGGAAACAGGGCAGGACTGATCATAGAGATGTATTACAACGTATTTCATCCTGGACAACTGTGATGAAGAAAGAAAGGCACATGTTGTTTAATGTTGTCATAAAGATGAATGAATGTTGTTAACATTGAATTTTGTATGATATCCTACAATTGAAACACTTGATATGTTGAAAGAAGCTTATGAAGATGAACTAATTGCTAAGACAAGAGTTTCGGATGGTACCTAAAGTTTTACAGAAATGTGAGAAAAAGACCAAATTAGACCCTGAAGAAAAAGGATGAGAATGTACTTCCCTCTTTCATTTACAGAGATGGAGGACTGTGGGTGTAGAGTATTTCATGTAATGTAGTCTCAGACTTGGTTGATGTTTTGTTAATTTTGCTGAACTGGTGTTTTCCCGTTTTTTATTCTTTCTTATAAAGCAAGGGATTTTAACCTTGGATCCACTGGCTTGATTTTTAAAATATTTCGGTAACTATATTCCAGTATAATTGGTTTCCTTTGTAATTGTGTGCCTTTTAAGCATTTAAAATCATTATTCTGAGAAAGGATCTGTTGGTTTTACCAGACTGCCAAAGGATCCATGACATAGATTAAGAAACTCTTATAAGGGATAGCTTCTGAGGGTTGGTGGTTATATTGGGAAATGAAAATGACATATACTCTGTATGAGCATGGTTCAAGTTATTTAATTTCTCTTAGGTTTGGTTTATTCATCTGTAATATGGAGGTAATAACTGGCCTTGTAGGATGGTTGTTTAAAAACAAAACAACACTTTGTGAACTACAAAACACTAAATGATTATTAAATGTTACTGTGTTCAAAGGAGCCTTGAATGCAATTTTAAGAAGTTCCAAAAATTTTTTGTTACAGGGCATCATCATTGCTATGAGTATATACATAAAAAGTTGAGTTTTCTGGGGTGACTGTTTTGAAGAGGACAACACATTTTTTATAGATACCTTCTAATATACCTGCTAATAAATGTATCATTCTGTTTTCATATTGGAACTCTTTTTGTTTGGCCCAGTGATGGAAGAGCCTGGTGTGATAGAGGACTAGCCACTTGAGCCCAGATGATCAACCTTCCCTCCTATGAAGGTTTGAAAACTGCTGGATCAATACTAGATTAGAAGCTTTTCTACTAAATTATAATCACCTTGAGGCTGGGGTTCCTGTCTTAGTTATCAATATGTCATTCAATAAATACCAGAACAAATTAAAAGAATGCTGGCCAATACATGCAGAAGGGAGCGAGTTTCAGGGTTTAGAATGAGGGAAGGATGCTATATGCAGTAAATCTTATAAAAATATTTTTTTCCAATTAACAAGAATTGATTTTCTCTCCCTCCTCTCACACCACTAGTGAAACAAAAAAGAAGAAAAATCAAATCCTTATAACCAGTATGTTTAATCGAGCCAAGTGAGTTCCCACATTGGCCATGACCAAAAAATATGTCTCATTCATAGCATTCTAAGGACCTGTAATGTTCAGGCAGGGTGTTTTTTCATCGTATCTCTGGAATCATGTTGGCTATTGCATTTGTTTGAGTTCTTAAGTCTCTCAAAGGTGTTTATTTTTATAATGTTACTGTTATGGTATAAATTGTTCTCCTTATTCTGTATAAGCAGTAAATTTTAATCAGTACATATTTGTTGCTTCCATGACACTATCCATTTCATCCTCTTTGCCCCCTTTTCCCTTTGCCTTCAATCTTTCCCAACGTTGGGGTCTTTTCCAATTAATCCTGTCTTCTCATTATGTGGCCAAAATATTTAAACTTCAGTTTCAGTATTTGACCTTCCAGTAAATGGCCTTTTTTTTTTCTTTTTTAATTTCTTTTAAGTATTGACTGATTTGACCTTCTTGCTGTCTAAGGGACTCTCTTTTCTAGCACCACAATTCAGAAGTGTAGCTTCTGCAGTGCTCAGCTTTCCTTATAGTGCATCTCTCACACACATACATTGCTACTGGAAAAAAAACATGTAGCTTTGACTATACGGACCTTTGTCAGCAAGGTGATGTCTCTGCTTTTTAGTATGATGTCCAGATTTGCCATAGCTCTCCTTCTAAGGAGCAAGCACCTTTATTCTCATGGCTGCAGTCACTGTTTGCAGTGATTTTTGAGCCCAAGAATATAAAATCAGACACTGCTTCCATTTCTCCCTCTGTTTGGCAGGAAGTGATGGGACCAGTTGCCAAGATCTTAGTTTTTTTGATGTTAAGCTTCAAGCCAGCTTTTTTCACTCTCTTTCACCCTCATCAAGAGGCTTCTTAATTCCTCTTCATTTTCTGCGATCAGAGTGGTATCATCTTCATATCTGAGATTGTTGATATTTCTCCTAACACCCTTAATTCTAGTTTTTGATTCATCTAACCTGGCATTTTGCATGATGTACTCTGCGTATTAAGTTAAATAAGATGACAATATACAGCCTTGTTGTACTCCTTTTCCAATCTTAAACCAATCAGTTGTTCCATGTTTGGTTCTAACTGTTGTTGCTTGGCCTGCATACAAGTTCCTCAGGAGACAAGTAAGATGATCTGGTATTCCTATCTCTTTGAGGACTTACTATATTTTGTTGATAGATATCTATAATGAAAGAGAGCTCAGAAAGCTGGAATATTTGGTGCGGAATTCATGGAGGAGCCTGTTTTAGCTGAGATTTGAAGGATGGAAGTTTTTGAAATAGATTGTCAAAATAAGAATGCTGCCTGACTAGACACAGAGGAATAATAATAATCACCAACTAGAGCACCTGAAATTTACAAAGCACTTCACGTACATCTCACAACAGCCCAATGTGGGAAGTATTACATGCATTATTATCTGTATTTTACAGATGAAGAAACTGAGGCCCAGACAAGTTAAATAACCTTTCTAAACTCACACAGCTGAGTGTTTGAGGTATGATTTGAATTTAGGTCTTCCTGACTCCAAGTCCATCATTCCTTCTACTACCCAATACTGTCTCTTATGATTAATTACCTGGCTTAGACCCTTGCACGTAGTAGGCATCAGTAATGATGTGGATGAATGAATGGATAATAGCTAGTTTTGTTAACTCCTTTTAGAATTTAAACCCTGAATAATATGAGAGTTGCCCACCATGTCTTGGTAGAGAAGACTAACAGTACAAAATGAGGCATATACTTTTCACACATGGCTAATGTGTTGATATGTTTTGCTTGACCATCCATATTTGTTATAAGGGAGAGTTTGAAGAAAGCAGGGTGGTGATAGAGATGAGGAAGAAAAAGAAAAAGAGGGAATCAATAAAACAGAACAAAAATACACAAAAATACCAAAAAGTTCAATGAGACACAGAGGGCAATTTTTGTATTACTTTGTTAAATTTACTATAGACTTTGTTTAAAAAATCACAGGGCAGGGGGCAGCTACGTGGCACAGTAGATAGCATACTGGCCCTGAAGTCAGGAGGACCTGAGTTCAAATCCGGCCTCAGACCAAACCCTTGATACAAGCTGTGTGACCCTGGGCAAGTCACTTAACCCCAATTGCCTAAAAAAAAAATCACAGGGGTTTGTAATTTCATATATCACTCTTTTTGGTTCCTTCTATGTTGGAATGTCTGTATTTATTGATGATGGCTATGCTCATCATCAAAACAAATTAATTTTCTTTAAAACCAGAGAAAATTCAGCACGTGTGTTGCCCCCAGGCAGTCTTTAGCATTTTACCACTGTCAGTATGTTAGCTCTCTGGAACAGAAGAACCTGTGGAGAATGGGAAGAGTTTTTTGCCTCTCCTCCCCCCCCCCCCCCCCCCCCCCCCCATCAAGTCTAAATTGCGGATGTAGTTGAACTCTCCTGCTCCAGTGGAGAGGCCCCTTTAGAATGGCTTTATGGAATAGTTGTGGAGCAAGTACCGCCCCTGGCTTTTCCTACCAAGGCCTGGAAAACATTATAGCTTGTAAGATTTTCTGAGTGTTCCAGGAAATTGGCTCCCAATACCATCGCAGCAGCACTGGGATCCAGGTTGGTTTAAGGTCTTGGAGAAATGATTGGTCATCCATTTCATTTGTTTGCTTTTCCCTTGGAGAGCTGGAAGCCAGGATTCTTCCCCACTTACACAACTGAAAGCTCGGGCCAAATCCAAACCAAAAGCAGACAGGGGAGGACAAAAAGCTTTTCCTTCTCAGTCAGTTTCATGGGGTGAAAAACTATCGGGAGTTTGCCCAGATTTACAAACCCATATCTGATTTTTCCAGAGAACATTCTGCCAAACATGAGTGATTGTATCTCTTACTGAGAGAGCTGTAATCACAGATGGTAGAAGCCTTGAGACCAGGACTCTGAATACAGAATTAGCCCCAGCAAATATTAGCTTCTACTGGGCCAGACTTAGATGCATCAAAAGAAATAACACCCTACTATCTTATAACATTAAGAAACAGCATCCGAGATTAAGGGGTCAAAAGTCTCACTGAACTCTGCTCTGGTCATACATAATAAAGAGTTCTGCATTTAGCTTGGTCCTAGGTACTACAGAGTGGGAAAGATTTGGATAAATTGGTGTGTCCTGAGAGGAAGTCAGAATGGTAAGGGCCTTCCAGTCCATACTATATGAGTAACAGTTAAAGGAATTAGGAGATGTTTAACCTTGGAGAAAGGAAGATTTAGGGAGGAAAAGTTAGTTGCCTTTAAGTATCTGAAGGGCTATTGAGGGGTAGGGGAGGCAGGGTAGAAGAGACATAAATTAGGCCTATTTGTCCCTGGGTAGAAAGTGCTGAGGCAGGTAGATTCAGGTTTAACGTCAGGGAAAAACTTCCTAAACAATTAGAAGGGTGAAGTGAGTTGCTTCAGGAGGTGATGAGTTCTTCCTTACTGGTGGTCTTCAAGCAAAATATGGATGACCACCTGCCAAGTAAGTCATAGAGAGAATTTTCATTTCAGATATGTATTGTCACTGAGGATATAGATAGTCAGTGAGGACTCTGAAATCATGTGACTTTATAGTTTTGCAAAACACTTGTTTCATTTTAATTCTTCTAGGTACCTTTCCTGTTCTTTATTAGACTCATTATCATATATTTTATACATATGTATATATGTGTGTGACATACATATATATAATTATATTACACCTATGATTATATAATTATATATAATATAATGGTATGTATTTTTTAAAGGTTTACCTGTGTTTTTCTTAAAAAACAAGTTTATTTTTACATACATTTGTAATCTGTTCTTCCTACTGTTCTTCCATTAATCAATAACAATAAAAACCCTAAAAAACCCTCATCATAAATATGTATAATCCAGTAAAAGGGGATATGTATTTTTATAACCATTTTACAGATGAGAAAACTGAAGCTTAGGCAAGGTCACATAGTAAATCATTGGGACAAAAACTCAGGTCTTCTGGCTGTTTGACCTTCCCCTGAACCCCCACATTTTGTAATAGCATCATTGAGTTGTTAAAATTGTGTTAGGTGGTACAATGGATAAAAAGCTGGGCTTGGGGTCAGGGAACCCTGCATTCAAATCCAGCCTCAGATATTTACTAGCTGTGTGACTTTGTGCAAATCACAACACTGTTTGCCTCAGTTTCATCATCTATAAAGTAGGGATGATAATAATAGCAGCTACCTGCCAGAGTTGTGAGGACCAAATAAGGTAATATTTTGAAATTACTTAGCATAGTGCCTGGATTATAGTTGTTGTTGTTTAGTTATGTCTGATTCTTTGTGACTCAATTCTGAGTTTTCTTGGCAAAGATACTGGATTGGTTTGCCATTTCCTTCTGCAACTCATTTTATAGATGAGGAAAATGAGGCAAACAGGGTTATTAAATGACTTGTCCAGGGTCACACAACTACTAAGTGTCTAAGCTGGATTTGAACTTGGGTCTTCCTCACTCCAGACCTGATACTCTTATCTACCATGCCATCTAGCTAGAATATTAGTGGATATGTTTAATAAATGCTGTTTTCCCTTCCTTTGGTCCCAAAATTGGTCCTGATATCCTCCTCACTCTTCCACACCTATCTTTTTACATCTAGGTTAGAGATATCTAGAACCATTTTCACCCTATAAGCCCTCTGCCTCCCCATGTACCACAACACTATCCTTAAATCTTTCAATCCAATAGCTGATAACATCCCTGGTTCCTTTAATTCTCTATACCATGATTCCTAATCTCTTCCTTTTCCAGGTCATCCTGCTCAGAACATGTTCTGTTTTGTCAATATTGATTTTTTTTTTAAGATCAGACCTGGGACTTTGGGGTACATTGAACTTCCAATGAGGAAACTCCTTTTTATAGATGTAGATCAGTACTTGCCACACAACCTACAGCCTCAGAAAGTTGCCTGGGGCCCAAAGGGGTTAAGTGAATTTCCTAGAGACACAGCCAGCATGGGTCAGAGATAGGTCTTGATCCCAAGTCTTCCTGGCTCAGAGGCTTTATCTGCTATCTAAGCTACCTCAATGCCAATGTCAATAATCATAACAATTGCTGACATTCAGCATTTTAAGCAAGGATATGTCAGTAAATGTTTAATGACCAGCTCACTAGGAAAAAAAAAGTGGGATATAGTTTTAAGTTTAATCTGCATTATTAATATTTTCTCTATGACTCTCAAGTCTAGACAACCAGAAAAGCATTGTCACACTATGATTGGTAGCATTTCTTAATTTCTACGGTATAATATGCTGTCACTGAAAATTTTACAATCAGCTCTGAGGAACAATACAAAATGACTCCAGAATATCCCTTCCAAACCTCCACAGAATCTCAAAGTTGGACAGGACTTAAAGGGCCTTCTGGTTCAAGCCCTACGTCAACAAGAATATGAGGTGTATATGAGGTCATCTAGCCTTTGTGTAAAATACCTGTAGTGGAAGGGAACCTGCTGATCTCTGGAAACATTTTCTTCCTCTTCACTCCCAACATACAAGTTTCACCAAATCTCCTCAATTCTACATCTCTCCCTAGACTTTCCCAACACACACCCCAATAATCTCCATTCCCAGTCAGAAGTTATCCTGCTCTTGCCCAGATAAAGGCAGCAGGGTCCTGCTGGCCTTCCAGCCTTTAGTATCTGTACTTGAATCTCTTCAATGTCAGCATAAAAACATTCCACATCAATAAATCAGTACCTGTGTGCCAAGCACTGTGCTGGGAACTGGAGGTTTTGTTCAGTTGCTTTTCAGTCATGTCCAATTCTTCATGATCCCATTTGGAGTTTTCTTGGCAGAGATACCGGAGTTACTTGCTATTTCCTTCTCCAGTCCATCTTGTAGATAGGGAAACTGAGGCAAACAGGGTTAAGTGACTTGCTCACAGTCACCCAGCTAGTAAGTGTCTGAGGCCAGATTTGAACTCAGATCCTCCTGACTCCAGGCCTAGCGCTTTATCCACTGAGCCATCTACCTGCCCCAGGAACTGGGCATATGAAGACCAAAATGAAACAGTCCTGAGCTTACATTTTGTCAGGGAAAATAATATGCACATATGTATGTGCAATATATATATGTGTGTGTATATATATATTTATTATACATATACATATATATGTTATATATGTATTGCACATATAAATTTCCTGGGAAGGGGTGGGCCATTATCAGCTGAGGGAGCATTGGCTATGACCTCATGTAGGAGGTGACTTTTTTTTTTTTGGTGAGGCATTTGGGGTTAAGTGACTTGCCCAGGGTCACATAGCTAGTAAGTATCAAATGTCTGGTCTGAGACCGGATTTGAACTCATGTCCTCCTGACTCCAGGGCTGGTGCTGTATCCACTGTACCACCTAGCTACCCCAGGAGGTGGCTATTTTGAGGGAAACTAAGGATTCTAAGAAGCAGAGGTGAGTACGACATTGATTCCAAGCACAAGGGACTGCCAAAGTAAAGACAAAGAAGGAAAAGATGGAATGGCCTGACTGGAAGGCCAGTTTGGCTGGCCCTTAGACTGTGCGCCTCACAAGGTAGGCTGGAGCCAGGTTGTAAGGGCTTCACATGCTGGAAGAGTTTGTATTTGCCTAGAGATTAAAGCCAATGGATGAACCTAATGTCCACAAAAATTTATGAAGCAAACTGACTTCAGAGTGCAAAGTATCCTGCATGTAATAGGCACTGAATGAATGTTTGAGTTGAACTTTTGCAAATTGTATCACTTGTTCTTTAAAACACGTGTTGACTTTGGACACTTCCCTCCAGTTATCTTGGTCTGTGATAGATAAGCTTTCCGATATTGAAATATTGACCCAGCAGGGCTGCATTCTCATTCACATGAAGGATCTGGCCTCATAAGGATCTGCCTCTCTCTAGCTGCCTTTTACCCGTCCTTCTTACTCTTTCCTGTATCTACAATACTCACACCAGCTCACCTCTTCCATGAAGTTACCTGACTGGCTGACACAGCTCCTGTGTTTGGTTACCTCCTAACTTTTGCCTAGTGTCCCCAGTGCATTCACCAGCCTCCCTGCCCCCACGTTCTGCCATCTTCCATTGCTCCCAGCCTTTCAATTAGAGCAAACCCCAGCTCTTTTCAAAAGCATTATTCCCAGAATGAAAAGGACATAGTATTTGGAGCCAGAGGATTATAGATCTGGAACTGGACCTAGTCTAAGCCCCTCATTTCCCACCTGGCTCCCCTCCTGGACTTCATCATTGTCGCCAGAAACTCATCTTTCTTCAAGATTACATCAACTCTGAAACTCAAACCTCCTCAGTCAGTACCTCCTCACCCTGGGGTCTCTGCTTCCTTCTTATTGGAGATGGTATACGTCAGGGACCTGCTCCCAAGTACTTAAGAAAAGTTCATTTCCTGGGTTGGGGGTGGGGAAGTGCAAGACTTCATTATGTTGTGGTTTTGTGATGTGTTGTGGCAGAAAAAGAATTCAGAGTCGGACCACCTCTAATCCAAGTATAGGCATTTATTGAGATTGATGCCTCTCATGAAGTGGGCTAAGTTCCAAGAGGAACCAGCAACTTTAGTGAAAGTAAGGTGATTTTTATAGGGTAAAGATGCAATCACATAACAGAAATTATGAATATTAAAAAGGCAGGAGTAGTTTGTTAAGGGATGAGGTAATAGGGGAGGGGTCCCAACCTCAATGGAACTGCACATGCTATTTCTCACAATGCATACAGAAAAATCCATTTGGGGGGGGGTATGTATGTATAATAATGATATTACAATAAGCCTTTCTACTTCCTAGATTCACCTAAAGGACAGTTTTTGCTATTACTGGGCAGGTGCCTACTTAAGGAAAATCCCTTCTATTGTTTTGGGTTCCATATCCTGCTCAGGCACCCTGGTGGTGCTACTTTCTGATTGGCTGAGTATTGTGGTCCTATCTGAGACTAGATGGATGTGGTTGTGGTTGAGTGCATGGGCAGACCTGCTGTTTCTGTGGGAAATATGAGGAATGGGTCTGGGGGCAGTGGCCAGCTGAGGCAGTAGCTGGGATCCCATCACATGGACATACCTGCTGTTTCTGTGAGAAATACGAGTTTGTGGACACATCTGTTGTTCTAGTGAGCAGTGAGGCATATATGAAGAAGTTAGGTTACTGGGGGAGAGAGCAGTGGCTAGGTAGGGGCAATGAGCTTGCCTATAAGGAAGTTAGAATATTGGGGCTGGGGGCAGCTTTATTAAGATTCCATCAATCCAGCCCTGAGGCCAAGGACTGTCTTTTTTCTTTGTATCTCTAGGAGTTAACACAGTGGCTGGCACTGGGCATTTAAATGTTTATTGACTAACGCATTTAAGAGAGGAAATAGACCCACAGAGGTTAAATGACTTGCTCAAGGTCACATGAGTAGAGCCAGAGGTAAAATTCATTTTTTATTTCAGAATCGATACAATTTCCCCTAGTTCAAGAACTAGGTCCTGATCCTGGCTCTGCCACTAACTAGCTGTGTGACCATCAGTAAATCATTTACTCTCTCTGGGCCTCAGCCTATCTATAAAACAGGAGTGGGAGGAGTTAGACTAGATGCTCTTTAAGATACTTTCAGCAATATGCCTCGTGACCCCTATGTCTCTACCCAGTTTCTAAACCCCCACCTGCCATCCCCGAAGCCTCACTACTATTAACCCCAAACTGTCCCTACATTTTCCACTATCACATGTTTAAATGCTCATATCAATGATGATTTTTCTATGTGTTTTCCTTATTTCTCTCCATCAAATATGTTCTGTTTAACCACTTTCAATAAGACTTGGCAAACAAATTATGTGCTGATACTTGGGGACCAAGTGAGTAAGACCACAAATATTTGGTATTGTGTTTCTCTCCAGGCTGCTCTTCTGACTCTCCAATTTTTCTCTACCATGCCAATACCATAGAACCCTCTTCTCCCTGGAAGCTTGCTTCATTTGCTGGTTCCTCCAAGCACCTCCTTTAAGGAGGATACCCAGGCCAACCATGTCTTTATGACTCTACAGACTGCCCTGATCACCACAGACTTTCTCTTCCATGTCAGAGCACTGCCTCACCCCCACCCCCATCCCCATCACCACCACCAAGTACCTTGATCCTTCCCTCCCTTCTTTCTAGCTTCCTTCTCTGTGATTCCCCCATTAAAATGTAAGCTTCTCAAGAAGGAGGGGCAAGGGTTGCCTTTCTGCTTGCCTTTGTATTCCCAGGACTTAGCTCTGTGCCTGGCACATAGGATGCACTTCATTAATGCTTATTAAACTTGGCTTGGTGGCCAAGGGAATAAAAATAGATTTACAGCCCACAGAGGAATAAAATAAATCTCTCCTTGAAATTTAAACCATTTCCTCTTATTCTGTATGGAGGGGAGATAAGGAACATTTGATTTTTATCTACTAAAAATTTCCAACACAGTCTCTGCCTCTATCTGTCTCTGTCTCTCTGTCTGTCTGTCTCTCTGCTGAATGAAAATGCTTAGCCATTCTTTTCTTCTAGGTCTTATTTTCAAAGTCTATCATTGTCTCATCTCCTCAAGATGTATTCCAACTACTTTATGTCCTTCTGTAGCTGTGGGGGTCCAATTCCAGGCATGCTCTAGGAGAGAAGTAATGCTAAGTATAATAGAAAGATTACCCATCAAATTTTTTATTCTGGGCCAACAATAATAATAGGTAACATTTTTGTTGCATCTCAAGGTTTGCAAAGCACTTTTAATTCACTACCTCATTTGTCAGAGGGGTACTGCTGATAGTACTACATACCTTTTATAGATGGGAAAACTGAGTAACAATTCAACATAACAAGTATTATTTAATAATACTTCTATTATAATACTATGTAATAAAATAGTCCCTTATCTTAAGGAGCTTACATTCTATTAGAGGGACATACCTCTAACACATATACCAAAAAGTAAATGGCAATTACAACAGCAGCAAAAACAATAGCACTTATATAGTGTTTTGAAATTTAGAAAGTGTTTTACACTATTATCTCACTTTATCCTCACAACAATCCTGGGAAATGGTTGCTATTATTGTTCCCATTTTGCAAATGAGGAAACTGAAGAACAGAGAGGTTAAGTGATTTGCCTAACGTTATATAGCAAGTAAGTGTCTGAGGCCAGATTTGAACTCACTACTTCCTGACTCCTAATCCAATGCTCTGTCTCATGTAAAATATGTACAAAGTAAATACAAGACACATGCCAAGTAAATAAAAAGTTCTTTCAGGGAGTCAAGGAAATGACTAAGAACTGGGTGGGAGGGGGATTTAGGGAGGAAGATTAAAAAAAAAACTCATAGAAGAAGTGGCACATGAGCTCTGCTTCAAAGGAAGATATACTAGGTATTCTTTGAGGTGGAAGTGAAGAAATTCATTCCAAACATAGGGAACTACATACGAAAAGGCAGGGGAGGACGATATGGAGTATCGTGTGGAGTGAGCAGCTACAGCTTGCAGGATGTGAATAGGAAATAGCAGGAAATGTCTGGAAAGGTAGACTGGAACCAGATTGTAGAGTACTTTTTAAAAAAATTTTTTTTCTTTTTTAGGCAATTGGGGTTGACTTGCCCAGGGTCACACAGCTAGTAAGTGTCAAATGTTTGGTCTGAGGTTGGATTTGAACTCACGTCCTCCTGACTTCAGGGCCGGTGCTCTATCCACTGTGCCACCTAGCTGCCCCTGTAGAGTACTTTTAATGTAAAACTAAAGATTTTGTATTTTAGAGGCGATAGGGAGTCACTGAAAATATCTGAGTAGGTGAGTAATGTGGCCAGACAGGTATTTTAGCAGTATCAGTTTGGCAGGTGTGTAAAGAATGGATTAGAGAGAGGAGACAAATTAGGAGGCTATTGAAGTGGTATAGGCAAGAGGTGATGAGGATCTGAACAAGAGTAGAGGATATGTGATCCCTTAACTGTCAAATCCAGTGATTATTGTTCATGTCTCATCCTTTTTGACCTCTCTGCAATATTGATACCACTGGTTACCCTCTTCTCTCTGGGTTTGCCTAACTTTTCTCTCCCCAGGCTTTCCTCCTGTCTGTCTAGCTATTCCCCAGTCTATTCTCTTAGGTCATTACCCAATATCCATTACTCTTTCTTTAGATATACCCCTGGGCTCTGTTCTGTGCTGTCTTCCTTTCTTTATCTACACACTTCACCACCCACCTCACCCTAACCTTTCTCAATAATCCTATCAGTTTCATTTCAATTATCTTTTCTATGCAGATACCTCCACAATGCACACATTCCACTTTCACTTCACCCCATCCATCAAGATGAGCTAAAACTCTACTTGTCCCAAACAATTCTTTCTCCTTAAACTCATCTCACTTCCAAACTTCCCAGTTCTGGTCTAGGGTACCATTATCTTTCTAATCACTCAGCCCTAGTCGTCTTTTCACTCTAGCTAATCCTCCGTCCCGCATTCAATGAGTTTTCATGTGTTATTCATTCTACTTGCTCTATATTTCTCATATCCATCCCCTTCTATTCACTCACATAGTCACAGTTTGAATCCAGGCCCTCATCACCACCTCTTCTCTGGACAATTGCAATATCCTTCTAATTCTATATTTTTTTTTCCCCAGTCTCTTCTCTCTCTAATCTACCACCACTCAACAATTAGCCAATTGATGTTCCTAAATCATAAGTCTGACCCTGTCCCTTCCATGGTCAGGAAGCTTCCATGGAACATTGTCACCTCTAGGATGACTTAGAAACACCTTTGTTTGACGTTTAAAGTCCATCACAATATGGCTGCATCCTATTGTTATTTATTTTGGTACACATTTCACTTTACTACTGTAACAACATATTCTACTGTGTAATCAAATTGACTTTTGTTACCTTCCTTCTACATGGCATTCCATAACTCACCTCCATGGCTTTGTACAGGTTGTCCCCAAAGCCTGGAATGTTCTCCTTCCTCTAACTCTTACAAACCCTTTCAAGATTTTTCTTCCACCCTCCCAGCAGTTAGTGTTCTCTACCCATCCTTCCCAGGGAAATGATTTTGTATTTATTTTGTATCTTTGTAACTATTAGTTACATGTATACATGCTGCTTCTCCTCAATAGTATGCATTCTCCTTGAGTGAAAATATTTGTTTTTGTATCCCCAATGCCTGACAGTTCCCGGCAAATTGCAGGAACTTAATAAATGCTTTTTGAGTTGAGTTGGGGAGAGAAGGGTATGAATGTCAGAGATGTGAAGGAAGAACAGATAAGACATGGCAACCTGGCAACTGATAGCAAAAAGAAGATGAAAAGGCAAGGATGTTTACCAATATGGATGACTGGAAGGATGGTAGACAGTCATGCCTTTGAAAGAAATATAGAAATATGGAGGAGGGGTGGGTTTTGGGGAAAATACAATGAGTTTTGTTTTATATATGTCTTGAATATCCTCCCTAGAGGATATCCATATGGAGATATCTAACAGGCTATTGATAATGCAGGCCTGGAGTTCAGTAGAGAGATTAGTCCTTGATGTGGATTTTTACAATTGAGAAGAAAGTCAAGGTAAGAATATGGAGGCAGTGGTCTGTTAGATGGTGAACTCTATGAGGTCAGGACCTGTTTGGATTTTTGTTTGCTTGTTTTGGACTTTGTTATATCCCCAGTGCCTAACACAGTGTTTGGCACATAGTAGGAGATTAATAAATGTTTGCTGAATATCTGCTATGCGTAGATAACCCTTTCTAGAAATTCGTGAAAGGGATATGTATAGGATAGCAGCATGAAGGGATGGTAGGATCAAATAAAGGTATTTTAAGGCCTGGAGAAGTGGGCATTTTGTAGACTTAGAAAAAGAGACAGTAAATAAGAAGAGTTTGAGGGAGAGAGAAAGAAGGCATGATGGGAAGGATGGACAATCTCTCTGAGAAGGGAGGGGGCAGGATCAAAATCACAAATGGAGGGGCTGACCTTGGTCAAGAGAAGGGATATGTCTTCATTAGAGGCTAGAAGAAAGAAGGATGGATCTTACGTCAGATTTAGACCTTAGAAGTAACCTAGTCCTACTCTTTCATTTTAAAGATGAAAAAAAAAAAAAAGGAGACCCAGAAGGGGTAAGTGACTTGCCTAAGGTCACATAGGTAGTAAGGAGCAGAGCTAGGATTTCAACCCTGTTACCCTCACACCAAATCCAGTGTTCTTTTTTTGTTTTGTTTTGTTTTTTACTGTGCAATGGGATGCATTCTGTAGCTTTAGAATCACCAGGAAGCTCTCATGCTCAACAGAATGAAGCTTACAAAGAGTGCAGAAGGGCAATAGTTAAAGTGAACTGAAGGTAATGTAGAATAGTATATTATATCAGTTTCATATGAAGATAGGGACTTTCCATGCTATTGTTTATCATCTCTGCAAATCAATGCATGTAATTCAGTTCTCAAAAGGGGACTTTCCTGCCTATAATTCCTTTAAATATCCACAAACTCAGTAAGTGATTTATGAAATTATGCCATCCACCAAGACTTTCAAATGCTTTCAAATGAAAGCAATAGGATTAGCCAGAACACTTCAGCTATTTTTTAGGGGTGAGGGGGACATTAGTTATCCTTTCCCTTTTCAGTTTTCTGAGTCAATAGATTCATTTCACTAACAGAACAAGGTTTTCGTTGATGGCTCTCCCAAATATCATGCAAGCTCCTTGAAGGCAGGGTTGTTTCCTTGTTTACTTTATATCCCTTCAGTGGAGCAAAAATGCCTAATATATAGTAAGTAGTGCTTAATAAATACTTGTTGAATGATGCTACTTGTAACCAACAGATAAACTGAAGGCACCATGAAAATCATATACAATACCATCATGTATCAACAACTTTCCTTTTACTCCTTACTTTTCATCCTCCCTTCCTTGGCAATTCCCACCTCTAATAATAAATCCCACCCATCTCAGATCCCTTCCTCTTACATTTAACTCTTCTATCTTGTTGCACTATCAGAAATTTGGCTTCCCAGAAGAGCCTACTTTCCTGCTTTAGATGTACTTTCTCCCATGTCTCATGATGCACTGAGTCAGGAGGAGGGATAGGCATATTCCTTACTCCTCATTCCTACTTCCAAACCCTCTACTGCCTTCATTTAGCAGCCTCTCCTTCTCTGGGACTGACTCCAACAATCTATGTGACCCCCATCCAGGTTTTTATTGCAGTCTCCTACCAGCCCTTTGGTCCTTCTCCCTTTTTTGTCAAGAATATCAGTAACTCCTTCACTGGGATCCTTTCTACCCCAACGACTACCCTTGAAATACATGATAATATCCCTTCAAACATCTGAGCATCTCAGTTTTTCAAATGCAAATCCAGTATCATTTATGTCCACTTCAGCTATACACAAGAATAGTCATGGTCTTAATCTAATTATCACCCATAATCCCATTAATTAACACAGAACTCTGAAATTTGTATCCCTGACCTCAATTTCCTTTTTTCCATCTCTATGCCTCATTCTCTCCTAAAGCTATTATTCATACTCACTGCTACTTTCAGTGACTCCATGAATCCCTGCTCTCCCAGCCCATCAACCCTGGTTTGGTCTCATTTTTCTTCACCTTCACTCTTGACTCTATCCTTAGCCAGTTCAATCATATGCTATTCTCTAACTCTCAAATCTCTTTTCCCATTGTCCTATCACCATTTATGATTGTGTTTCTATGGAACTCCCAACTGCATCTATTCCAAACTTTTTCTTCTCAAACCTACTCCACCTGAAATCTGTATGAGAAAATAGAGACCCTCTACCATCTGTTTCCCCTTTTTTTCCTTTTCTACAGTTCAAAACCCCTTTACATTGTGCACTATTTTCTCTTCTTTTCCTTCCATCTCTTGATGGGCCTAGTCTTTGCCAAGGCAAAGCTCTTTACTTCTGTTCTTAATCTGATCCTGTTGCTCTGCTCCAGTAGTTTACCCCTTTGATCACCTCTCTGCTAGCTAATTTTCAACTATTATTTATTGACTGATCCTTCCCTGCTGCCTACAAACATTCCCAGATCTCCCCTAGCTATCTTGTGCCTGAAGGTTCTTCAGTGATGGGAAACCAAGCACCTGAACTAACTCTGAACAACTCTTAACTGCTAGGAAGTTTTACCTTACTTAAAACCAATATATTCCTCTATTTTGGTCACTGTGTTTTGTTTTGTTTTAAGAACAGAGCTACAATGCTTACTTAACTGCTAAAGGTTACTCTGACTGTCTTCAACTATACTCACAATAAATGCACAGATGAATAAGTTAAAAAAACATTTATTTAGTGATTATTATGTGCAAAACATCATTCTAAGTGCTGGGGAAACTGATAGAAAAGTAAGAGAGTCTCTGCACCTCAAGACATTCACTTTTTAAAAGGGGGAACAACACATATAGCAGGTTTTAGCTGCAAATCAGATGGAAAGGCTCTGTGGTCCTTAGGGTCCAGTGGCAAAGAAGATGATAATGTGTTCTTTAATGTCATTTCCATTGATAAGATCATGCCAGTTTCTGATGTTGAACCATTTGATAATGTCAAAGGCTTTGGTGATAAGAAATTTCCTTTCTTGGTCTTTAGCAACACCTTCAGAAACAGCTATTAGGCCACATCTGGGGTGGAGGAAGTTGATCCCCACCCCCAGGATGCTGGGCTGGAAGCATGACTAGGAGTATAGGTTTTGTTTTTTTTTTTAAGTTGGGAGGGGAGTGTTACCATGATAGAGATTCTTGTGCTTACCTATCTGTTGGTGCTCATTGGTTAGCTGTTAGTAATGGTGATGTTGGGGAAGGTGGTACTCTTCTCCAGTGTTTGCTCCCCTCAATAAAGGGTATAGGGCTTGGGGTGAAAGCCAGTCTGATGGCTGGAGGGCATTGCTATTCCTCAGGCTTGAGATATATCTTTATTGGGCTCTGTGGGAAGGTGATGGTTTAATTTGCCTGGCACAGGCTGCCTCCTGTCTCTCCCTTAGAGTGTTTTGCTGCTTCATTTAGAAGGGGCAATAGGATTACACTAGCTCAAGGGGTAAATAAGCATCTAGTCATTATCCATCTTGCATAATTTGATCATCTTCCTTAGAAGGAGAAGAATTATCTGAGAAACCTAAGCTGAAATTTGAAGTGTTCTTACTATTCAAACAATAATAAAAGAAACTGATTTGGAGAGGGTCTTATTACACCTTTCTACAATGTAGACGATCCTTTTTTGTTTGTTACTTTGGAATGATTAGTTATGTTCCCCAATCAATGACATATTTCCTGGAAGCCATTTGAATGGAGGTAGTTTTGCATTCTGAAAGACAATAGCCTCAAGATAGCTAGGGGAGATCTGGGAATGTTTGTAGGCAGCAGGGAAGGATCAGTCAAAATAGCCTCTTTGAAATGGAAATTTTCACAAAAGGGAAGTTTTAAGAACTAGGGTATTTTGTCTGCTGGAGCTAAGTCCTGTTCCTACTACTGTATATCAAATACATCCAAGCCTCCCTTAAAGGCTCCATCCATCCCTGAACCCTAAAACCATGAATTTGCCTGCTTTGATCTAGGAAGGCTTTAGTATGACCAGGCTTTGCCTTGATCCAAAGTAAAGTAAAGAGGTGAGGGAAGGGGATTGAAGTGAATTTAATGGAATAAGCCACAGTCACTCAGCCTTTAATTTATGTTTCTGTGATTTCCAGTGATTCCAAATATTCTAAATAGGAGTAGAAGGACTGTTATTTATTATTATTATTTTCTTTAGCACATTAAATAGCCTTAGATCAAATTAGGATAGGATAAGATTGTCTTTATGTCCTTTCTTATTATGTTATTATGACCTATTTCCTTCCTCCTTTCCTATTACGAATTGTGCTGGTGCTAGAAATGAAGGGTACTTAGAAATACAGTGTGAACTTTTGATAGTAAAAGTATTTGGGGTAGGATAAATTTCCCAGAATCTCAGGGTTGGAAGAGAACTTGGGGTCCATCTAGTCCAACTAACCCTGGAACAGTAATTCCCTTTACAATATACTCAAGGAATAGTCAGTTAGGGAGGGGAAACTGATTAACTCTTGAAGTAGGCACTTCTGATTAGTTCTAATTGTTAGGAAGTTTTTCTTTATATCTTCTATCCATTGCTCCTAATTCTGCCTTCTGGGATCAAGAAGTTCAAGCACCTCTCTTAAACACCTAAATACTTCAAATATTTGAAGACAGCTTCCATGAGGTCATTAAGTCTTCTCTTCTCTTCTTTTCTCTTTTTTTTCTCTCTTCTCTTTTTTCATCCTTGCCATATAGACAAACTCTCTATAGTTTCTTACTCTAGTAGTGATTTTCTTTTCAGGACTAAGGAATTCTGAAAAATACACTTACATGTTTATATATGTATACATATACATATATATACACACACATATAGTAGGGTAGTCACATGCATATGTGTCATTTTTCCAGCCTCTTTCTTGACTTTGGACTTTATGTTAGAATTGGGCTCTGATGATCTCTCGGGGGGGGGGGGCTGAGGGAAAGGGGAAGAGAATGGCTAGCCTGAGTTTCTGTAACTAGTTCTGAGGGCCTAAAGATTTTCATTGTTGCCAAAGTGGGGTGATCCAGGAAGAATTTTGATCACTATCCTCCTTGTCCACACTCTGGTCCTTACCCAGGCAAGGTATCTATTCCCTCATGACTGCAGACTGTAACCTCTCCTCTACATCCTGGAATTGCAACTAGGAACTTGAAAACATCTACAAGCAAAACCTCAATGAAAAATGCAGATTGGGCACAAGTCTAAATAGAATTCCTAGAACAGCTTTAAGAAAAAAAAAGAGTAAAATATGATTTTAAAAAATCAAATAAGAACAGTAGATGAAAACTTGGGAAAAGAAATGGGAACAATGCAAGAAAATTTGAAAAGAGAATTAACAATTTGGTAAAAGAAGTATAAGACATTACTGAAGAAAATAACTTCTGAAAAATTAGAATTGGGTAAGGGCAAGCCAATCAGTGATTCCATGAGACATCATAAACAATAAAACAAAGTAAAAATACTGAAAAAATAGAAGAAAATGTGAAATATCTCATTGGAAAAAAACCAACCTGGAAAATAATAGAGGAGAGATATTTAAGAATTGTTGTACTACCTGAAACCCATGATAAAGAAAAAATGAGTATAGACATCATATTTCAAGAAATTACGAAGGAAAACTGTCCAGATAGCATAGAACCAAAAGATAAAGTAGTAAAGGAAAGAATTAACTGATCACCTCCTGAAAGAGAGTCCAAATTGAAAACTCCCAGGAATATTATAGCAGAATTCCAGAGCTACTAAGTTAAGAAAAAATACTTTAAGAAACAAAAAGAATTAATTAAAATATCATGGAGCCACAGTGAAGATCACACCTGACTTAGCATCTGCCATTATAAAAGACTATAGGGCTTGGAAATTATAATGCAGAAGGCAAAGGAGCTAGGACTACAACCAAAAATAACCTACCCAGCAAAACTGAGTATAATTCTGTGGGGATTAGAAGGGAAAGATGAATATTTAATTAAATAAAGGACTTTCAAGCATTCCTGATGAAAAGACCAGAGTTCATAAGAAAATTTGACATTCAAATATGACTCAAGAGAAGCATAAAAAGGTAAACATGAAAGAGAAATCATAAGGAACTTAGTAAGATTAAACTGTTTACTTTCCTGTATCAAAAGATGATACATGCAACTCCTAGGAACTGTATCAATATTGGGACAGTTAGAAGGAGTCTACATAGACAGAGGATATGGGTATGAGATGATGATGTTGGGATGATGTAAAAAAAATGGAATGGTGAAGAAAGAGGGATGCACTGAGAAAAGGGGGAAAGGAGAGGATGAATTGGTAAAAATTACCTCACAAAAAAGAAATGCAAGGAAGAGTTTTTATAGTTGGGAGGAAAATTGAATGGGGGGCAATGCTTGAACCTCACTCTCATCTGAATTGATTAAAAGAAGGAATTCTCTCTTTCTCTCTCCCCTCTCCATGTGTGCACGCGCGCGCACACACACACACACACACACACACGCAGTTGGGTATACAAATTCATCTTACCCAACAAGGAAATAGTAAGGGAAGGAGCTAAGAGAAAGAGAGGAGTAAAAGGGAGGGTAGATTAAAGGAGGCAGTGATCAAAAGCTACAAAAGGGAGAATGATAGGTAGAAGATAGTGGGATGGAGGGAAATACATAGTAATCATAACTGTGAGTATAAATGGGATGAAATCACTCATAAAATGGAAGCAGATAACAGAATGGATTAGAAACCAGAATCCAGCAATATGTTTACAGGAGACACACAAAACAGAAAGACACATGCAGAATTAAAATAAGAGCCTGGAGCAGAATCTATTTTGCTTCAGTTGAAGTAACAAAAGATAGAGGAACCAACCAGAGAGTAATTCTATTCTGAATCTGAATTTTACAAGCCAGGTTACTAGGAAGGTGGGGTGGAAATGATGGGCATCTTAGGGGAAAGTTCCTAGCCCATTTTTTATTCCATGAAAGAAAAGAGAAAAGCCAGGAACAGTTCCAATTTGAGAAGAACAGATTTCAAAAGACTTAGAAAAAGCATGAAAGGAGTCTGATAGAATAAGCTTCTGTAGAGGAAGTCTGCACAGGAGGAATGGAAAGCTACCAGGAATGAAATTCTAAAGATAAGAAGAGCAACAATTTTGATGAGGAAGAAAAGGGAAAATTATCTAAAGAGAACAGTGTGAATGAGTAATAGAGACCTCACAAACCAGTTTAAATTTTTTAAAAGATATGTACGGGAGAGGCAATGTAACATTGTAAATAGATTGCTGTCTTCAAAGTAAGAAAAAACAGGGTTCAGGGTCCCAAATCTGATACATCCTGGCTGTGGTCCCCTGGGCAAGAAGTCATTTAACCTTTTCATGCCCCAAGTAACTCTAAAACTATTCAATTCAAGAGAAGTAGCTAATCTGCATTGTCGGATGGAGTTTTCTCACAGGAAACTCCCTATATTAATGAAATTACATGTCCACATTGACACAAAAATTTTCAAAAGAAGGACACCAAGGCAACTAATAGATGACTAATACAAAAGCATCGTTTAATTATAATGTCCAGATTGCTAAAGTTCAAAATGAGCTGATGCTAGTGAAGAAAGCAAAGGATTAAAAAAAAGTGATTAAAAAATACCGGGGGAAAAGGGAGGATCGATGAGATACTGCTTAGAGAAGATGGGATAGTTATAAACAAAGGAGAGGAGAAAGAGCTGCTTTTATTTTTTTGCCATTTTCTTTGGTAAGGAAAATGATCTTTGGACCAGAAAGGACTGAACAGAAATGGCTAATAGGAAGGTAATACAAAATATGAGTAGGAAAGTAGTAAGAGAGAACCTGGATACCCTTGATGAGTTTGAGCTGAGCAGAAGAACTGCCAGAAAGAAGAAGGGCAAATAGCTGATTTTGAAAAGGGGTGAACTGGACGCCCGAGAGAAATCAGAGCATCACACCCAATTGACTTTAATTGAGAGCGCGTTTATTTGAGCCGGCCGGCGACGGACCCCAGGCGTGCATCCCAGGGGCCGTACCACCGAGGGTTTCATCTGAGATATTTATACTGTCCGGTTACAAAACAGGGTCCGTGCCGGGAAGGGAACAGGGTCCGGTGGGGTGCCGGGAAGGGAACAG
>NW_020945437.1:7080400-7203672 GCF_900497805.2 Vombatus ursinus | reverse complement strand
TGGGGTGCCGGGAAGGGAACAGGGTCCGGTGGGGTGCCGGGAAGGGAGCAGGGTCCGGTGGGGTGCCGGGAAGGGAGCAGGGTCATTTACAGAACAGGATGTTGCACCCCACCCTTGAGGATTTCACCCAGGGTGTTGTAACAGCCGTTAGGGGAAGCTGAGCCAGAGGCCCTGGGGCGTGGTGCCCCAGGGTCCCTAACGGAGGGTCTATCACAAGGGGGAAGAAAGTGGTATCTGGAAACTATAGGTCAGTGAGCTTGATTTTGGTTCCTGGCAAAATTCTGGAGTGTATTGTTAAAGGGATGGTTAATTAACCTTTAGAAAAAGAGGTAGTGATTATGAAGTGACAGCATGGCTTCACAAGGAATAGGTCATGCCAAAATAATCTTTCTTTCTTTCTTTTTTTTTTTGGTAGAGTTTCTAGACTGGTAGAACAGGAAAAAAAGCTATAGATAAAGTTTACCTAAAGTTTCGCAAAGCACTTAACAAAATCCTTCATACTACTTTTGTGGGAAAGTTGGAGAATGGAAGCTAGGAACAGGCAGATCTGAGCTGGTTGTATAGCAGGACTCAGAGTAGTTTGATAACAACTTTGAAGGAAGCATCCAGTAGGAAGTCCAAGGGACAAAGCTTAGCCTTGTTCTATTTAACATTTGTATCGATGACTTTGACAAAGCCGTAGAGGGCAGGCTTATCAAATTTTCCTGAAACAAAGCTGTAAGGGATAGTTAACATGCTGATTGACAGTCAAGATCCCAAAACAATCTTGATAAGCTAAATCACTGAGCTCAATAACTTTATTTTACTGACGAAGATACTAAGGCCTAATATTGTGGAAAGACTTATTCAAGATGACATTTGTAACGAGGGCTCTTTCCACTACACCATATCTGTTATTTCTAGTATCAGGAGGATTAAGTGGGAAAATACGTGGGAATTTCCTATTCAATTCATAGAAACACAGAATTTAGAATCAGAAGGGATGGCATTGGCCAGCTAGTACAACCCTTTCCTGATGTGGAATCTGCACTGGAACATACCTGACAAGTGGTCATCTAGACTCTGCTTGAAGACCTGTAAGGAGTAGGGGGAACCTGCTACCACTGGTGCAAAGTCTTTTCACTTTTGGACAGCTCTAATGGTTAGGAATTTTTTTTTTCTGATTTCAAGTTTGAATTTTCTCCTCAGCATCTCCTACCCATTGTTCCTGATTATCTCCTCTTGGGCCAAAGCAAATGAGTCTAATCCTTTTGTCATATGACAGACCCTGAAATACTACCTCAAATACTAGGATATCCTGACGCTTCTTCCTCCTGGCCTGAAGAACAGTTTTCTTTTCTCTAGGTTAGATATTCCTAGTTCCTTCAACGAGTCTACATATTACATGGATTCAAAGCCATTCACAAATCCTTACTATTCTCTCATGGACACTCTTTAGCTTATAAATACCCTTCTTAAACTGTGATACCTAGAACTGAACACTCTCCAGGTTTTTTCTGGTCAGGGCAAAGTCTATTGGAACTATGGCTTCCTCATTCCTGGTATCTATGCCTCTCAATGTAACCTAAGATTACATTATTATTTTTAGTATTAATTTTTGCTATTTTATCACAATGCTGACTTATCTTGCACCCACAAAACCCCTAAACTCTTTTGGATAAACTGATGTCTGGTTGTACTTTCCTCATCCCACATTTGTGAAAATGATATATTGACGTCACACTGGAACACTTGACATTTACCTCTACCAAATTTGGCCTGGGAAAGAACTGAGAGATGGAGGGAATGGAGGTCATAAGGAGGATGAAGAACAATATTCAGGGACATATGTGGATAGACCACCTGGCCTGGAGTCAGGAAGACCTGAGTTCAAATCTGGCCTCAGACATGGACTTGCTGTGTGCAAATCCCCTAACCCCATTTGCCTCAGTTTCCTCATCTGTAAAATGAGCTGGGGAAGAAAATGGCCAGTCACTCCATTGTCTTTGCCAAGAAAACTCCAAATGGGGTCACAGAGAGTCTAAATGGCTGAACAACAGCAACAACAACATGGATTGTGATCCTGAAAATTAGATTGGAGAGCAGTCAGATAAATAAGAGCAGAACAAAGAGAGTGTGAGTAAAGAGGAAAGACTATCTAGGATGGTTAACCATATAAAAGGCTGTAGAGAGGTTAAGAAGAATGAGGACTCTGCAGGGGCCATCAGATTCAGCAATGCAGAGATTGCTGATAACCTTGGAGAGAACAGTTTCAGTTGAGTGATATGGAAGAAGCCAGATTGTAAGGGGTTGAAAAGCAGTGGGAGGTAAGAAATAAGATGCAAGAAATATTGATGGCTTTGGTAGGGTTAAACAAAGAAGCTGATTTTTAAAGGATGGGGGAAATCTAGGTGTGTTTGTTGTCAGGAGAGAAAGAATCAGTAGAGAGGGAGAGCCAAAATTATACAGAAAGAGGGGGTGATTTAAGGGGAAAGCTCCTTAAATAAAGAGAGGATAAAGAATCAAAGGCACAAGTGAGGAGGTTAGCCATGGCAGGGAGAAAGGTCACTTCTTTCTTTGAAATTGGAGCAAGGAAGGAGAGAAAAGGGGATGTTGAGAAATTTTCAGGTAGAGAATTGGCTAGTAGATGGAATTTGCACAGGGTTCTCCCAGTTTTCTCAGGCAAGTGGTTTTAGACAAGAAAAGTTTTGAACCAGCCTCCCTAGGGAGCAAATCAATTAGGGAAAAATTAAACGATCCTTGAACACACGTGACATGAAATCATTGTAAATTGGAAGATGGGAATGGCTATTACTAATTTTACAAAGGTCTTGAGATACACAGTGACCACCAGGTGGTGCTTGATGCTCATGGTTGATCTCAGGCTGGTGAGAGAAGACCTGGGATGCTGAGAGACGGTGGGATGGAGCAGGGGCTTTCTCTGCATTCCTGGGAGAATCTCTAAAGGATCTGGATAGCCTGTTAAGCTGAGGTTCGAGGAACTGACTCTGAATCAATCCCTAATGTTCTCAGG
Source organism: Vombatus ursinus (assembly GCF_900497805.2). NCBI lineage: Eukaryota > Metazoa > Chordata > Mammalia > Diprotodontia > Vombatidae > Vombatus > Vombatus ursinus. The sequence continues at coordinate 7,200,659 of NW_020945437.1, read as the reverse complement.
TGCCAGTTGCTCTTTTTTTAGCCCAATTCTACTGGAGGGAAGCAGCTGTTGGGAAAGGAGGCATAACTTGTCATCCCCTCCCAAGGAGCCATATTTGCCTATCTTTGACTGTACCCTAGTCTGCAATGGGAACCCAGAAAGGAGGGAAAACAGTCTTGGCAAGGATCTCGTTTACAATTCTGGTACTTCTGTGACTTTAGACAAATTAGTTGCTCTATGTCTAAATTTCCTCATCCACAAAATGAGGGGGCTGGATTCTTATCTCCAAACCCCCCTTTGACTTTAAAGCCTATGAACTCTTTGAATTGCTAATTAAGAGTCTTTTGTTGTTAATAGTGCCTTATAGCTACATAGCTTTTTGCTTATTAAATCTCTTTATTAAACATTGTTTCACCTCAGTTTAAACCTAGATTTGGGCACATTTTTATTCCTATATTTTACTAGAATGGGGAATGAGGATAACTAAGGCCCTCAGGAGCTCAAACAACATCTTAAACCTCCTCCCACAATTAGTGACAGAGCTTGGACTAGAACCCAGGTCCCTAACTACAGTTAATATTTCTATAACTCTTACCACATGCCAGGCACTGTGCTAAATGTGTTATAATTATAATAATCTCATTTAATGATCACAACAACGATAGGAGGTAGGTCCCCCTTTTACAGATGGAGAAACTGAGGCAAATAGAAGTTAAGTGACTTGTCCAGAGTCAAGTGTCTGAGGCTGGATTTGAACTTGGATCTTCCTGACTCCAGACCTGTTACTCTGTCTCCTGCACAACTTAGCTACCTCTAATTCTTTGACCAATGCCATTTCCACTAAATAACAGTGTCCATACTTTTTTTTAGAGTCTGTATAAAGTCATCTAAGGTCTCAGGAAACATGCCCTAGTACTGAAACCTGGCCCTGGGACAGATTCATTTTCCTCCTCTTACAGCTTCCCTAGAGAAGCTGAAGAAAGGATGGGAGTGAGAGCAGCAGGCCATGGAGAGGTCTAAGCATCCATTTGGCTAGAGCCAGATTCCCAAGAAAATTTCCCCAGGGTGGCCTTCTCCTCAAGGTCAGCTGTCTTTCCCCTTACTCATTCAGTCTGTCCTGGGAGGCAGGGAGAAAAGGCTTGCCAAGGTTGCTTGGCTAGCTCGCCTCATTCACACCCTCATAGAATGTTAGAGCATGGATGGAATCTTTGAGATAATTGTCTACCCTCCTTATTTTACAGGAAATAACACTAGTAGCTGGAATTTCTGGCTGCATATTAAGGTTTCCAAAGCACTTTTCTCACAAAAAAAGTCATTTCGTTGGTGATAACAATTATGTCGACTCCCAGATAAGGAAAGAGGGAGTTTAAATGATTTGCCTAAGGTCATACAGGTTTTAAGTGTCAATGTTGAGATTTGAATTCATTTCATCTCACTCTGGTTTCCATGCTTTTTAAAAAACTGCTTACATCTAAGGCCTATAGAGGGAAAAGACTTGGCCAAGGTCACACAATGAGCTTGCATTAGAATATAGAGCTCTTGACACATTTTTTAAAAGAACAACCCACTTGATTATATATGTCTCTCTAATTGTTTCATAGAAGTGCTGTTCTTATTTCTCTAATCAGATGGTAAACTTCTTCAGGGTAGTGAATGAATCTTCTTTTGAATCCCCCTTAGTGCAGGACCAGTGATAAATATTTAATAAATCATTATCGATTCCTTTGTTATATTGAGGTACTGGGGAAATGGAGTGGAGAGAGACAGCAGGAACCAGATTAAACACTGGGGTGTCATTAACCAGGGCCCTAGCTAAGGAGTCAGAAAACCTAGGTTCAAATCCCTGCTCTGCCCCTTACAAGATATGTGACCTTGGCCAAGAATCTTCATTTTTTGTAGCCTTATTTTCCACATATATAAAAGAATAAGATTGATCTCCAGTCTCAAAGGTCCCTTTCAGCTCTGACAATCTGTAATTCTGTGAGGTTACTCCCATCTTCCCTGATTTAACCCTGACTAATCTGTCCCACCTGTTTCCATGTCTCCCTTTCCCACCCTGAAAGAGGTTCCAGGACTACTGGGGCATAGGCCTAGAGGTAAGTGGAGGAGAATCCTAAGATTTAGAACTGGAAATGGCTTTAAAGATTAATTAATCCAACTCACTCATTTTAGAGAGGAGACAACAGGTCTGTGGAGGGAAATGGAACTTGACCAACTTCTCCCAGGCTGTAATTTAGAGAGCTGAGATTTGAACTATAGTCTCTGATGGCAAATGTCATGCCTTTCAACCATACCATGGATGCTGACACCAGGTTCCTCAACCCCTTTGGCAGGTTCCACTGTCTCTCAGCCAAGTTAACCCAAGCATTTACCAAGAGTAAGAATGCCTGGAATTCCCATAAATCTAAAGTACCAGGAAAATCAAATTGACAGACAATAGAAAGGAGAGACAATGTATTTCTTTCTTTCTTTTTTTTTTAAGTGAGGCAGTTGGGGTTAAGTGACTTGCCCAGAGTCACACAGCTAGGAAGTATTATATGTCTGAGGTGGGATTTGAACCCAGGTCCTCCTGATGCCAGGGCCAGTGCTCTATCTACTGTATCACGTAGTTGCCCCGAGACAATGCATTTCAATATCCTTTTGGACCACTGCCTGATTTCCTTTGGGATTTCCCTAGGTCCTTAGAAAAGTTCAAATTTATGTAAAACACACACATTCACACAGAAATTGCAGGATGGCATTCTTCTGTCCATCATGGCTTTTGATTCCCCTCCACTACCCCAGGATGACCCTCAGGTCCTATTTGGAAGAGAACTCTGGCCTTGGAGAAAGTTGTTTTTGATTCCAGAAATAATAATATAATACCTCAATAAGACACAAGAGGGTGCTGTGATGCAACGTGGTTAATAAATCCACTCCAGAGCTTGATCCACTAATTTTGGGAGCGAGTAGGAGAATTAGCATTGTAGAATGTCAGAGTTGGTAAGGACTTTAGAGATCATTTAGTCCTAGAACCTGAAGCTGGAAGAGATCAAATAATCCTACTCCCCCTCATTTTACAACTGAGGTCCAAAGAAGGGAAGTGACTTACCCATGTTACACACAGCTAGTGAGTGGCAGAACTGGAATTCACCCCCAGGTCCTCTGACTGCAAATCCCATATGCTCTTTTCATTCTTAAGCTTGGGATCATAGGAAAATAGATTTAGATCTAGAAGAGATTTTACTGGTAAGGAAACTGAGGCCCAGGAGGTTAAGTGACTTGCTGAAGGGGCACACAGCTACTAAGCTGGAGGTGAGATAGTTCACAGGAACTAGGATTGAAACTCCAGATTTTTATACCTCCTTAAGGTTTATAAAGAACTTTTTTTCTTAATAGTATTTTTTCCAATTACATGGAAAGATAGTTTTCAACATTCATTTTTATAAAATTTTAAGTTCTAACTTTTTCTCCCTCCTTCCCTTTCTTCCTCCCCAAGACAGCAGGCAATCTGATATAGTTTATATATGTGCAATCATGTTAAACATATTTCCACATTAGTCATGTCAGGAAAAAAAGAATCAGAACAAAAGAGAAAAAGACATGAGAAAGAAGAAACAAAAAAAAAAACCCAGAAAAAGGTGAAAATAGTATGCTTCAATCTGCATTCAGACTCTGTATTTCTTTCTCTGGATGTGGTTAGCATTTTCCCTCACCAGTCTTTTGGAATTGTCTTGGATCATTGTGTTCAAAACACTTTCCTAAGATCCTATTCAGAAAGGCAGCACAAGTATAATTAACTGTTTTTAAGATGAAGAAAGAGTCTCAGAGGAGTTAAATAACTTGTATAAGACTATGAACCTTGTAAATGCAAAGGCTGGGATTCGAACCCCTCTTTCTTGACTCCAAATTATGTGCTAGGAAAACTTAGTGGCAAAAGCCCTTGAGATCATCTATCCAAGCCCTACATTTTATTCATAAGGACCCTGAGGTCCAGAGAAAGGAAATGATTTGCCTGGGGTCATAAGGGGCAGAGTTGAGATTTGAACCTAGGTCTTCTGACTCTGGGGCAGCTAGGTGGTACAGTGAATAGAGCACCAGGTCTGAATTCAGGAAGACTCATCTCCCTGAGTTCAAATCAGGCCTCAGACGCTTACTAGCTATGTGACCCTGGACAAGTCTTTTGACCCTGTTTGCTTCCGTTTCCTTATCTGTAAAATGAACTGGAGAAGGAAATGGCAAACCATTCCAGTATCCTTGCCAAGAAAACCCCAAATGGAGTTATGAAGAGTCAGAAATGACTAAACAACAATAACTTCTGATTCCAAATCTAGTGTTCTTTCTGCAGCTTGGAGATTATTGCAAAGGCTAGAGAAAATTCGATTGGTTAAGAAATTCAAGTCTTTAAGAATTTATATCACACTTTGAAGTGGAGGCAGAGGCTGGAAATACTGGTTACTGGGATGAGGGAGGTAAGGAGAAGTATGGGTCTGAGGGCTGCAGCTCCAGATGGAGAGGACAGGAGGAGAGGGGTGATATTGCTGAACACAAGCTCTCCTTCCCTTACTATTTGCTGTCTGGAAATGAGAGTAACAGGTGCAGGCAATCAGCACCTCATAGCATGCCAGAATGGGAGTATAATCTGAGAAAACACCTAGGTGGATCCCATCTTTCTGACGATAAAGAGATGGAGGCCCAGAGATGTGCACTCACACAGCTAGTTAGTGGCAGAGCCAGGACTCAGAACTCCCAGTTAGTTGTTCTTCTGCTACTGTAGCATCAATTAATAGCTATTCATGGAGGACCTACTATGCATGGAATACTATGTTAGGTACTTGGGAGCTAGAAAGACATAATCCTTCACTTCCAATAGGCCTACCTCTAATCCAGTAGAGTAGTGAAGTAGAAAAATCACTGATCTTGGAGTCAGGAGAGAGCTGTTTGAATTTTGGTTCTAACACTTACTAGCTGGTTGACCTCAGGTAAATTGTTTTTCCTTTCTGGACCTTAATTTTCTTATCTGTAAAATGGGTAGCCTTTTGGTCCTCTACCCTCCCCATGACAGTGGTAGGGAGTCAGGGAACTGCATCAGTTAAGGAGATATAGCTTCTAGCTCACGTTCTTCCTTTGACTTCCCTGTGTTACAAGTTATTTTCATTTCATTAGGCTTCCTGTCTGGAGTGTGGGAGGTTTGGCACTCCTTGCTTGACCCCAGTGGCATGGCAATTACTTCCATATGACAAGAGAAGCAAGAGGCCTCAGCTTGTTGAACTGAAGCCTGGGCCTCTGGGTTCCTCTTCTGCTTTTTGTTCCTTTCCTGAGCATATGAGACTGAAGGCTGATCCTTAGCCTTTGCATCAACCTTATGAGTTCAAGAGGTCCAGAGACCCTGGATCCATTTGTCACAGTTGATCAGGTAACAAAGAGAGTTTTTGCATAGGTGAGGACACCATCAATGGGGGGAGGGAAGAAATCAACCTCAGTCTTGGATTTTGGGAAGACATGAATTAACTTCCTGGGAGAGGATAACAGCAGTGATTATTATGATTGTTAAAATTTCTGTCAAAAATACATAGTGGGTCTAGCACGTTGAGCGTTCTTTTTGTATGTAGGAAATAAATAGCTGTCCCATTTTTGATCATATTATGCAATGAGTTCCTTTCTACTGCCTTCTTCGGGGAGACCCTAATCACAAACTAAACCTAAGGTTTGAATAATTTTCTCTGAGGGTCCTGGGATAGGGGTTTAATAACCTAGAATGTGAGGAACCTCACCCCTCTTGTTAGAGGCCAAGTTCCCTCAAGACAGGATATTTCACAACATACGTAGTTTCAGAGCAGAAAGGCCCTTAGTGGAATGGGGGAAGGTGCAATGCCTCAGTCATCTGAGCCCAGCAGCAATTCTTATGGCTAGGTTATATTCTATTCTGCCAACTATTGACAAAGACACCAGATATATCTTTCTCACAGAGGTGGTGAAAGAATGAATACATCATAAATTCAGGAAGTCAGGGCTGGAAGGAATCTTTGAGAGTGTTTAATCTACCCCCCTCCTTTCACAGAGGAAGGACCTGATCTTCAGAAGGATAAAAGGGATTTGCCCAGGAAATACAGCTGGTTTAGTGGCAGATGTAGGATAAGATCCAAAGTCTCTTAATTCCCAGTCTTATGTTTTTCTCCTTCTATCATTCTGTCTCCTAGATGTGCTTAGAGATTCATAAGAAGTGCTCTACTGATGTGAGGCATTAATAACAATGGAAACTGATGTTACTCAAGCCATTATACTATATGTACACTGTGTTTGAATGATGTTTTAAATATTGACTTAGAATTCAATCAGGTACAACTTGAAGGTAAGTAAAATAAAGCTTGAAATATGTTAACTGAATCCAGGATTTTAAATGCCTATTTAAAAATATTCTCTGTATACTTTAAAAATCTACCCTCTTAAAATCTAGGCTATACATCCAGTTATGTCCTTCTTTCCCTCCTTAGCTATTGCAAATTCTAAGATTATATAGACACTTTCAGCTCAGGTTTGTATCATTTCCCTTTATCAACTACAACTATGATTTCATTGGGATGAGGAACTCCCAGTGTGAAAACTCCTTCTAATGATGCAAACAGGAAATTCACACGTGACCCGTAGTGTGGCATTTACCCTCTTCTCCTAGATGTGCTCTCTTCTTCATGGTGTCCTGGCATTGCTTACTTTCCTGGTGTTTCTACCTATCTGTCTACTCCTTCTCTGTCTCCTTTGCTGGATCTTTATCTGTGCTACACCCACTGATTGAGGTTATCCTCCAAGTCTCTGCTCTGTGATCTCTTCTTTTTTCCCTCTCAACTATATCACGTGGTGATTTTATCAGTTCCCATGGTTTCAATGCAGATGAGTCCCAGATCTACATGCACAGCCCTAATCTCTCTCCTTTTGGACATCTTGAAGTGGATGTCCTGTAGTCATCTCCAACTCAATATGCCCCCAACACAATTGATTATCTTTCCCTCAAACCCTGCCCTCCTTTCTAATTACCATCGAGGGGCCCACCATCCTTCCAGTCATGCAGGCTTACAGCCTTGGTGTCACCTTTGATTCCTTGCTTCCACTCACCTTGCTTATCCAATTTGTTGTCAGATATTGTTTTGAACTTCATAATACCTCATATACATCCCTTTCTTTCCATTCACTCATCCAAAACTCTCATACAGGCAGGTCCTCATTACCTCACGCCTGGACCATTGCAACAGATTTGTCATTGGTCTCCCTGTGGCAAGTGTCTCCCCACTCCAGTCCATCATCCACTCAGTTGCCAAAGTGGTTTTCCTAATGCATAGGTCTGACTTTGTCACCCACTACTCAGTAAACTTCAGTGGTCCCCTATTGCCCCCAGGATTGAATATAAAATCTTTAGTTTTTAAAGTATTTCCTAATCTGGCTCCATTGTACCTTTCCAGCGTTCTTGTCCTTAAACCCTAACACACCCACCCCCCCACCCCTGACACACACACTCCATGATTCAGCTAATAGACTGGCCTATTTGCTATTTCTCACACAGGGCTCCTGACACATCTCACACATCTGACTGTACTTTTTCAGTGAGTGTCTCTCATTTCTGTAATGTTCTTCTTCCTCATCTTCACTTCCTGATTTCCTTCAAGATTCAACTCAAATTCTACCTTCTATAGGAGATCTTTTCTGGTGCCCCTTGCTGTTAGTTTCTTTCCTCTGACATTAGCTTCCATTTACTCCATTCCACTCGCCCCCCACTTTTCCTCTGTAAACACAGTATTATGTCTCTAGTTATTGTAGCTTAATCTGCTTTCAGGCAAGCCTATTCCTACTGCCTCTCCCTTTCACTATGAAGCACTTCTTCCTCTCCTCTTTTTTACACCTTTTCCTAGTTTTGCTTAATTTATTAGTTGCTTTTCATTTATTTTATCTAATTATTTAATTCTGCCCCCTCTTTTTTTCTTCTTAGTTAAGTAGTAAAAATCCCCCTCTTCTCCTCTTCAAATGATTTTGGTCATTAATTTCTAAAATTTCATTTTCTGCCCCTTTTTCTAAAAAGGATCTCTTTCTTTCTCTCCCTTTCTGTGCATTCTAGGTTTTTATTATTTGATTTATGGTCCTTCACTTACTTGTTCCTTCTTTAACTTCTGCATTATTAAAGGAATGAAAGTTTCTAAAGTACCTATTTGGGTGTCCTTCTTCTATACAATTTCTATGTTATTGCCTTCTAGATCTTGCCCTGGCCCCCTTTTTCTGCTGTGCCTCATTCTTAGGGGTGGTATACCTGCAGGTGATAGAGAAGAGAGTGTCCTATGGTAGGAATTTCCTTATGCTTCTGTTTGTGCAATTCATTATTAACCTTTGACATCCCTCTGATAATTTTTCCTCATTTTCTTTGAAATCTCCTTTCTTAGTTCATTCCATCTCACCTTTCTGAGAGGCAGCTACTCATAGAAGTTTGATTCTCTATTTTCTGAGACAGGATGAGTGTTCTCTTTAAATACCAATTCCCATTGTAAGGAACCCATCTTGCTTTATAGAATAACTTTCTTCTCTTATAGAAGAATTCATCCATGGTACTCCCTCCCATCTCTGAAACAAGATTTCCTTGTTTCTTTCTCCTTTTCCCAATTCCTCTTTTTGCTTCCTCACCTATTCTTTTGAAGATTCTCTTCCTAAGAAATATAGGTGTTATTTTCTCTTGACTGTTGACCTTTGAATGGTTAGGATACATAATATAGTCTCCTCCCCTCTTTTATTAGTCCTCCTATACCATAATTTAGTTTTACCAAAAAAAAAATTGTGAGGCTTAGTCTATGAAATTTCAGGTCTATTTCTCCACCTTCATTTCTATTTGAGTCCTGTTCTCACTCCTTTCTCCTTTTGTGCATTTAGAAAGATACCTCTTAGTTATTCCTCTATTGTAATTTTGTTGTTGTTGTTGTCCTTGGTTGTTGTATTTATAGTTTACCTTTTTTTTGTATATGTTTAGTCTGAGGTGTTTGAAAAGCAAATAATTTCTTCAGGTCTGGATTTCCTTCTAGGAATGCTTTGAATACTTTTTATTGCTGGCTAGGTTCAGCTTTGCTGAGTAGGTCACTTTGAGTTGTTTCTTGAACTCCTTTGTTATTTGAAACACAATTCTATTCCTTCCTGTAGTTTCTGGTGGATATAGAATAGTCTTGTATTATTAGGATTTCCTTACCTTTATATTTGAAGGTCTTTCTCCTGGTTGCTTGCAGAATTTGTTATCTGTCAGTGGAATTATTAAATTTAACCACTATGTGTCTTGGAGTTTGCATCACTTTTGTTTTTGTTTTTATTTTTTATTTTTTCTATTTTATTATTATTATTGTTATTTTGTGAGGCAATTGGGGTTAAGTGACTTGCCCAGGGTCACATAGCTAGTGAGTATCATGTGTCTTATGCCAGATCTGAACTCAGGTCCTCCTGACTCCAGGGCCAGTGCTCTATCCACTGCACCACCTAGCTGTCCCTTGTTTTTGTTTTTTTTGGAGGAGATCTGTGGATTCTTTCACTGGCACTTCCTCTCTCCCCCCTCCCACCTCTGTGTTCAGAAGTTCTGGGCATTTTTTTTTTATATTATTTATTGCATTAGGGTATTTACGTTTTTGACTTGTGATGTTCTTTTGGGGGACCTCTAGTCCCTAAATCGTTTCCATGCATATTTTCTTCAATATTAATGTGTTTTACTTGTATCAAGATCATATTCACTTTTAACTTTATTGCTTTTTGCTTCTCTTTTTCCAGACTGTTCTTTAGTTCTGTGCATTTGCATTCCCAGTCAATCGTTCTTTTCTTTCTTTAGTGAGACTTGCAACTCTGGATTCAAGCTTTCCTATTCTGCTAGTTATTTCTTCTGTGCAAACTGTGCATCCCACTTTCCCTCAGACACTTGACACTTACTAGCTACGTGACCTTGGGCAAGTCACTCAATCCCATTGCCTAGCCAAAAAAAAAAAACAACCCAAAAGAAAACAATAAAAAATAATTTCCCCCCTCCCCTCCTACCCCCATTGCTCATTTTCTGAGTCTTTCTCCTTTTATTGCAGTTTCCCTTGGACCCAGACTCTTAAAGCCATCTCAGATTCCTCCCACATTGGACAATTTACCTCAGTCTCTGTCACAAGTGACATCTGAGGGGACAGAGCTGGTCCCAACTGAATGCTAGGTTCTTTCCCTCAGTCTTAGAGGAGTGACAGTTCAGCTACACACACATGTCCTGCCCCAGTTCTCTCAGTTTTCTAACTGAGGTCTATTGCAGCACAGAGTACTGTTGCATTGTCAATCCAGTCTGAACAAGTTTCTGACTTTTGGTTTTCTGTAGCACTGACAAGGAGGGAGGCATACAGCTCAACTCTGTTGCAAGCTTGTGGGTTGGCTTCTGCAGCCCCGTTGCTGCAGTGTGGTTGGTGGTGGGAAAGGGTTTTTGAATGAATGTAATAGGAGTTGGGGATTGGCCTTCTCTGCCATTGATTGAATTGTTACTTCACTTGAGTTCTTGATGTCCTAGACTGACCACTGAAATTGTTTTATATCTTGCTTATAATTCTTAATTTGGAGAGATTTGAGAGGTTATGAAGATTGGAGAAAATGTCATCTTCCATCTTATTGGTCACGTGGTTGATAAAAAACCCCCTTCTACTCTGTATATATCTTGTATGTACATAGCTATTGGCATATTATCTCTGCCATTAGCATATGAGCTCTTTGAGGGAATGGGCTGTGTTTTTGCCTTTCTCCATATCTCTGGTACCTCCAGTAGTGCCTTCACATAGTAAGCACTTAATAAATGAGTGTTAATTTACTGTGAACATCTATTCATACACATATTGAAGCACATCTCCACATCTCCACATACATACCCCTCCACAAGCATACATAGATTCTTATACACGCCATACACACACACAAATACACACATCACTATCAAATCTGAAAATATCTATTTTCTGTCCATCATCCCTTTTGAACTATTGCTCTCCTTTTCTTTTTCTCTCCCTCTGGTTATTTTTTCTAGAATTATTGGAGACAATTTTCAGTCATAAAAACATACTAATAAACTTCCTCCCATGTCAGATAGCTTTGGCTCTCCCTGAGACAGGTCCCTTATCTGTGGTATTGCCCTGAGTTTGCTTTATTACTGCAGTCAGATTTCTTTGATTTCCTGGCCCGGCACCAACTAATGTGTAAGCAGGTCTCCAGGGGCATTTAGTCAAAGAAATTTTGCCTGCTGGCTGCCAGGAGCACCTGCAGCATGAGGAGTCCTTTAAATCTTGGGCTAACAGACTTATTGGCCCCATCCCTCCCCCATGGCCACCTTGACAATGGCAATTTTTCTTAACAAGTCAGAATTTATGGGATCCCTGGCCCGACTCTGATCCTCCACTGCCATGCTCAGAACCCTTTTGTGGGCAATGCCAGGCTCCAGGAAGCAGATAAGTTAATAAACTGGCTATGCTTCTAAGGTGGGTATATTCCATAGTTGGGAGGAAATGTGTTGTAGTGGAAAGAACACTGGAGTTGAGAGAGAGCTGAGAGCTAGCTTACCAATAGTGTGACCATAGTTAAGAAACTGCTCATCTCTCAGACTCAATTTCCACATCTATAAAATGGCAATAATTTTGTTAATACTTACATTTATCTAGTGTTGTAGAAGGGACTTTTTTTTTCTTGAGTATGAGATTAGAATAGATTAGGTGTTCTTAACCTGGAAGTCATTGACCTCTTAGGGGTCCATGGATATATTTAGGAGGTCCATGAACTTGGATGGGCATAAATAACATCTTTATTTGCATTAACCTTTAATTGAAATATAGCATTTCCTTCATGTTATTATTAGGAGCAGCTAGGTAGCACAGCAGATACAGTAATTGAGTCTGGAGTCAGGAAGACCTTAGTTCAAATCAGGCCTCAGATACTTATTATCTGTATGACCCTGGACATGTCACTTCACATCTGTTTGTCTCAGTTTCCTCATCTATAAAATGGGGATAATAATAGCACTTACATTCCATGGCAATTGTGAGGATGAGATGAGATAACAATTGTAAAGTACTTAGTACACTGCCTGGCAACATAGTAAGCGCTATATAAATGTTATAATTACTTAAAGGACAACAAGTAACACAGTGAATACAGTGCAGGACCTGAGTCAGGAAGACTCCTCTTCCTGAGTTCAAATCTGGCCTTAGACACTTACTAGCTGTGTGACCCTAGACAAGTCACTTAACTCTGTTTGCCTCAGTTTCCTCATCTGTAGAATGATCTGGAGAAGGAAATGGCAAACCATTCCAGTATCTTTGCCAACAAAACCCCAAAAGGGATCATAAAGAGTTGCACACAACTGAAAAACAAATGAACAACAACTATTATTATTTAAAAACATTATTCTGACTTTACTTGACTGCCAAAGAGATCTATGTCCAAAAAAAGAGTAAGACTTGCTGGGCTAGATCTCTAAGGCATCTTTTGATGCTAAGATTTTAGGTTCATTAAAGATTCCACAAGTGCCTTCTGAATGCTGAAAGGATTCAGCTGTGGTCAGGGTGGGTTCAGTGTTGAGTGTGTTTCTTGTATTTGTATTCTGAATCTTTGAATATTGGTCATCCATGTGTGGTATTTATGATGACTTTATTAGCTAGATCATCCCATTCCCTATCCATTCCAGAGAAGCATGGTTTATTAGAGAACATCTTAGAAAGGATACAGAAAGGATTGCAAGTTGAATGTTGGGGAATTTCTTCTGTATAGGTCCATACCATGCCTCTTCCCCTTTCTTATGGACTATCTGCTCTACATTCTGGGCAATTCTTTGTTCTGCCTTCTGGAGGGGCTCAGGGCTTGCCCTGAAAAAAGGAAATGCAACCTATTTTCTTTGCCTAGCAACTCCGGTTTCCTTTTAGGGACAGGTGGGGCTTCAGAATGCCCTTCTAACATATGCATCCAGCCACACTAGCCCACTAAGCTGCTTCCTGATTCACCTGACATTCCTGCTTAGCTCAGACCAGCCCTTTGAATCCTTCCTACAACTTGTACATACACTGAGCATTGTGGTCCTTTTGTTATTGACCCTTCAGGACTCCATTTGGGGTTTTCTTGGCAAAGATACTGCAGTAGTCATATTGAAGGCCATTTCCTTCTCTAGCTCATTTTACAGATGAGGAAACTGAGGCAAACAGGATTAGGTGACTTGACCAGGGTCACATTGCTAGTAAGTGTCTGAGGCTGGATTTGAACTCAGGTCTTTCTGACTCCAGTCCAGGACTCTATCCACCGCACTACCTAGCTGCACATATTGAGGTCCTTAGCAGGGATCAATATGTTTTCAGGGATGGATTAGATAAAGTCTTCTCTTTTGGATTGGTACCTGAAGGTGCTGACCCAGAGGTAAACAAACATGTACAGTCCCATACAAACGCAAACTTGGACCATCTACTGGATTGTGGAGGGAGAGAAGTCAAAGGGGTGCCAGGTTCTGCAGGCACTTCTTTGTCTTCTCTCTCCAGAGCCATCATCTGTGATCACTCCCCAGAAAGGCTAGACATGGTCAAATCAGAATCACTAACACCAGAAAATCCTGGGGCAGGTTTATTTGGCATCAACCTTACTGCTTCTGGGCATAAGTGCCACTTAACGTGTGCATGGCTGCAGTCATGCTACATAGGAGCTTACTAATAGGCTGCTCCCTCTCTGTCCCTGGGGCCCCAGGCTTCCTCTGCTGTGGCCTTTCAGAAAGCTGTCAGCATTAGCACAGTAGCTAGGGGAATCTGTGGGAATCATGGGAGCAAACTGACGCACATTCCAAAATGAAGCAACATCCAGTTACAACGATTAGTTCATTTTAAGCTTGGGGCAATGTTAAGGTCCCCTCAGGACCATGTGGTTTCTGCCTTTGTTTCTTTAGGGAGTTTTTACTGGATGAAAACTTAGGACTACAAACACAATGTCTCTGAACACTGGGGTTAGGAAGATTCCTAACATTTAAGCAGAGTTTTAATTCTCTGCCTTAATTTACATTTTGTGCTTAGTTGGTTGGTTGTTGTTCTTTGTGCTACAAGAGGACTACCACTGTGTTGGAGTCAAGGTGCCATGTGTGTCTGACTGCGGATGATCAGACCCATATGAGCTCAGAAGGCTCTACCCCAGGTTACGCACAAATGGTCCATGTGCTCTTTGGACTAGAGATAGCTCTAATTTGCTCATCTCATTCTTTTTGAGCTACTGCAATTCTGCTTCGCTCATAGAAAACAGTGCCCTAAATTTAATTTATAATGATTATCACAAATATAATAATAATTTGCATTTATAATTATTATAAATATAACTTATATTTATAATAAGTATTACAAATACAATAATCTACATTTTTAATAAAAATTACACACACAATAATTTACATTTATAATAATTGTTGCAAATATAATAGCTTATATAATTATTATGAATACAATAACAATGTATATTTATGGCAATTATTAAAATATCATTTTAATTTACTATAATTATCATAAATGCAATAATTTAAACTTATAATAATTATTACAAATATAATAATTTACATTTATAATAATCACTGCAACCATAATATTTATATTTATAATGTTATTACAAATATAATTCACATGAATAATTATTACATATGTAATTTACACTAATAATTATTACAAATATAATAATAATTTATGATAATAATAATAGCAACAACAATAATAGCTAACTTATATAGCACTTGCTATGTGCTAGGCATCTCTAGTTAATTCATGCCTTGTTTGTAGTTGAGGAAAAATCCAGGTGGCTTGATCTGTCTGGATAAAGAAGTAGTCTAGTTTATTACTGTGCCTGTTGCTAGACCTAGGGAGGCAAGGCTGAGGAAAGGGCTACCCTGAGAAGTTCCCTTAGGTCTTAAGAGGGTGGGTAGGACTGGCGGTGTCAGCCTGTGATTTCTACTCTGAGAGGTTCATGGGCCTGGTGGCTCTCCTCGATATCTCTCTTCTCCTCCCTGCCTCAGCCTTGCTTTCTCTTTGTCCTTTCGCTGGCTGGTCCCCGGCTACAGGTCCTTTCTAGCTCAGTTCTGGAGGTCCTCTCTCTTTCCTTTACACAGCCAGATGCTCTAAGTCTCTGAGCCGCCCCGACAGATGGCAGCACTGGAAGGGCTGTGACCTTGATGCTGCAGGCATGAGAAGAGGCAGCCCAGGTTGGAGGGTGTTGCGGCTCATGGTCCCCCCAGTGTCCCATAGGCAGCCTCGAAGGTGGTTGGGAGCAGAGCAGGCTTACTCCCCCAAAGGAGAGCCCAGGGTATTGGGAGTGGGGGCTTATGCGGGGTTTTGGTCCTTGCAGAGAATATGTGGGTCCAGCAGAGAGCCCACCAATCAGGTAGCGAGAGAAACAAAGAAGAGGAGGAACTGCAGGAGGAACAAGGCATGGGGATACGTCTTTTGGAAAGAGAATGTTTGTTTGGGAAAGTTCATCTCCTGCTGCTTTGTACTAAGCCTTGAATAGATTGCACAAGTGCCTCAGGGCCCTCAGGGGTCCAAAGTGGATGACTCAACAATGTGCTATCAGTCTTGCTTAGGCACAATAACTGGACCTATGTTCAGTCGTGTGTTCAACTCTTTGCGACCCCATTTGAGTTCTTTTTTTTTGGCAGAGATACTGGAGTGGTTTGCTATTTCCTTCTCCAGCTCGTTTTACAGATGAGGAAACTGAGGCAAACAGGATTGAGTGACTTGCCCAGGGGCACACAGCTAGTTAGTGTCAAGTGTCTGAGGCCGGATTTGAATTTAGGTCCTCCTGATTCCAAGGCCAGAGCTCTATCCAAAGCACCACCTAGTTGCCGCTAAAGACAGGTTTTAAAATAATCTTAGTACCTAGCTTCTAACGCTTTTGTTGTTTAGTCATTTTAAGTCCAGTCCAACTCTTCATGACCCCTATTTGAGGTTTTCTTGGCAAAGATACCAGAGTGGTTTGCTATTTCCTTCTCCAGTTTATTTTACAGATGAGGAAACTGAGGCAAACAGGGTTAAGTGACTTGCCCTGGGTCACACAGCTAGTAAATGTCTGAGACTAGATTGGAACTCAGGTCTTCCTGACTCCAGTGCCCATGCTCTATCCACTGTACCACCTAGATGCCCCCAAATTTTAACATTCTTTAAAAAATTTTTGAGTTCCAAATTCTCTCCCAGCTCCTTGAGAAAGCAAGCAATTTAATGTAGTTATATATGTGGAGTCATGCAAAACATTCAGATTAGCCATGTTGCAAAAGAAAACACAGAACAAAAAATCAAGAATAATAAAGAAAGTCTATATTGTACATTTTAATACATTATTCTGAAAGGGGCCAATAAGCTTCAATAGACTGCTAAAGGCATCCATGACACAGACAAAGGTTAGGAATCCCTCTTGTATGTAAAAGACATCAAAGACACAAAGGTGAAAAAAAATGGCATAGAACCTGACCTGAAGGATCTTGAAGGGGTCATGAAGAGTTACACACAACTGAAAAACAACCGAACAACAAAAATATATGATAGTAATATAATAATATTGACAATAATAAACTAGTATTTTCCCAATTCTTCGTAACAGAATTTACACTGATGTTCCCTTTCTTCTTATCCTCAGTGGAAATGGATGTTAATAGGTATTGAGTCTGTGACCAAATGCACTCTATGTTGTTGCAGAGATGATAGAACATTGTAGGGAAACTGTGACAACCAAATAGGTTAAGTTCTACACTTAGGGATAGAAAAGTGGTCCAGGACAAAAACTTTCTAGCCAACAAATTGTAGGGAGTTATAGGAAAATGTCACCTGTTAGTTTATAAAGATAAGTGATCCTATAACAACTCACATTTGTATAAGACTTTACAGTTTGTGAAGTACTTTTTTTTTTTGGTTGAGATAATCAGGGTCAAGTGACTTGCCCAAGGTTACGCAGCTATTAAGCATCTGAGGCCAGATTTGAATGTAGGTCCTCCTGACTCCAAGGCTGGTGCTCTATGCACTGCACCCCCTACCTGTCCCTTTTGAAGTACTTTTAAAATATTATTACCATTCATTTCTTCTCATCTTTTTAAAGTAGAGTTCAAATGGAAACATTCCTGAGATGAGTTGCTTTGCTACTGTATTTTTTGACAATGATGTCAAACATTTGATATGTCACATAATTGACATAAACAGTTACATAGTGCTTTAAGGTTTGCAAAGCACTTTACTATATTATCTCAGTTGGTCATTAAAGAACACATTTACTGTTCTATTGACTACTGCACAAATGGGTAAAATAGCTGCTTTTTTTAATTGGGTATAAGTCTTGGAATGTAAATAATTTCAATAGAAGACTGGACAATGGGAAAAATATGTTCGCATTCCTATCTTATTCCCACATGGTTTTGATTTCTTCTGCTAGGTCTTTATATTTTGAAGACTTTTCATTGCATGGAGTTTGGAGATTATGAGTATTTGCTATGATGATATCCAATGATATGCTAGTAAATGTTTAACAACCAGGTCTCTGGAAAAAATATACATTAAAAACACTTCTAAGTTTATTCTGAATTAGTATCCTTTCCCCTCCATGACTTTTTAAAGTCCAGAAATCAACAAAACAATAAATCAAGCCCTGTTTTGTAGCATTTCTTGATTTCCAAAATGTAAAGGCTCATATTGAGAACTTAACAATTGGTGGCTTTAGTAAGCTGGTAGAGCTGGCTCTAGCACACTGATATTTTAAAAAAAATACTATTCTTAAATTTTTATGGCTATGTAATTATGGGTAACAGTTCTGTCCTTGATAATAGTATAATTCCATCACAATTTATCTATTAAATTCTCCAGGATATTTTGAAGTCTGCATTTGTAGTACAGGGATTTGCCATTTGTCAGCCCATGAAAGGACAGCTAGGTGGATACAGTGGATAGAGCCTGGAGTCAGGAAGACTCATCTTCCTGAGTTCAAATCTGGCCTCAGACACTTAGGGGCTATGTGACAAGTCACATAACATCTGTTTATCTTAATCCACTGGAGAAAGAAATGGTAAACCACTCCAGGATCTTTGCCAAGAAAACCCCCTGGACGGTATGATCCGTGAGGTCATGAAGAGTTGAAAACAATAACTACTACCGCCACCACCACCACCAACACCACCACAACTTTTTACAGCCTGGAGTGGTTTCTCAGTTTCTCCTCCTTCCTTGCATAATCTGAGTTGATTGCTAAGTCGAGGTTACTTAAGAATGACCCTTCTGTATTTTTTGGTTATGACTTTGAACTGAATTATTACCACTAATATTATTGCCCCTGTATTCCTGAATAAATTTCCTCATCTATAAAATGAAGGAATTGGATTGGATTATTTTTGTGATCCTTACCAGCTCTAACATTGTATGACTCTATAAGCCTTATGTGCCAGGCTGTGTTAAAAGTGGTCTGAGGTCTGGGATATGGAAAGTGGCTAAGGGTTAGGTGAAAATGAGTTACAAAATCAGCAAAAGCGGCATCCTATGCAATAGCTTCTGAGTTTTTTCTTATTCGCTCTAGTAGGTTAAGTCAGAGGTTTCAGGTTGATGACAGTGCCAGGAGGAACATTCCTTTATTGATAGGATTATGATGAATAGGATTCAGGGGATTCACAGGGTTAGGCTGGCAGCGTAAGGAGAGAGAAAGAAGATGTTTGGGGAAGGGGCTTCAGGTTTCAGCTATGGAAGCTGTTAGTCAGCCTCAATGCTCCACGGGGTGATCAAAATGTCACCTAGTGCTCCTGGTATCCATGGCAGTTTCAGATCCAGACAAGCCTGTTAATGTCCTCATTTGTCCCGGGCTAGTTTGTAATGTCTGAGACCATCGTATCAGTGTGTATCAGTAAGAAATGCTCATTTTGGATTCCAAAGGCCTGCTTGCAAATACTAGCACTAGTACTTAGTCCATGTGCTACCTTGGGCAAGTCATTTCCCTGGCTCCCTTTCTTTACCTTTATCTGTAAAGGGTGGGACTGAGCTGTATAATTTCCAAGGGTCCTTCCAGCCTGTGATATCACCTTTGCACCCTGGGTTCCTCTGAGGCAGAAGTATCAACATTTCTTCAGTATGTTCTTAGATTGAAGTAATCCCAATCTGTTGGCCACAAAATCCAAAAATATCCTTGTTTTGATCACTGTTGCTGATTGGGAGTATGTGTTGATTATACTGTTCCTGATGACCAAGGCCTTCTGAATTTCCCCTGTATATATTGAGAAGCATAATTCAGTTTGAATGGAGAATCCAAGGATCAAAATGCCTGTCACAAGCAAAATGCAAATACAATTGCTGACTTCTCAATCAGCTATTAAAAGATTCCCGGTATTGTGAAGGGTAACTTTATTGCCAGGTAAGTTGTGGGGCAAATAAACTACTTTCAGAGAGAATCAGTTATTATTACTGAAAAAAATTGCATGCCTATATTCACATTTGCCTGTTACTGCGGGTCTAAGACTGTCCAAAGAAATTGGCAAATTTCACGTTTCTCACTGCCTGTGGTACAGTTTAAGTTACTGCCCAATGGGAGCCATCAGTCTGCCACTGAGTCTGGGTAATCGAAATATTTATAGGAGTTTTGTAGGTTAATACAATCTTCCAAAGATCAGCCTAGCCAGGTGTAAAGAGGTGCATTTTCACAAGGTTAGCCTTTGAGAGATGACTTCTTATTTTCCTGTTATAATTCATGCTTGGTGTCCTAGATGGATAGCCAGATTTGAAGTCAGGAAGATCTGAGTTCAAATCTCATTTTTGAAACCAACTAGCTGTGTGACTAGGGGCAAGACACTTAGCCTCTCTGAGCCCCAGTTTTCTCATCTGCAAAATGGGAATGGATAATAATTCAGCATGACTACTTTCACAGCCTTGTTGTACAGTGAAATAATGTGCATTTATACATACATAAATATATACACATGCCTAGTACATACATGTGAAGTGTTTTGTAAAACTTAAAGTGCTGCATAAATGTGTAAATGTTCATTTCTTTTTCATCCTCTTCCTCTTTTATCTTCTCTTCCTCCTTGTCCTATTATTACTAAGGGGTGAGATCTCTGTCAGTTGGAGGAGGACCCATGCTGATGAAATTAGGAGGAATTCTAGGTTTACCTTGTCTACAATTTTTGCTGCTTATTTTGAGGGTTTTAAAAAGGGGCTATTCCCAAAAGCCATGCTATTGGGAAGAACATGAACAGTAGCATCAATTGTCAATATCTTCCTAGGTACCTCTTCTCATTAGGGGCAGCTGGGTGGCACAGTGGATAAACCCTGGACCTGGAGTCAGGAAGACCCTGCATTCAAATCTGACCTCAGATATTTACTAGCTGTGTGACCCCTGGTAAGTTATTCAACCTCTGCCTACTTCAATTTCCTCAACTACAAAATGGGAATAATAATAGTACCTACCTGATAGCGTTGTTGCAATGATTAAATGAGATAATATTTGTAAAGCATTTAGCATAGTGCATGGCACATAGTAAGTGCTTCATAAGTGCTTATTCCCTTCCTTCATAGGATTTTAGAACTAGACAAGAACACCTAGTCCAACCCCCCCAATTTAAAGATAGCGGAAGCAAGATCTAGAGATTTGCCCAAGGACAATTGGACAATTGGATAGTCAACATTGGTGATGGTATTTAGACATCTGGGAGTTGAGACTTGGATTCTAGCTCTGGCACTAACTTGCTCTGAGATCTTGGACAAAATGAAGGGGTGTATTAAATAATCTCTAAGGTTTCTTTCATCTCTTGTAGTCAATGATTCTATTAACCCAAACTCAGTACTTTTTCCAATAGGCTATAATATTCCCCCCAAGTCCCCAGTATCTGAGCACCCAAAATAGTTATTGCTAAACTCCTGTACTAAGTACGCCTTTTATTCCTTAGGCTCTTATTTAGTCTTGTTGACTTGACTTTAATAGACTTTAACAACCTTGGTTTTCTGACAGTCTGACCCAAGTCAGATTAAAAGCAGACAAATAGAGCTTGGCAGACTGAATAATGGCTATTACTATTTAATGCATGTTACTCAAGGCATGCACGGTAATAACCAGGGAGAGGGACAGTTAACAATTCGACTTTAAAGAAAGAGATGGGAAATTAAAAAAAAGAATAGACATAGAACTTTAATTGGATGTCCCAAAAATCTAAGTGCAATTTTTTAATCTTTAACAACTTTTTCTTAGCTTAAAGCTATTAAAGTTTAATACAGCATTAAGACTTTTAGGACGTCCCTCATAATAAAGGACATTCTGAATGTTGACCCTGAAGGTTCAATTGTACTGAGTGTTTAAAAGGCAGGAAAGTGTGTAAACTACCATATTGGTCTTAATATAGGCAGCACTTTTCCTCAAATCACTGGTTGGTTAAAAATTGGGATGTGGCTTACAAGCTTTTTTTTTTCTTTTTTTTTTTTGGTTAGCATATACCAATGTACTTTTTTCCCTTTCAAAGAGATCTCATTTTAGAAGCATGGCCTATATTTGGGAGGACCAATATCTGGACCAATCTGGCATATATTCATTAAATAAAGGCTTTTTCTGGTACCTCAGTGTCTCTTTGCCAAGGTCAAGTTTGATCATTATAATCACACTGTTCAGTTTTGTTGTTGTTGTTGTTGTTTTTTCTTTCCCATTTCCATTGTAGTAATTGTGAATATTTTTTTCTTGGTTCTACTTATATGTCACTTTGCACCAGTTCATATAAGTCTTCCCATGCTTCTCTGGATTCTTCACATTGATTATTTCTTCTGCCAGAATAGTCTTCCATCACATCTATGTATACAATTTATTGAGTTTCTTTTCAGTGGATGGGGTTCTGCTTTGTTTCTAGATCTCTGTAACTAGAAAGCATTCTGTTATAAATGTTTTAGTGTATATGAGACCCTTCTTTTTATCTTTGACCTCTTTGGGTTAAGGGTTAAATTTTTATCATCTGGGAGATTTAATTGCATAAAACATCTTGTTCCCAGAAGAGAATGAGATACTTAAAATGAGATAGTATTTGTTAAGCACTTTGCAAGCTTTAACATGCTAGAGGGGTGCTAGTTAGCTATTATCTCTTTTCTTTCAGTCCCTTCCACTACTCACATCCTTAATTTTGTTTTTCCTTAGTAGAATATTCACCTACCTTCAAAGCTCGATTTGTATTACCTCAGATAGGAAATGAATCTTGATCTCTCAGTTGCTAATACCCCCCTTCCTTCAGGATAGTATACATATTCTATACCAATATGTGGTATTTAATTATCTTGGTATATGTTGTTTTCTCCTATAGAATATTAACTTCTTAAGAGTAGCAGAGACTGTCTTCTGTGTCTTTGTACCTCTAGTGTCTGGAACATAAGTGGCACTCAATAAATGTTGCTTTTTGTTATTGAATCATGGGCTAGAACTTTTCTAGGGCTTAACACTTTTATTGAGTAATTTACTTACATTGCTTTTCACTTCTCTCTCTGTGGGCACTGTATGAATAATATCCATAGTTATCTTGGCTTCTGCAAATTCTCTTGACATTCTGGGAGTTCATTCAGGGGACCCTGGGGCCTTGTTAGGTGTTTGTGACTTTGAAAGTGGTCAGCTCTGTGGTTTGGGTAAGGAAAACACCAAAACATTCCTCCTCAGAATTTCTGATATTCTCATTCCCCAATGAAAAACCTGACAGGATATATCTTTTAGATTCTCTTGTGGATACTGAGTTCAAGAAAAAGAGAGAAAAAGAAAAAAAGAGCCATTCTCAGGGTTTTGATAACATCAACATTTTCTTTGACTAACTTTCTTCTGAAGGAAAAGGGTTTTCTTTTTTTTTTTTTAAATCTGGAGTCATACTCCTTAATGCAAAACATCTGTCAGTCATCACTGTCATTCCTGAGTGGTTGGCTTTATAGTAGTATGACATTCAATCTGACATAGATTCTCATCCCTCCTTTTCCAGTTGGTGGACAAACTTAGGACAATTTTAAAAATGTAACTGAAGCCAAATTTATTGGGATGAAATTTTGAAATACAGTTGGTTGGTTCCTGTTCTCAATTGGGATGGGACATATTTCCTGTAGAATGGGTCCTTGAGAGGCTCTGGTTGGGGCTCCTTTAGGCCTAAAGGAAGGTTTCTACCTTACAGCTCATCACTGATCCTTACTATTTTAAGATGTAAGCATTAGCATTTGGGATGATCTTCCTTCAAGATCCCAGAGGATTGAATAGGGATTTGGTCTTTCCTTATGTACCAAAAGGTTGCTTAGTTTCTCAACTGGGTTATGAGGTTCCATTTAGTTTTAGTTATTTCCAAGATCTATATCACTATCTATATCTATATCACTATCTATATCTATGACACTCATGGGGTCAGAGGTCTAAATTATAATTTAACTTTATAGCAGTCCTTGGGTGTAGATATGTGGGGAAAAAAGCAAAGAAAACATTCTTATTTGCCCACAGACTCAGAAAGATAGGAAAAAAATTTCAAGTGGGTATTTTATTCATGAGCTCATCATGGGGATTAGTGGAGATTAAATCAGTTTAGAAATTCTAAATCAATGATAAACAAGAAATCACTTTAGGACCAAAAAAACCCCAACAATAACAAAAAAGAAATTCAAAAAATATACATGCACACATTTTTCTATTCGAATAGAAGTCTTTTCTGACTAAAATCACAAAAATAAAACATATAAGTATAATAAGAAATATATGAGAAGTTCATTGGTCTAATATGTGAGCAGTAATCTATTTACTTCTGGAAACTGCTAGTAAAACATGTGTCTGAGCAAGAGAGTCATCATCAATACTTAGCCTAGCGTCTGGCATATTGCAGATACTTATTACTTGTTGACTTGAATCATTAGTTTTGCTTTTCTCAAGAGTTTTACATGTAGATTATTGGAATTACAAGGGACTTTAGAAACTGTGTGGTTCATCCTTCCATCTCATGCAACAATCTTCTCTATAGCATCCCTGCTGTGAGGTCACCTAGCCTTTACTTGAGTGTGTCTAGTGATGGGGAAGTCAGTGCCTTACAACATGACTGATTCTATTTTTAGACAACTCTACTAGTCAAGGAGTTTTTTTCTTATACTGAGTTGAAATGTTCTATTTAATGAATACTTTGGGGCAGCTAGGTAGTGCAGTGGATAGAGCACCAAACCTAGAGTCAAGAAAACTCATCTTCCTGAGTTCAAATCTGGTGTCGGACACTTACTAGTTGTGTGACTTTGTGTAAGTCACTTAACCTTATTTACCCTAGTTTCCTCACTTGTAGCATGAGCTGGAGAAGGAAATGGCAACCCATTCCAGTATCTTTGCCAAGAAAACCCAAATGGGGTCACAAAGAGTCAGACACAACTGAAAAATAACTGAAAAACAACAATGAACACTAGTCTTAGGTCTGTTCTCTGGAGGTACACAAATGTACTACATTTGTGTTGTATATATATATATATGTTACATAATTATAAATTAAATTATATAATGTATTACAGAATACATTCTGTCTGTGACTTGGTAGATCAGTTCTAGGGAGTTGTATGAGGGAGATAGAGGTTAAGTGACATGGTCAGGGTCACATATTTAGCAAGTGCTAAAGGTAGAATTTGAACCCAGTCTTCCTGATTTCAAGACCAGAAAACTATCTGCCATATTACACTCTCTGTTATGTACATTGCATAAGAATGATCCTTTTTTTTTACATGAAAACCTGTTAGAATTGTGAAAATAATAGTCATCTTTTCCACTAAGTTTTATCTTTTGCAGTCTAATCATCCCTAGTTCCTTTAACTGTTTCTCATATAATACCCTCAAATCCTCTCATCATCCTGGATACATTACTCTGGACAGGTTCCAGATTGTTAGTATTATTTCTTAAATGACAGATATAGAGCTAGATAAGTTGTATGACCAGGCCTCAAAATATGGTGGGACTCTCATCTTCTTTTCTGTGAACACTATATGTATATTTCTCCAGAACACAATTCCTCTAATGCCTCATCATGGGTTCTTGAAGCCCATTGTCAGCAGAACACAAGCTAAGGAAGTTTCCATCAATCAGCAGGGCTCCAAATGTGATTGTGGTGACAAACTGTCTGCTAAGGACCAACCTAGTTAAATAAAAACTCTTTGATAGAAAGCTGGCTTCTAGGTGATGAATTTTTTTGTCATTACAAAAGAGATAACAATAGAAAATGTCCTCAATTCTAGGTAGCTCCCTTTCACATCTGCAATGACAATAGTTAAAAAAAAATGAGACAAGGTGCAAAGAACGGCATAGTTTTTTAAAAGACCCTCTATAATTGTTGATTTATGTAAATGTTATTTTTCTAAATGTGAGATCTTTGTCTAGTGACAGAGGAGATGGCACACTACTGGCAGAACTAAACCACAATGACATTGACATTCTTCCTTTATGCAAATTTGCAAATAAATGCAAGGATGCTTTATAGGTTCTCTTCAGAGAGGCAAGTAATGGAGTTGTTGTACTTGGTTTCACTGTGCACCCAAGGACACCATGAAACATCGTTGCATAGGACACTTGACCATCTCACCCAGGGGTGGGGAACCTGTGCCCTTCTAGGTCCTTGTGTGCAGTCTTTTGAATGAATCCAAGTTTTACAGAACAAATCCTTTTATTAAAGGAATTTGTTCTGTGAAGTTTGGTTGCACTCAAAGGGCCACATATAAGGACCTAAAGGGCCACATGTGGTCTCTAGGCTATAGGTTCCTCACCCCTGACACCAATTAGTGCTCTTCATATACATAAACAAGGAAGTCTCCATGAACATAATTGTAATTAACACACTACTATCCATTGCAGAGGACGAGGAAGTAAAGGAATCCTATAAAGAACTTGACCAGGTCTTTGAATCCAAGTCAATACACACACCTGGATTCCCAGTGATTTTGATGTGAAGGTGGACAGAGGGGAATATGGTAGAGAAATCTGCTACAAAATAAGATTTGGAATTAAGAAATGAAAGAAGTAAAGCAGAGTTCTCAGGACTCTAGGGCTGATATGTCATGAACCTTTCCTTTAAGAAGAGAGCCAGAAGGTGATGGACACGTTAAGCATTGATCAGCACTGCAAAAAATGAGGACATCTTAGGATATGATTGTTTTCTGATAAGGGAATCATTTCAGGATTGAAATGTGTGCAACCAGCTTATCGACCTGTCAAATGAAAGGTCAAAATCGAAACTATGTAAGAAGAAAAGACATTTGAGAGGTGTGGAGAATACACGATTCTATTGTGTTTACTATTTGTTGATCAGAAAAAAAGCATTTAATTTAAAGGCTCTCTTCCAACAAGTTGTCTCCCACTTGAATGGTGTAAAGATCCAAGAGAATGCCTTAAAAATAAAAAAAAAGAGATAATTTTGTTTAATGACTCATTATCAAAATTGTTAACAGGATTTTACTGAGCCAGTCTCCAACCTGGGAACCGAGCAAAGCAGGCCTAGAGATGGGAGTGTCAGTAATCAAGTAGCAGTTTAATTAATCACGTTCGAAGTGAGGAACACTCTCCAAGCTGGAGTAAAAGCAGAGCTTATATACATAAATCAGAAATGGGGAAGGGGGGCAGGGAGGGTGGATCCCAAACAATCATTTCCAGGGCTTGAGTAGTTTCCCACCATGGGACCACAAGTCCACGATACCAGTGTTCTGGAGTCCTGTGGGAACAGTATTGTTCAAGTCTTTGGGGGTTGTTACTTGGTGAGTCACAGAGCCACAGGTCACAGTTCTGTGATGGCAACAGGTTCTACAATCTTCGATTTGCTTCACTTACCGTGCAAAAGCACAAGAATGCAGTGATTGTGAAAGTGTTGTCAAGGGTTTGATTGATCATTACAAGCTGCATTGTAAGTCTCTGACTCCCAAGCCAGAGTCTCCTGAGAAATCGAAATTATTAGTATTTTCATCACATATATTGTATTGATTAACATGAAAATCATAATTCCCTTCAAAAAATCAAAAGAGGAATGAAACAGAGGTCTTTTGCTTCCTAAAGACGATTTCCATTCTTATGGAAGATGACCTTCATGAAGTGCAAATGAAAGAAAGATTCTCTAATGATGGTGGGGTTCTCTAGAAGCTTCTGATGGCAGATGATATTGGGCTAATTGCATTAAAACCTGGAACACTGTAGGCCATTTTCTATGAGGTTGATGGTAGCTACTAAAAAGAATGTGTATTGCCTAGGCTATGATATAGTTTCATAGGCTGCCCACTGAGTCAGTCATTGTGTGTGGAAGTGTGTGTGTGTGTGTGTGTGTGTGCAGTCACATTCTCGTGTTGTTGTTGATCCTTTGTTCTCAAAGAGGACCAATGACATCAGGAGGGTGATGTTTTGATTTACAAGTGAACTGGATTTAAGTGAAGCAGAACTGCCCAAAGTCATCAGCCTCACTCTCTCCTCCAGAGTCTTCAGAGTCCAGTGGCAAGACATAGGTCAGGATGACTGATGACGGTGCAGGATGCAGTGGGAGACCTTGGCCTTTTTAATCTAAGGTTTTTCCTAGGTCTCAGTTTGGCTGGGGCAACACCTATTCAGAGATTAAAATCAAGGTAATTGAGGTAAAAGATGGCCTAGTTTACCTTCACAAAAGAATCGGTATGGGAGGAGAAGACCCTCCGAGTTTCTGGCCAGAACAGATACAGTTGGTATTTACACTTACTCTGAGCCATCAAACCCAAACAATGAGCAAGTGAGGTTTGGGCTGGGACCTGTTATTGGCCAATCAGTGACAGCCAGAGTGATTTGGGTTTAAAGGCACAGTCAGGTAGCTCCATTTGAATCCCAATGGGCTTTATCAAAGCCTGATTTTTCAGAGCCATATTTCAAGAAATCATAAATGAAACTACATGAGAAAAAAGAGTTAATTGACCAAGTTTTTTGGAAAAAAAAAAACACCCAATGGTAGAAAATCCAGCCTCCAAACCCTGTTATCTTGTGAAATATGAGCAATTAAAATGTATATTCCTTTGGACAGAGCACCCACACATGAGTGACTCCCCATGTGGATAGAGGAGAAGTGGAGGAGGAGGAAGGAAATAGCAGCATTTTAAAATTCTGAACTGGCCTGTTAGGTTCCCAGGGAGGCAGCTACTACTATGCACAGATTGTTGCTTGTCCTTCATCAGGAGGAGGATGTCTTGACTTGCAAGTGAATTGGATTTAAGTGAGGTAGGGTTGTACAAAGTCACCAGCCTCACTCTCTCCTCCAGAGTCATCTGAGTCCAGTGGCAAGACATAGGTCAGGATGACTGGTGATGGCTCCCGATGCAGTGAGAGACCTTGGCCTTTTTAAGCTAAGGTCTTTCTCAGGTCTTAGTTTGTCTGAGACAATACCTAGTTAGTGACTAAAGATTAGGTAAGAATTCATTCACAAGTGTATAACTTGGATAAACACTGCAGCTCTGGACAATGAGTTTGTCCCAAAGTTGAAAAGGCAGAGAGCAGATTGTATCATATTGGGGAAATTGTGAGCAGAAGAAATCACATCTTCTTAATATAATTACTCTTCTGATGATCCTGTGTGACTGTGTGGTATACCATAATGTAAAAAAAAATTAGAATTGCAGGTGACCCAAAGTAAGCTTGTTACCAGCAATGACTGGTATGCAAGAGGTTATATAAAATATATTGAGACCGTATGTGACCAGGAAAAGAGAGGGAAGGCTCCTGTAGTGAGAATGAGGGTTTTCAGATAGGTAGTTCAACTGATGGATTGACACTTGATACCATTATTAAAATCCCAGAGGAAAGCCTCCATCAAATTGGGTAGGTCTTCTGTAGGATTTATGGAAGGACATGGATAAAAAAATCACACATGATGACTTGGTTGAATTGCTATCTATACTGGTGGGTTATCAGATGGACAGTTTAAGTAATGGATTAGCATCCAGTACCATTATTAGAATCCCAGAGGAAGGCCTCCATTAAATTGGGTAGGTCCTCTAGTGGATTTATGGAAGGACATGTATAAAACAATCACACATGATGGCTCAGATGAATCGCTATATATACTGGTGGAAAAGAATACACAAACTGATGATGTAACGGATATTGAAATAAGTATGCCCATGCTAATTTATTTAAAGATCACACTAGCTTTTTTGGCACTTAATAAATACTTGTTGATTGATTAATACAGCACTGTTGTTCAGTTGTGTCTGAATCTTCATGATCCCACTTGAGGTTTTCTTGGCAAGGATATTGGAATGGTTTGCATTTTCCTTCTCCAGCTCATTTTACAAATGAGGAAACTAAGGCAAATAGGGTTAAATGACTTGCTCAAAGTCACACAACTAGTAAGCATGTGTGACTGGATTTGAACTTAGGTTTTTCTGACTCCTGGTCTAGTGCTCTGTCTACACACCACCTAGCCACCCCAGTTCATGTTAAACTCAAAGTGAGTTAAGACCCGTAATTCTTTTACATATGGAATGTTAAATATCTCCCATAGTGTATTTGGGCAGCTGATTTTTTGAACCTAAATATTCCTCAGGATTTTTAATTGAGTTAGTTCATCATTTTAGCCTACTTTAAATTTTATTTAATTTGAGACTGGATCTCCTTATCTTGCCCAGACTAGAAGTTCAGTGTCTACTCACAGGCCCAATCGCACTGATAATTATCAGGGAAATTTTGAACTTCTCTGTCTGAAATGAGCCAAGCTGGTTTGGTCCTCCTTAGGCAGCCTGGTGGCCCTCTACTCTTGGGCTCATGATACTGGTGCAAGGCTTAATGTGTATACCTGATCTGCTTTAGCCCTCTTACAGCTCAAAACTCCCAAGCTCAAGCTGTCCACCAGCTTCTGCCTCCATTAGTACCAGGAGTTATAGGTTTATGCCACCATGACAACCCATTTTAACCTGATAAAGTATTTATGGATTTTGATTCTGTCATCATCATCCAATTGGTATTAGCTATCCCTTAAAATTTTATATCATCCACATATTTGGTAATTGTGGTACCCTGTGTGACCTTGGGCAAGTCACATAATTTCTCAGCCTTAGTTTCTTCATATATGAAATAGAAATAATAATAACACCTACCTTGAAGTATTGTTGTGATTATCAAATGACATAATATATATGAAGAACTTTGTAAACCAAAGTACTATATACATTGTATCTATTCATTATTATTATTGTTATTGTTACTATTCCTTCACTCAGGCTATTGATACAAATGTTAAATAACATAGAGACAAGGACACAGCATTTGAGTACCCCACTGGAGATCTCCCTTTGAGTTGATATTAATCCATTAAATCAAAACTCAGTGTTAGGTTCTGTTAGGTCATTAGACCAATGTCAAATTAGCCTATCTGATATCTCTCCATCTCGTCTATGAAGATATTGTAAAAGAATTCATCAAATGCTTTGCTAAAATCCAGATAATTCTGGATTTTGTATATCATTATTTGTCTAGAGACATGATTTCTGCTATTTCTGGGGCTTGGGTGGTTGCATGCTTTGGGAATGTTTATAATAATGTCTGATATTTATACAGCATGTGAAGATTTGCAGAATGTTTTATCTATATTATCTGTGTTTTATTTACATGATCTCTTTTGAACCTCACAGCAGCCCATGAGATTGGCATTATATGGACTAGTCACTTTTTCCAAATTAGGAAACAGACATTTAAAGAAGTTAAGTGATTTGTCCCTGCTTGCATAGCCAAGGTAGGTAGTATATGAACCTAAATCCACCTGACTGCAGGGTCTAACTCTTCCAGTTGACAAAGTATCATTTGTTGATCTCTGGCAAATTCTGATTAGGAGAAAGCAAACTACTATTTCCTGGCTGGGTAGATGGAAAAGTGACTACTATTAGAGTTTCACTGGCATCCCTATGATTGATGGGGATGTATATCTTAAATGTGGAGATTTTCAATGTGAAGAATTCTGCCTCATCAGTCATATAAATTTTTCATGTCTCCTTAAATGCTAAATTCCAATCTCCCTCCTGATGTTTGACATGACTCTTCAGTTTCTGTCTTTGTCATTTTCATCCTCTTCCTTCAGACAAATGTAGATTTTGATATATTGTGGTCACCTTGGTGCTTCTGAAATCATTCTTTCTACATTTATTCTAAATTTCATAGGATTTGGAACTGACAGGGATCTTAGAGCTTATGTAGGCTAACTCTTTCTTTGTACAGGATAGGAAACTGAATCTCTGAGCAATTATAACATTCAGTACTTACAGCTCAGTCATCAGAGACTTTCAAATTTAATCATCTCATTTTACAGGGGAGAAATTGGAGACCCAGGGATCTTAAGAGAATTGTCCAAGGTCACACAGGTAGTAAGCATCAGAGAAAGATTTGAACCTAGATTCCCTGACTCCAGAGTCATTGCCCTTCCCACTGCACCACCCTGCCCCCCATGAAATATGTTCTCTAAGATCACAAGATGGCAAGAAGCTGAGCTTGGATTTAAACACAGGTTCTCTGACTCCTGAGCTAGTTATCTTTCTTCTTTAGTATGCTGCCTTCACTTGAGTCCCTCTAGAGCTTTGTTTTTCTTAATGGGAAAGGAGATTGCACCCTGGATTCACTGTCTTTGAGTGTCCTTGAAAAGTCTTTTGTTTGTAACCCATTTATTTTTTAGGACTTATTTATCACAGCTAGGTCTAGGCAGGGACAAGAGACTGGGCAATTACAATGAATGTGAAACCAGAAAGGGTGTGCCCTTACAGCACCTTCTGTGGGTTATTCCTCTTCAGAGCATGGACTAAGCCTTTTATTTCTATGGTGAATCCATACCCTCAACAGTCAGTAGATTAAAAATTTGAATGGGGAACAATATAGGAATGGGGAAGATCAGGAATGGAACCTCACATTGAATTCACACAGGAAATGCATTACAAGTTATATTTGTGGGTTGCTTCACAATCGCTTGGCCTATATACCATCCATGAAGTCATCAAGTCACTGTTTGTGGAATTTCAGTGATATAGAACTCAAAACCTTATGATACAGTACATTCCATTGTTTGACAGTATGAAATATTAGGAAGGAAGAACTTATGTTGAGCCAAAACTCACTTCATGGAAATGTTCACCCATTGGTCCTAGTTCTCTGCCTCTGAAATCACAAACACTGACTCGACCTTCTTCATGATGGCCTTCCTAAAATTTGAAGACAGTGATTATGTCCTTTTTTATTGTAAGTCTTCTTTGACATAGGCTAACCATCCTGAATTCCTTCAAAGGAATGTCATTTGACATTATTTTGAACCCTTTCATCATCCTGGTCTCCAAATGTAGATGGTGCAAGAATCATAAGGATGTGTACATTGTGAAATGAGAATTATATTTTTCTTTCTTGTGACCCTGAATCTGTCCCTCTGGCCATGGGATATAGACTACCTCCATTCATAGCTGACTATTATTGGTGGATTTGGGTACAATCATTTGCCTTTGATCCCAACATCAATTTTTTTAGTAGCCAAGTTGTATAATATATGATATATTATATATATAGATACATACATATATATGTATACATATATTATATATATATTTTTACCAATTACCTAATGAGACTGTCCCCCACATGTAGTAAAACTGTCTTGATGTGTGACTCAAAGGGAATCTAGAACAGACATATCTAGTGTCTCCTCCCTTATGCTTCTCTGTTCTTACCAGGAGGAGAAGTAGGAGGTTGAGGCCAGCAGAGGCTGGCCTCTTTGCTCTTATCAGAGAGGGAGGGTACTGGGCTAGAAATTTATCTATCAGTCTCTTTAAGAATTATTAGTCATGGGGAAGTAATTCTTAGATTAAAGCTAAACTCCTGATCACTATTTCTTAATGAAGAAAGGAGCATCCCTAGATTTATATCCAAGGCTTGACCCCTTTACCACAGATACCAATTCCACAATGAACACATAAACACTCATTGGGTTTCAAATGGGTTTCTTTGCAAGTAGCACAGAAACTAATTTATTCAAGTTGATAGCAAAAAAGAAGTCAGAGGAAGTATGCATATAAGAATATAAGCTAGATAATACAGAGTGAAGGAACTCTCCCATTGGAAGTGAGGTATATCAGCTTAACCAAGAGAGAGAGAGTCCAGGATCTCATTTAAGGGGTAAATTCTCCAAAGTTTTTAGTGGACCAAACTAGAGATAGGGCCATGACAGAGACTGCCAGATCCTTTCATGTTGGTTTCTTCACAGAATCTTTTTCTCCTTTCAGCAACCTTACGCAGAGTTGGCATTGTTCATCTCTCTCAAAGCTGGAATCCAGAAGAACCCAAAGAGACTAAAAAGCGTGGATCTCTCCTCTCCCTTGAATTTTCTAGGTCTGTCCCTGCCTTTGCACAAGCATGGGGCATTAATCTCTACCAATGAAGACAGAGTTTCATACCAATGTGCTTTGGGGCTGAAGTTATACCTCTAAAGTCTGTGCTAGGTAGCCAGCATAGGAGGGAGAGGTATAAAGAGGAAGCTGAGCAGGTATAGAGGAAAGAGTCTGTACAACGATGACATGTATAGGGCATTGCTTGACTGACTGAAATGGGATAGTTAGCTTTAAGAGAAGACAGTGGAGTCAGAGTCATTATCTCTAAATATTTTAAGGGCTGTCATGTGGAAGAAAAATTAGACTTAATCTATGGGACACCAGAGGGCAGAACTATTAGCAAATGGCAGAAGTTACAAGAAAGTAGATTTAAGTTTAATGTTAGCAGAATTTCTTATCAATTAGAACAATCTGAAAGTGGAATAGGAGGCAGGGAGGGAGCGAGAGAAAGAGCGAGTTTTGTGTCACAGGATGTATTCAAATAAAGGCTGGATGAGCACTTGTCTAAGATATTGTAAAAAGTGGATTCATGCCTTGGTTTAGACTTGATGATCTTTGAGGTCCCTTCAAAATCTGTGGTTTTAGTTTTCATAGTTAGGCTCATCATCTGTATGACCTTTACTGGGTTCAAGTGTTCTGGCATTTCTTAGTCTTCTACTTCTTTCCCAGAATTGAAGACTGTTTCACCATTTGTCAATGACTTCGGTTTGGTCTAGGAGTGAGTCTCCAGGCCAAGGACATTCACTTTAATCTATAGTTGGGTTATTTCATCTTCAGCTAACTATATAACAACATAATAAATACAGACTGAATGAAAATACATTTAGAGAGAGTTGTAGAATCATAAAATAGAATTTTAGAGCTGGAAGGGATATTAGAGATAGTACAACCTTAAAGTTGTATAGACCGTTGTCTAAGGTCATAAAGCAAGTCAATGGCAGAACCAGGACTGAACTCAGGTCTTAATTGATAGATAACTTTTTCTACTGCACCATAATACCTTCAAATTTTAGACATGGAGGAAAATTTAGGGATCATCATAACTGATAGACTAATTATACCCAAGGGATATTGATTAATGAATTGATGTCAATTTTGAGGGAGATCTCAAGTGCTCTGGACTTGGCCCTGTCCCATTCAATGTTGATTCAATATTTCTATCAATGATTTGGATAAAGAGGTTGAAGATGTGCATGTAAATTTGAATCAAGATTCAAAAATGTTTAGAAAGGTTGGAATGCTAGGCCAAAAGAAATTGAGTGAAATTTGAATAGGGCTGCATATAAAGTCCTGCATTTCCCCAAGTGCAGGATGGAGGAGGTCTGGCTTAACTGGACTCTGTAATCATCCAAGTGTCATAGCTCCAAAAAGCTAATATGATCTAATTACTGTATTGATAGTCACAGTCTCAAAATTACTCAGTGAGAAATGGAAAGACAAAATGGTATAAAGAATACAATAATTTCTGTAATAAATTCCAGTGGTTCCCTATTATCCCCAGAATCAAATAAAACATTCTTTTTGGTTTTTAAAGTACTTTACAACCTTTCCAGTCTTCTCATATTTTACATGTACTCTGCAATGCAGTGACACTGGCCTTATGGCTCTTCACACAAGACATTCTATTTTCTGATTCTGTGTTTTCACTGGCTTATGTCCATGCCTTGAACTACCTTTCTCCTGGTTTCCTTCAGGTTCTGAGTAATATCTTACTTTCTACAAGCATACTTTCCCATTCTTCCTTAATGCTAGTCATTATAGCCAATTTGTGATTTTGCAATTTATCCTCTATGGTCTATCCAATTTATCTTGTGTACATTTGTTTGTACATCATTCAATCATTTCAGTTGTGTATGACTCTTTGTGTCCGCACTTTGGGGTTTTCTTGGCAAAGACACTGGAATGATTTGCCATTTCCTTCTCTTGCTCATGCCACAGCTAAGGAAACTAGGGCAAACAGGGCTAAGTGACTTACCCACAAAGCCAGTAAGTGTCTGAGGCCAGATTTGAACTCAGGAAGATGAGTCATTCTGACTTCCAGACCAGTGCTCTATCCACTGTATCACCTAGCTGCAGTTGTTTGCATGCTGTCTCCCCCATTAGAGTGCAAGCTTCTTGAGAGCACAGATGTTCTTTCTTTTGCCTTTATTTGTGTCCCCGGCACTTAGCACAGTGCTTACCCCAGTAGGTGCTTAATAAATGCTTGTTGACTTGACTTGCACCATGTTATCACCTATTGTTCATTCTTCACTTTTGAAGGAGACCAATGAAATCACAAGTGATATGTTGATTTGGACATGAATTGGATTTTAGTGAAACAATTACTCAAAGCCTTCAGCCTCACTCTCTCTTCCAGAGTCATCAAAGTCCACTGTCAGGACAAAAGATCCTTGGCTTCTTGGATGTCTGACCAAGCACTAAGTGCTCTACAGCACCTGCTCTGTCCTTCTTCATGGCCATTGGAACAAAATATTCTCATCCACCCATTCTGCTGGAGGAAGTCTTCACATGCTTAGGGTAGTCATCCCCTAACTCACTGATGGATTTAAGGCTTGTTGGTTACCCTCAATCTGGTTTAGCCTGACTATTGAGATGGTTTTTCCAGAGTATGGCTGCTGCTCATGTTACAGATTCCTGGAGCCATAGGTGAGACTTGGGTGACAGGTGGATATCAAAGATGGATGAGCAGCCTGAAAAGGGCTCATAAGCCCTCACACCAGAGGTGCTAGTCCTCCCTGAATACCTGATATTCCCCCTGTGTCATGCTTACATTTATGACTTGCTTACAAGAAGTGGCTTAAAAATACTTTTGAATATCTTTTACATGTGACTAGAAAAGAACGTGGGTCAGTTATGTGAAAATGAGAGACAACAGATATACTGACTAAATACTTGAATGGCTCACTTCAAAATCTCCAAGAACCTGTGATCTCACTGCTGTGGGTGCATCCTCCACTGTTATAGATCATAACTCCTCTAAATGTTCTCAAATCTGTGTGGTTCTTGTCCATGTCTTTGCATAAGCTTCCACAGAGCATCCCCCTAGCCTACTGGCCTTCTTCTAGGTCTTTAACTACAAGATACAAAAAAAATCCCTAGGATACTACAAGAACTGTTCTGCTTCACTAAAATCCAATTCGTGTCCAAATCAACATATCATCTGTGATTTCATTGGTCTCCTTCAAAAGTGAAGAATGAACAATAGGTGATAACATGGTGCAAGTCAAGACAACAAGCATTTATTAAGCACCTACTGGGTTAAGCACTGTGCTAAGTGCCGGGGACACAAATAAAGGCAAAAGAACATCTATGCTCTCAAGAAGCTTGCATTCTAATGGGGGAGACAACACGCAAACAACTTCAGCTCAGTGGTACAGTGGATAGAAAACAGTGAATTGGGGGGGTCATCTGTGGAGGACATATTAGAAAGACATGGACAAGAAAATTGCACAGGATGAGAAAATGTGGAGGGATTGTAGTTTATTTATCCAAATATCGAAGTCAAAGATTCCCATTGATGAATGGGACAATCCCTTCCAGCTCTAAACCCTAAGGTACATTATTTTTATTTACTGAGAAATTTCTGAATATGATTGTGGCACACAAAAATCTAACCGTTTTTACTCTCACAGTATCTCTCAAATCTGATGTCTTTCTACTTACTCAGCTTCCTTCTTACTTCAGATCCTTCTCATCTCTCACCTTGACTACTATGATAGCCTTCTAATTGCTCTCCTTTGCTCCAGTCTCTCTCTATTCCAATTTATCCTCCACGTTGTTGCCCAAAGAGATTTTCCTTAAGCACAGACCCGATCATCCCGCTCTCTTACCCAGTAAGCTCCAGTGGCTCACTGTCCCCTCAAGAATCAAATGTAAACTCTTCTGCTGAGCTTTTAAAGCCCTTTCCAACTGAGCCACCATTTTTCTTTCTGGGCTCATTGGATATCACCCCAGTTCCTGCAAATCAGCCAAACTGGTCTTTTTATGGCAAACCACTCCAGTATCTTTGCCAAGAAAATCCCAAATGGGGTCATACAGATTGGACATAACTGAAAAATGACTGAACAACAACTGTTTCTCACATGTGACACACTGTCTTTTGTCTTCATGCCTTTTCACTGGCTGTCCCCTATGCTTAGAATACACTCCATCCTTGCCTTGGCCTCACTGATTCTTTCTCTTCCTTCAGCTAGTGCTCTCCCTTTAAAACTACATTTTTAAACTACATTCAACTGAACTATTTTGAATTTAATCTCTTTATGCTTATATCTATCCTTGTTGTCTCCCCTATGAGAAGGGAAGCACCTTGCAAAGAGGCTTTGTTTCATTAATTTTATTTAGATCCCTAGGGCTTAGCACAATGCCTGGCACATAGTAGGCACTTATTACATGCTTGTTACTACACTTAGCATCTGCTGCTCTGTGTGGTTTTAACTCCACAGAACAAGATGCTTTATGCCAGCTATCCCTTCCTATTTCCCACCCCTCCTCCATCTTTCCTGCCTCCTTTCCTGTGTTGGCTTCTCCTTTAGATTGGAAACTCCTTGAGGGCAGGGCCTATCCTTTTTACTAATTGTATCCCCAGCACTTAGCACAATGCCTGGCACATAGTAACTACTTAATAAATATGTATCAGATTGGATTATTTGTTTATTGGTTTAGAGGCAATTATATGCCTCTCTCCATTTTTTACTGTATTGATATATGCTACAGAGACTCATTTTAAAAAAGACAGGTTTGCTATTAAATTCTGGACCAGCAGTCTCCAACCTGTTTGCTGAACACTTCTAGGTATCCACAGATTTATTATGTGATCTCTGCGGAACAGAATATATACTAGACATTGTCATTTTTATCTTTATTTTCTCCAGTCAAATATGCTTGTGAATAATGGGTTTTGTGTCAACAGTGTTAATTATCAATGCTCCATTAGTGCCTAGTAAGAAAAATGTTGTAGATGTTGCTGTGATTAATATTCATTTGATGGTATTATTGAATGGATGGCAGCTTCTTGTCATCATGTATTTTTTTAGTGAATGGATACAAAGTATGCAACTACTATCTTGTGGGGGTTTATGCTATTTTTTGAAATTATGACAGCATCTTCATATTTGGAAAGGCCACAAACCATTAGACTAGATTGTGTAAACTTCTAGAGAGCAGAAATAATGTCTTATCCATCTTTGTGTTCCTTTCAATGCCATGAGTAATACCTTGCATATAGTAGGAGTTCAATAGATAATAATTGAATAAATGAAATAATTTATCATCAGGAAAAGACAATAAGGTCTGGCATCCAAAGTCTTTCACAGCTTGGCTTCAACTTGCCTCTCTATCTTTTTCTGCCATGCCTCTTCTTTACATACATGGCTATGATCCTGTCAAATTGGACTACCCATTTTCCTTGTTTCTCAGCTTGCCCTTTCCCCTCTATTCCTTAGCCAATCAGATTACTTTCTATGCTTAGAACCTTTTCTTCCCCACTCTTGTCTCACCTCCATCTTTTCATCATCTTCATCACTTTGATCACCTTCACCATCATCTGACCCAATCTACAAGGCCCATCTCAGGTGCCATCTCCTTTATGACATCTTCCCAATCTCCCCACCTAGAATTCATGTCTCCCTCCCTAGATCTGCAATATCACTTTGTGTAGATCCTGCATGCTTATCACACATATTTTATTTTATTTCATTTTTTGGCTTTTCAGTGAGGCAATTGGAGTTAAGTGACTTGCCCAGGGTCACATAGCTAGTAAGTGTCATGTGTCTGAGGTCAGATATGAACTTGGGTCCTCCTGACTCTAAGGCCAGAGTTCCATCTACTGCACCATCTAACTGCTCCTATCACACATATTTTAATAGCTTTTTTTGGCGCTTTTATTTCCCAGTAGACTGTAGGCCCTTGAGAGCAGGGACTATTTCCTTGAGAGCAGGGACCATTTCTTCATCTCTCTATCTAGTCCATCACAACCATCACACATAGTAGGCACTTGGCAAATATTTGTTGAATAGAACTGAGCCTCAAGACACTGGCTTTCTGTGTTACGACAAGAAAGATGCACTTTGTATTTGGCCCCAGATCACAAGATTTGGAGCTAGGGCTTTAAGTCTTCTTTAAATGCATTATCTGATTAGGGCTTTATACCAAGCCAATGATGTATGTGTGGGGTAGTTTTAACGTCTTATTTTAGGAAACTGAGTGTCATATAACTTCATTGGCTTTCCCGAATCCACACAGCTATTTAGTGGTGGAGAGGATCCAAATCATCTGACCCTTTGATCCAATCTAATGTTCTTTCCACTTAACACCATTTTTCCCATCAAACCCATAGGTGAGTTAGGGGGATGTCTCCCCAAACATGTAGAGCCTTCCCCTAGTAGAAGGGGCAGATGAAAACAGTTTGTTCCAATGACCATGAAGGTGGCCGAAGCACTAGCTGGAGCAGGCACTGTGGAGCACTTAGAGCTTGGTCAGACATAGAAGATGCCAAGGTCTTCCACTGCATTCCAGACTATCAACAGTCATCTTGCCACTAGGCTTCAATAACTCTCGAAGAAAGATCATGAGGCTGACAACTTTGTGCAGCCATTGTGCTTGAATCTAATTCACGTGCAAGTCACGACATCACCCCATGATGTCATTGGTCCTCTTCGAAAATGAAGGATGAACAACAACTTTGTCTATGAGAATATGTGCGTGTGTGCGTGCATGTGTGTGCGTGTGCATGCATACACACACACAGAGGTATGCTTTATGCTAGCATCTTGCTGAACTAATGTTGTACTACAGGTCTCTTACATCTCCCTAACCTTCTTATGTAACTAAAATGATGAGCTACAGAAATATTTCTCCTTCCAAAGTATGTATTCCTGTTGCCTTAGCTGCCAGTTTTTATTAAGTGTGATAGAGGTGGCAATTGAGAGGAACAGAAAAAAAGTCTTGATGGTGATTTTCTGAATGCTTTTTTTCCTCTACAGTAATGTAGTGGAAAGAACACTGAGCTGGGAGTCAGAGGACTGCGTCTACTTCCTGCCCTGTATTAATTTGCTGAATGAGCTTAAGCAAGTCACATTCATCTTCTGAGAGGCAGAGGGGCAGTCAGGTGATCAAGTTATGTATCTGGTCATTCTTGATGTTCCATCCAGTTCAGATATTGTATGATAATAGCCATTATTTATATGATATAGCATTTTAAAAGTTTGTAAAACAATTAAAATATTTTATAAAAAAACTTTACAGTGAACATCATTCCATCCAACAAAGTTTGTTTAGTACCTATTTTCACTTAAATGAATTAATTTCATAGTGCCCAAGAATCGTAGAATTTAAGAAATGGAAGGGTCCTCAGTGACCTTCTAGTCCAAGACATAAATGAAAGGAATCACCACTATAGTATACCTAACAAATGGTTGTTTAGCATTTGCCTAAAGTTCTTCTAGGAGGAGGAACCTACTACATCTCAAGGCAATCCATTGGACTTTTACATGTCTCCGGTTGCTCAGAAGTTGTCCCAGACATCAAAGCCCTTTTTGCAACTTCTGCCCATTCCTTCTGCTTCTGCCCTCTGGGGTCAAACAGACCAAGTCCAATCCTTCCTGCACCTCACAGATGTTTGAATACGTTAAAGCAATCATGTCCCCTCTGAATCTTCTCTTCTCTAGGCTGAACATCCTCAGTTTCCTCAACTGATTTAAACGAATAAAGAAAAAAATTAGTCACTTCCCCGTGTTTATTTTAGCATTCTTCATCTATTTATCATTCTTTTTTCCACCTTTATTGTCATATTAATGTAATAATTAATTAATGTCATATTGTCATAATATGGTTATGTTAATGGTGAGTTAATGTGTATTCTCTTCCTCTAGGTTCTCTCTCTCTCTCTCTTTCTCATTATTTTGTAAAGGTCATTCCCAATTTCTTCATATTCATTATGCCTGATTATTATATATCATGCCTATTTTTCATATAGCATTTTAAGGTCTACAAAGCACTTTACACATGTTCTAATTTGATCCCCACAATGACCTTGTGAGGTAGATGCTATTATTACCCCCATTTTACAGATAAGGCAATTGAGACTGACAGAGGCTAAGTTATTTCTTCAGCATCACGTAACTTGCAAATGTCTAAGGCAGGATTTGAACTCAGGTCTTCCTGATACAAAGGCCAACATTCTATCACATGTACTAGCTCATTTATTTGTATTAGAATGTAATGGGGTAAACAAGGGAAAGAGAATAAACACTTATACAGTGTCTTTTATGTGCCAGGCCCTAAGTGCTATACAAATTTTATCTCATTTGAAAAAACAGGTGAGGCCTCTGGATCTGTGGGACCCTGGGTTACTTCTGATGGGCCATGCAGGCTCTGTTTCAGCACTAAAGGACTTTAGTGTTTTGGGATTATAAGCAACATCCTCATTGGGCACTGAGCCAGAACCCACTTGACCCTCTAGAAGTAGCCCATGGTCCTGCAGATAAGTGGGCTCTTCTTATCCCCCTTCACAATAGTATTCTATTACATTAATAATCCACAATTTGTTGAATCATGTCCCTTATTATTGGATATGCTTCCAGTTTTCAGAAGTATTTTTCATATAATATATATTTTCATATAATAATATATTTCATATAATAACTTATTTGTTCTTCACAACAACTCAGTAAGGTAGGAATTAAGGACAGTTTTACCTTCATCTTACAAATGAGGAAATGTGTTCGAAGAGTGAAGTGATTTGGTTGGGATCACAGAGAGAACAAGCTCTCAAGTAGCAGTTTGATCCCAAGTCTTCC
Organism: Vombatus ursinus; assembly: GCF_900497805.2. Lineage (NCBI taxonomy): Eukaryota > Metazoa > Chordata > Mammalia > Diprotodontia > Vombatidae > Vombatus > Vombatus ursinus. Next base: position 7,158,564 of record NW_020945437.1, on the reverse strand, counting down.
TGATTTTATGTCTGATAGTCTTGCTAATTCACCACATTGCCAAAAGCAAGGCACTTGACTCCAATCTGCAGTTTCTTTCCATTTTGGATACTAAGTCTTGGTGAGTCCCTACCCATCAAGATCATCCCATTATTCTGGGTTGGGTTGCATCTCCCAAGTGGAGTGTGTGTGTGTGTGTGTGTGTGTGTGTGTGTGTGTGTAACTAAATGAGATGCTGACATGGTTATTAATCTGATGAAATTTTACTGAATACATTTCTAGAATGATGTTTTCAATAGCCCTTATCATGCAAATGAAGTTGTCCTAAAAGCATGAAAGGCATTTGGAAAACCCCAAATAGAATACAAGACTGCTGGTAATCAAATCATTGCTTAAGGGAGAAGCATTTGCCCATGTCACCGTATACATCTCAAAGGAGTGCTATCCCAGACCCATTCTCGAAAGCCAATTACAGATCTGTAGAAAACATTTCCCCCTTCAGAGCCATGTGTCGATGGCCAGCATGACAGTGTGTCCCTTTGCTTTGGGGTAGGGGTGGAGAGGGAAAGCAATAGTTCTCTTTTCTGGTCTGTTTTCTTCCATCTGTGACCATGAGAAAATTAGCAGGTCCAAATTTTGATTACCCAGAAATTTTACTCCTAGCATCTCTAGTTATTCATTTTTGATGGACTTTCAGGGACATGAACACAGGAGGCAGGCTTTTGTGAGTACTTCCATCCTCTAGACCCTGGAGGGAGGAGAGTAGGGGATGATTGGGAGAATCTTTTAGGGAGACAAATTAGATAGCCTTGGGTTTTGTCTCCTGATTCAGTGTATTAAAATATAATATACAGAGCCATTCTTAGAGTGACACTGGTCATGGAGAATCACCCTGTAATTTCCAACATTTGTATTTTCATACTTTAATGGATGGTACAATTCTCTAGTCTGCCTTCACATTTGCTGTGGACCAATTCCTTTTGACTTCAGAGACCTGGAAGTGAGTTCCTTAGTGGTGCAGTAAAGACCAACTCCAGAAAGCATGAGTGTAATGGACAGAACACTGGCCTGGGAATCAGGAGCCCTGGTTCTAGTAGTCCATGTTCTTTTACTTGACTAGCAGGATGACCTTGGGCAAGTCATTGTTATTCTCTGGATCTCATTACCCTCATCTGTAAAATGAAGAGGCTGGACTCCATGATCTACAAGATCTCTTCCAGCTATGATATTCAATGTTCTCAAATATGATGATTCTAGGAAATGTAGTCTAATTAAGAGCAATTCAATGACAATTGGAGTTCTTAGTAATACTTTCTTTAGATGGTTTCTTTCCCATCAGAAATATAAATCATTCTTCTTAAATTGTACTTAATGTTTTCTTTACCCAGAAAAGGATACTTGTTTCTGTCCTTTGAGGAAAAATTATAGATTCTGAAAAATTGCAGATTTTAGGAACCAACCATTTTCTTAATCCTACAGAGTGAAAGTGAAATTTCTTCTTCATTATAGATTCTGGCAAAACCTCAAATCTCTGATCTTGTCCTTGGATAGACCATAATGTAAGTGATTTTAAGCCATTTATTTGTTGTTTTTTTAAAAAAAATTTCCAGCTGTCAAAGACACTCTGTCTCTGAAGTTTCGTAAATTGGATTTGCTTTGTCTTGATTAGATTTCCTGAGTAGCTTTGGGACTGGACTGTCAAGTTGGGCTTCACTCTGCTAGAAGGTCACGAACCTCTGTTTGGTAGATCTTTATTAATTAGTCAATGTCTTTGATGTACAATCACTCCTCTCTTTTATTTTTTGGAAAGCAACTTGTGAATCTATCCTGAGAAATGTGAGAACTTGATGTAGATTTGATGACATTGACCAACTCTTAAACTCTTAAATTATCTGAACCTGAAGCCAGAAAACTAGCTCTGGCCCTTAGGAGTTCTCTTCTTGGGTAATCATGTCACCTCTTTGGGTTTTGTGTTCTTTCATCTATGAAATGCAGATGATTATATCTGCCTCAGAAGGGTGGGTGTAAGAGAGGCATAGTGTCTAGAAAAAAGCAGGTCCCTTAGTTCTCTGCTCTATTAGGTCAGATCTACAGTGATCTGGAGTTATGTTAGATGCAGCTAGGTGGTAAAGTAGAGAGAGAACTTTGTAGTAAGAAAAAACTGAATTCAAATCCTGTTTATACATTTACTAGCTTTATAATTCTGGACAGGTCATTTAAGCTCTCCCAGCCTCACTTTCTCATTTTCTAGACGAGGAATCCGTACTCAATAGCCTCTAAAATCTCTTTCAGCTCAGAATCTATGATCTCGATTCTGTGTTCAGTTTAGGGTATCATATTTTAGGAAAGGTATTGAAAAACTAGTGCATGTCCAAAGGAGGGAGCCCACAAGATGGGGAAACTGCAGAGCGTGAGATATAGAGATCAAATGAAGAAACTGAGTAGTATTTAGGGGAAGGGAATAAGCATTAATATAGTGCCATGCCAAGTACGATATTAAGCTTTTACAAATATTATTTCTTTTGATCCTCACAACAACCCTGCAATTTAGGTGATAGTGTCATGCCCATTTTACAACTGAGGAAACTGAAGCAAGCAGCAGTTAAATGACTTGCCGACTGAACGTGGATTCAGATCTTCCTGACTCCAGGCCCAGCACTCTATGCGCTGTACCTTCTAGCTGCCTCTGTTTAGCTTGTAGAAGAGCTGACTTGGAAGATGGAGGCATGGTGGTTACTTTCAACAACTATCATGTAAAAGAGGGATCAAACTTTGTTATGCTTAGTACAGTGGGTGAGGGTTGAGTGGAGTTGTTTTAGGTTCGATTTAAGGAAAAAATATCCCTACCTAATAATTAGACCTCTGCAAGGATGGAATAGACTGTCTTGGGAGTTAATGAGTTTTCCTTCAATGGAGGTCATTAATGTAAGGCTGGATGACCTCCTTTTCAAGACTTGGTCAGGTACAGGTGGGACTATATGGATTCTGAAATACATTTGAATACTGAGATTATGGGAATTTTGAATAATATATCAGATACATTATATTTTGTTGCCATAAATTGCTACATAGATGTCAGATGTTATTATTTTCACTTTAAAAACTATTAACTCATTGTCTGACCCACTGTGGATTTTGAAGAACATCATTTCCCTGTCCCCTTATGAGTAAAGATTCTTTTATTCTCTGCATTTGTGTCCCCAATGCTTACCACAGTGGATGGTTCATAGTAGGCACTTAATTAATGCTTAATGATTGATTAATTGATTTTTTTCCAGCTAGCATTAGCTCAGTTTCTTCCTGAATGTCCTTTAACTTAACTTAAAACATTTCCATCAACTAGAAATAACAGTTTACTTTTTTATTTTCCTTGTTTCATGACCAAAGACCCATTTCTCCTTCTATCCAGAAGGCCTGTGAATGAAGGCCCAAAGGGAGTCTCCAATGCCCCAAATTACTGTTTTCTATTTGGTGCAATGGATGAAACATTAATTGTGAAATAAATTTTCTTTCAGTCATCAGGAAAGAAAGCCAAGTTAGAGAAAATACATAAAGGGAAAAGGAGGTTATAGTTCAGTCATTCATAATTACACAGAAAATTCCATAAATGATATACAGAAGTGTATTCTCAATGCAGCTTCATGCCTCCCGCTTCCTTTTATACTCTTTCCCCAAATAAACTGAAAGCTATACCCAGGTTCAAGGAATTTTGAGGGTTAGTATCTATTCAAATTTATAGCCCATAAGCTAAGACCCAATGTTTCTCTTTTACTAGACCAGATTAAACATTTATTCAAAGCAAAAAAAGCACTTAATCAAACAACATAGCAATGTAGATATGAAGGAAAATTGTCCTATATACATAGGATCACGATCTTCTACAAATTCTTATGTCATAGATGGGAGAGCAATACTTTTCCCTAGACTACTCAGGCTTCTAGGGTTGTGTCTAGACTTTGCATTTGAATTTTCCCCATGTTGCTTTTCTTCCAACAGCACTATCTGTTGTTGGGCTGATTTCTTTGCTGAGCTATTGCTGCAATCTGCTGTCTCTCTCCCGAATTGCTCCTGCTAGCTCCTTCTATGTAGGAAAATTTACATCTCTTTTGTGAAAAGACCCACTTCTTAAGTTATTATTTCTTTTGTGGGTCAGGTCCAAAATTATACCCAGCCAGCATATAAAAGAGTCCCTCAAGTCAAGCTTTTATTTTTGACAATATTGCTTCATCTCAGTGGGAATTCACCTGGACTCATTTGATATTTGAGTTTGGATAAGTAACTCCATTTTAGCTCCAATCACACCCCAGGTACCTAGTTCTGGGGCTATGCAAACTACTGAAGCTGCACTCAACAACTTTGAAAGGGAAGGGTAGAACGATCCACCTTTTCCCTGCATTTTAATAGCTATACCCAGCTCACTGTTCTCCTTACAATAATATTCTTTGTTTTTCTCATTTAAGTTTTAATAATTCTACTACTTTGAGTCTGGAAAATTCCAGAAATATGCCACAGAGACAGAATACAAAGCTACGTTTGGAAACAGTTGTATCTTATTGACATATTCATTTCCAATTCGAGTAGCCACAGTGTCTAGTAGACTTCACAAAGCCCATGATATGTACCATCATTTGATAGGCTTGATTTGCAAAGTCATTATAATTTTGCGGAATTACCTCCTCTAAAAGGGTTCAGGCTAACCTTTATGTTAAAAAGGTGATTTTTTTTCTCCAACTATTTTAAGACCATTCAGAAAGATAGTTTTAATGCATGATTACACAAGGATTTCTTTCCAAGATGACTGTTTATTGCTCACTCATTAAAGAGAACTTAACACAATCTTATTTTCATGTTAATTGCATAGGCCTACATATCACAGATAGAGCCTTGGGTATATAAGAAAATAATCAGTACACTAGCTATGCAAGTAATATTTTATATGCTGTATTTAAAGTAAGGAGTTTTTGGCTGAGATTTCATATTTTAGTCATTGGAAGAAATGGGGCATTAAATTTGCTGAGTCATTTATGCTTCTAAACATCCCTGTGTGGTTATTTGCTGTTTTTCCTTGTTTTAAATCTCTAGCATTTATAAGCTTGTTACAATGCTTGATAGAAGACTTGACATTTGAATTGGGCTTTAGAGGATGAGGAAGAACTCAACAGAGGTGGGCAGTGGAGTTGGGGGGGGCTGGGAAAGGATGCTCTGGAACACGAGACAGAGACAGTGTGAGCAAAGAAGCAAAGCCAGCTAGCTGGATAGCATGCACATAGTTCTTTAAGGCTTGCAAAATGCCTTACAAATACTATTTCACTCAGTCCTCATAAGGTGGGTGCTACTGTCATGCCCATTTTTTAAAATAGGTGAATAGACTGAAGCTCTGAAGTTGTGACTTGGTGAGGGCAAAACAGGTATTAATTGTCTGAGACAGAATTTGAACTCAAGGCTGCCTGATTCCGAGTCCAATACTCTGCCTGCTGAGCCACCTAATTGCCTCTACACAGATGCAGGAATATTTAATACATAACATATATATGTGTGTGTGTATAAATATATATACATGTATACACACATGCATACACATATACACATGTATGTATATGTATATATGTGTATATGTATTTATGTGTATGTATATACATATATATGTATGAGTATATACGTGTATATTTACACACACACACATATACATATATATACATTATATATGTGTATATATATTATATATATATAAAGAGAGAGGGAGAGGAATGGTGAGTAGTTAAATTTCATTGTAGCTCAGAGTATGTGGAGAGGAGTAATAGCTAGGATTTATATAGTGCTTTAATGTTTACAAAATGCTTTCCAAATATTATCTCATTTGATCTGCACAAAACCCCTGGAAGGTAGGTGCCATTTTACAATTGAGGAAACCGAGGCAAAGAGGTTAAGTGACTTGCCCAAGGTCACATAGCTAGTAAATGTCTGGGGATAGATTTGAACTCATTTTCCTGATTCCAAGTCCAGGACTGTATCTACTGGGCCCACCTACCTGCCTCACGTAATATGAGAAAAGGCTAGAAAGTAGGGTAGAATGATGTGTGGAAGGCCTTGAATGCCAGAATAGGAAGTTTGAAATTTACTAAAAACAGTGAAAATTCATCGGAGGGTTTTGAGCAAAGGATAAAACATTGAACTCTATGTGCAAGATGTGATAGTAATATGAAGGATGGCTTTGAGGGGGTGAGAAGGTAGACCAGAAGACCTGAGAGGAGGATGTATGGAACAATAGTAATGGATATCACTATTAGAGTAATAACAGGGGAAAGAGGGGAAGATAAGAATGTGAGATTTTGTTAGGGTAAAATTTTCAAGATTTTGTGGTAATTGGATGAGGGAAAGGGGAGAGTAAAAAATAACTAGCAATTATGTGTTCTATCCCAGTTCTAGAAAGAGTGCTACAGAAGTGTCCAAGTCTCTAGGAGATCTTCTGTTTCCCCACCTCCTTTCCTCTACTGCCCCTTGGTGAGTGGCTATGATTACCTCCTAAGTCTAAGGGGTATGACTGATGTGGCTGTACCCAATTAGAATAATTCCTGAGGCTCTATCTACCAAAACTTTGCCTCCTTCTATTTCACTGAGCCCTGGTCATGAAGCTTTGGCGTAAGAATGCTGACCACCCTGCTAAATGGAAAGATATTCTTGGATACCACATATTATCTTTTACTTGTTAGCTCAGAATTAATAAAGAAATACAATAATACATAATAATAATACATAGGGCAGTTAGGTGACAGTGGATAGAGTGCCAGGCTTGGAGTCAAGATGACTCATGTTCCTGAGTTCAAATCTAGACTCAGATGCAGCTGTGTGACCCTGGGCAAGTCACTTAACCCTGTTTGCTTCAGTTTCCTCATCTGTAAAATGAATTGGAGAAGGAAATGAAAAACTACTCTAGTATCTTTGCCAAGAAAACTCCAAATGGGATCATGAAGAGTCAGACATGAGTGAAAATGACTGAAAAACAACAACAGTACATAATGCTTCTCTTAGGCCTAGGTTAGCTTTGACAATCTATAGCTATGGCCCTAAACTAGTAGTTTAAGGCCTAGACCCTTCAGTAACTATTCCCTTCGCTAGCAATGAGCAACACGCAGTTCAGCTTGTTTAGTCTCCCTGTGGCCGCCATTAGAGTAAGTGAAGTGATGCAGGAGATAAGCACAATACCCAAGTGTTATTTGATTCACAGCATCCAAAAGGATCAATTATCAGAAAAAGGACTCAGGATACTTCAGATTGGTGATATAGCTCTACCATATAATGTGAGGATATAGACTTGGAGGCAATCTCCTCCCCACCCTGCCACCTTTTTTTCTCCATCCTTCCATGTCCTTCTTATAACTCCTGATCATCAGCACATGGGGCCCAATACCTTCATAGGCTATTCCATGTCCTCACCATCTTCTCCTGCTTGGGACCACGTGGGTAGGTGGGGTGTCCCAGTCAAACTGAAAGACTCATTCCCACCTTGAGTACACACTGATATCTTGAACCCTGGAAGAAAAAGAGACAAATATACAGAGAGAAATCAAGACAGAGATACAGAGATAGAGAGAGTGATGCAAAGCACCATCTTCCCCTTCTAAACTTTCTGACACCTTGTATCCTCTCACAATCCACCAACTTGGCTCTTTGCGGTTATGGAGAACTTTTGTCATCTTTTCACCCTGCCCTTCCATCTTTGCTTAGTCCAGTGAAAAATGAAGGAAATTGTAACAGCAAGAGAGTAGCTACCACAATGGGTCCTATGGTCCTTTGGGAGTCATCTGTGTGGAGGAGCTATTGGAAGCCATGGTAATGAGTCAGTGTTCTCCAAGAGAATACGTAGAAAAAGAGAGAAGAGCAAAAACTCTTCCCCTTTAAATAGTTGGGAAGACAGTGAGGAACAAAGCCAAAAGAGTACAATGTATAAGAAGTCAAAAAGAGGAGAGAGAATCTGGTAAGAGACACTAGTCCTCAGAGTCACATGCTGCATGAAGGTCAAGGAAGAGAAAGTCTGAGAAGAGACCATTGGAATTGGCAATGAGGATGCTTGAGAGCACATTTGTCACATTGAACCTGGAGAATGACCCTGCAAAGTCAGTAGTGAAAATATTTTTATTACCTTTTTACAGCTGAGGAAGCTGAGATGCAGAGAGATGGAATATCCTGTCAGGGTCCCACAGCTATTAAATGACAAAATTGAGACTAGAATCAAGGTCTCCTGAATTCCAATGCTCTTTCTATCATAACATATTGTCTCAAACCTTTGGCCCAGTTGAAACAGAAAGTTGTGGGAAAAGACAGGCCTTCCTCAGACATGCAGCAGAAGGAAACTGGAATTCCACACTCTTGGAAATTGTGTAAATTGCTTGATATTACTGGCAATTAGACCTAAGTTTGGGGAAAACCAAAAGAGGTCAACCTGGCCATGCCATTTAAAGTAATTCAAGAAAATTTATAAAAATATTGCACAAATTACATAATGAGCTGATTGCTGGTAATAGTGTTACACGATAACAGGTCCAGGAACAATATGGTATCAATCTTGGGAAAGTCACATGAAGCCATTGCAATTGTAAAGGCCCAAACACATGTTCATTTTGTGTTAACTGGAGAAAATAATATTTAGTAGAAGGCAAGAGTCAGCAGAATGTGAGGGAGATGTAAGCCCTGACTAGAAGTAGGCCAGCAATTTGTTTAGAAAAGGAAGGTAGGTTATGGGTGAGAGATTTCCATGCAAGAAAATAGAAATCTCAACAAATATAGTTCCTCAACTTTTATAAAGGACTACTATATGCTTAGCACTGGGGGAGAAGATAAAATTTAGATAATCACTGTCATTATGGAGCTGACAGTCTAGTAGGAGGATAAGTCACAAACAAGTAACTATAATTAGGACATAGTGTTATATGATTAGTACCTTAGAGAGGAGCAAAGCAAAGTGGGATGTGAATTCTGGGGAGAGATTGAAGATAAGTGAGAGAGTGAGGCTGATAAAAGGGACAATCTGCTGGAGAAGACAGGATGGAATGTGTGTATGAAGAAGGATGTACCTTGGCAAAAAAAGGCCACTCCATTATGTGGACGGAGGTGAATTGTAGAGGACATTCTACTGGGGGAAACATGAGTTGGGGGTAAGGAGGAGGGAACTCGTGGTAAATAACTTCAATTTTCAATGTAAAATATGAGGCAAGGTTCTCAGCTGAGAGGATGGGAGGAAGGAGAGCATGAGGGTTTGGGGAAGGATAAAAAGGTTTGATAAAGTGATCATGGCAAATGGGACAGTGAGTCAATTAGGAAGGTGTAAAAAAATTGCTTTGCTTCAGTGAGGCTCCAATTGAGATTACATAACATAAATTTATAGTGGATCCGGGCAGCACAGTTTTGCGATTTTCTCCAGCTTCATTCAGTAAGAGCTGGTGGGAATAATATCACCTTATAAGGAGATCCTCAGCAGAATATTCCTGGGATCTTTGTGTGTCCCTGATCTAAGGAGTGGGTCATTCTTCCCCAAGTTTTACATAATTTCCTCCTGAGCAAATAGTTTTTTTCTTGTTAAGAATCAGATCTAGAATAGAAATTCCTCTTGTTGGTTCATCTGTCTTTTGAAGGATAGAATTCTTGTCAAGAATTTTTTAACTGCCTTGCCTTTGAGAGAGGGAGAGACAGAGACAGAGAGAGGCAGAGACACAGAGACAAAGATAAAGAGAAAAAGACAAAAACACAGACAGAGGCAAAGACAGAAAGAAAGCCCTAGCAGATGTTAGGAACATTGTAGGCTCTCAGCTCTACTTCAACATGCCCTGTGCCAGATTAGTGATATGTTTCTTGAATTTATGTATTTCCTGAATGGATGTTCAGGTGTTCTGAATGATACTGGTCTCTAATAATAACATCACTTCTACTTGTGCTGCCAATGACCTTTGCCTAAAAAATTCCCCATCATGTTTCCCCCCGGGGTTCCTGGATTTCCCTACATGAGTAGATTTTTGTAATGTATAAGAGTCTATCCTTTTCCTTTTGAATAAGGTGTGCCATTGCAGAAGAGAGGCAGAATAATGTAACAGACAAAGAAGACTTGGGTTCAGAACTGACAGATATTGTCTGTGAGACATTGGGCAACTGGTTTAGCCTCAGTGATCTAGGCAACTTCCTAAGACTGTAAGTTGTAGAGAAGTTATCACCTTGCCCAGGTAGAGGGAGTTTCCCCACCTACGAGTTGCCTATACCTAAGAAATCATGAGTTCATGCCCTGTCCCTCTGCCCTCCCAGAGTCACATCCTGGGCATGTTACATTCTCCTCAGTGACGAGCATGAAGCCAAATTTGCCTCCATGAATTAGTTTCTAGTTCTTCCTTATTCACATTCAGACTTTGTGAATTTACACAGAGAGACATGTGAGGCCATGGGTTTTATTGCTGAATTTCTTGTTAGCTCTTGTCTTCTGTCAATTGCCAATCCTTTCTTACTCTAGTCTACCTGGATTGCATCAATTACTCTCTAGGATAGCATAAAGGCAACCTAGAGATATATCTGTATCTTAGCTATGCCATGATAACATAGAGAAGCAGATATAATATATAGAAAATAGGAAGTGTTTGGAGTTGCAGTCAAAAGAGATGAGAATTTTAACTCCTCTCCCCTAATACTTACTAGCTGTGTGAATATAGACAATTTACTTAAAATTTCTGAGGTTCAGTGTCCCCATTCTGTCAAGTGAGGAAGATAAACAAACAAATAAATAAGTATATGTGTACAGATAGCGTGTCTACCTCCTAGGATCCTTGTGAGGCTCGAATGAAATCATATAAAATGTAATCATGTAAATCATGTAAAATATTTTGCAAATCTCAAAGGGCTGCAGTGATTTCAGCTACTATGATTGGAAGGCAGATATCCATGGGCAGTTTGCTTCCTCACCCTCCCTTTTCAGTTGAAAGCCTTCCTGCTTAGATTTGTAAGACACCCAGCAACTATATTTAACTTTCACAAGTCTCTCTTTGGCTCCTGGCTGCTTCCCCACCAACTACAAACATGTTCATGTCTCTCTCATCCTCAAAAAACCCTCACTTGATTCATCCGTCGCTACTAACTATTGTCTCACATCTCTCTTCCCTTTCTGGGCTAAACGCCTTGAACCCATCTACAAAAAGTCCCTCCGTTTCATTTCCTCTAACCTTTTTAACTTTCCATAGCCTGGCTCCCAAATTCAACCAAACCTGTTCTTTCCAAAGTTACTAACAATTTCTTAATTGCCAAATGTAATGGCCTTTTCTTAAGCCTCATCCTTCTTGACCTCTGTAGTCTTTTACACGGTTGACCCTTGATACTCTCTTCTCTGCAGGTTGTTGTTTTTGTTGTTGTTGTTGTTCTTTTACATTATTCTTTCTCTTGGTTTTCCTCCTACTTATCTGATTACTTCTTCTTAGTCTTCTTTACTAGATTTTCATCTAGGTTAGGCCCACTAACCATGCATGTCCTACAGGGCTCTGTCCTGGGCCCTCTTTTCTTCTCTCTTTATTCTATTTCACTTGGTATTTCTTTGGCTTCCATGGATTATTACATTGTTATCTCTATGCTGATGCTTCTCAGATCTATTTTTCTAGCTCTATCCTCTCTGCTGACTCCAGTCTCTCATCTCCAACTGTATATTAGACATCTTGACCTGGAGCTCATGTTGACATCCTAAACTCAACATGTCTGAAACTTAACTGATTATCTTTATACCCAAACTTTTTCCACTCTCAAATTTCCCTATTACTGGTGAAAGGACCACCTTCCTAGTCACTCAGGCTCTAAACTTAGGTATCATTCTTGATTCCTCACTCTACATTACCCCCATATCCAATCTATTGTCAAGGTGAGTAGATTTTACCTTATTAACATCTCTCATATATGTGGCTTTCTCTCTTCTAATGTGGCCACCGGTGTGGTGGACATCACCTTACACTTTGACTGTTGCAATCAACTGCTGTTTGTTCTCTCTGCCACAAGTATCACCCCCCCCCCACCCCCGGTCTATGTTCCACTCAGCTGACAAAACGATCTTCCTAACGCGCACATCTGACCATGTCATCCCCAGTCCCACTCAGTCAGCTCCAGTTGTATGCGATCAGTTCTAGGATCAAATATAAAATTCTGTGTTTGGCATTCAAAGCACTTCATAACCTACCCCCCAGTCCAGTCTTCTTACACCTCACACTTCACATACTCTGCATTTCAATGACACTAATCTCTGTGCTCTTCCTCCTACAAAGCACTTGATATTCCTACTCTGGGCATTTTCTTTTCTTTTCTTTTCTTTTTTTTTTTCAGTCAAAGACAAGGTTTATTAAAGATCTGCCATGTTAGCCAGAATCTTAAGGAATCTGAGCACCTGTGAGCTATTGACTAGATTGTAAAAACCTGAGCAGTGGCTAGATTATAAGAACCTGAGCCTACTTTGGGCATTTTCACTGGCTGTCTCCCATGCCTGGAATGCTTTCTCTCCTCATGTTTTCCTACTGATTTCCCTTATTTCCTTCAAGTCCCAGATAAAATTCTACCTTCTACAGGGAGACTTTCCCAGTTCTCCTTTATGCTATCCCCTTCTCTCTTTCTACTCTTTCATGTGGCAATTGAGGTTAAGTGACCTGCCCAAGTCACACAGCTAGTAGGTGTCAAGTGTCTGAGGTCACATTTGAATTCAGGTCTTCCTGACTCCCAGGCTGGTGCTCTATCCACTACACCACCTAACTGCCTCTCCGCTTCTCTTTGTTGATAATCACACACACAAACACACACACACACACACACACACACACACACTCACACACACACACACACACTCACACACACACACACACATACATTGTCTCCTGTATTGGATGGTGAGCCCCTTGAAAGCAGGGACTTTTTTTTTTTTTTTTACAAACACTGTCTCTGATAAGGGCCTCATTTCTAAAATACATAGAGAACTGAGTCAAATTTATAAGAATACAAGTCATTCCCCAATTGATAAATGGTCAAAGGATATGAATAGGCAGTTTTCAGAGGAAGAAACTAAAGCTATCTATAATCATACGAAAAATGTTCTAAATCACTGTTGATTACAGAAATGCAAATAAAAGCAATTCTGAGGTACCACATCACACTTATCAGATTGGCTAACATGACAAACCAGGACAATGATAAATGTTGGAGAAGATGTGGGAAAATTGGAACACTAATGCATTGTTGGAGTTGTGAAATGAAAAGGAAAGGAAAGGAATGGTATTTTTCTGTAAAAGGAAAGATTTATGTCAATGGTTGAAGGGTATAAGATATTATCACTGGTATAGGTGAACATTTTAATACCTAAAAAGCATAAGAAAATAATTTTATTTGAATGAAAATTGCTAATGTATGTGTATGAAAAAACAGTTTTCACATGGGATTTGAGCAGTCTTGGACACAAAAATTAACTGTGGCACAAATTTAAGGACTCAGATCCCATCCTGAACAATGTTGAATGATACACCACTTGTGCATAAAATTTGATATTTTAAAGTCAGAGCAAGAATTTTTATTTATTATTAAGTAAAGAAATATGAGTGTAAAGAAACAGTTTCAATTACATGAAGAAGCAGGAGGGCCACGTTGGGATCTCATTGCTGGAGGGGATTGGGTTACCTCAACTCATTGCCTGTAAATGGTTTATGACTAAAAAGTGAGAAACTAAGGAGTGAGAAATCATATAAACATTTGGAGACTGAGACATTATTAAAAATGACTCAATTTCAAAAAGGAAATTTAGGGAGTTGTTATCTTTAAGTGAAAGAATAGCCACTGAGAGTCATGAAATTCTCATTTAAGTCATTATAGGTATAGGCAGGGGTATTCTGGGGCCAGCTCAAATTGGTTCATGAGATCGTTAAATTTTCAGTGTGAACATTTATACCTTGGAAATTGGGAAATGCTATAAATTGGGGCTGGATTTATTGTTTTCTTCATTTTTAATACTTAATAAAATTATGGAGAAAATCTTAATAATGTAGATTAAACTTAAAAGTGTATCATGTGTACAATTCTCCCCCCCCCAAAAGCTGGTTGTTAAACATTTACCAGTATATATGCTATCTATAGAAAAACTTTCTAACACTGTCCACTTGTGGAACATACTGTCTTGGGAGGTAATTGGTTCCCCATCATTTCATTTAATTAAAAAAAAATTTGATTAACTTCCTAGTATATTCAAGGAGCCATGTTAGGCACCTTAAGTGAAGGCTAAGTGACTATTTTTGTGAATGTTATGAAAGGCATGAATAGGAACTGGGGAGGAAGAGCCTGAGAGAAGAACATTATGTAGGTTATTGATATAGAAATTGGGGTAGAAGAAGTGAAGTTGGATCATGGGGGTGGTGCTATAAATCTCAAGATCTGCTATGGCAGCTGAAAGTCAGCTGACAGAAGGCTTCTCCTAAGTCATTACTGATTGGTGGGAGAGAGAATTGATTTAATTGACCAAGATCTTCAGTGACCTTGAATATCCTTCATCTCTGCCTAGAATTCGAAAGAGGTGAAGTTTCTTATATATATGTGTCTTGCTCTTTGCTGTTAGCTCTGCTTAGAGAAGCAAAAGCAAAAGGGGCTCTAAAATGCTTGGCATCCTGGTGTGTTGGTTGATTGTCTAGCTTAAAGAGTTAATTTGAGCTATATTGCTGTGAACTCTACTTTGATTGTACAATGAAGCATTCATGTAAATGAATAACTTGCTGGTCTGATCTGAATAGCTTGGAGGTAGTGAATCTGATGAGCTTTGCACTTCTCTGGCTTAAAGGGAACTGCTATATTCACATTAAGAGGTAACACTTTCTGAACACCCATTTAAAATAATTGTAAGCTGGATGAACTTGTAAATGCAGTTTTTGAGTAATGAGGATTTGCCCTGCTAAAGAGCAATGAGGACAGCTAAACAATAAGCAGAGATACAGTGTGGTACAGGTGTTCCTGAGTGGATGAAAAACATCAACAAGTGCAATTCAGAATTGTGAATTACTCTAAGCACATGGGTTTTACTCCTTAAAGTGCTTCTCTTCCAGGGTCCTATAAACATGTACCATTTTTCATCACAGATATTAAATTCATTGATGGAAGAGTGTCATCTAGCTTTATGTGTGGATTGTAACATATTATTCATACATTTGCATATATTTATGATGTTACTGTTATTTCTTTTACCTTATTGTTGAATAAATGGTTATGTTTAAAATTTAAAGGTGATGTTACCATGAGTGGCTGGTTGTATAAATACCCTGCATTATGGGGGTGTGTTACTAAGTGGCTGGTTGTTGAAATGTGAAACACATTGTTGGGGGTCCAAGAACTACAGTGTTGAGTAGAGGTTGGGTATTTACCCTCAACAGGGTTACTCCCCAGCACCCTGAATATAATCATAGCAGTAAAAGTGTGAGGGCAGGTTGAGGTGAATGGGTGAGAGTAGAGTGAGTAGGTGTCAACCTACTACCTCCCCACCCATGATCCTAAAGTCATTATGGATCTGTTGGCAAACCAAAGGATGATTATAGGAAAGTGTCTAGGATTGGCAGGGGCCTGGAATATGGTATTCAGTTCTGGACACCACATAGAGGAAGGTCATTAATGAACTGAAGAGCATCCAAAAGGAGAGAACTAGGATGATGAAAGGACTTAAGGTCATGCCATATAGCATGGTTTGAAGGAAGTGGGAGTTTTTAGCTTAGGTAAGAGTAACATGATCATTGAGGTTCACATATTTGAAAGTATCAAATAGAAGAAGAATTTGACTTCTTCTGCTTGACTCCAGACGATAGAGCTAGGAGCAGTGGACTGAAGTTATAGAAATGCACATTTCTGTGTAAGAAGAACTTTCTAACGGCTGTCCTCTTGTGGAACGTACTGTTTTGGGAGGTAATTGGTTCCCCATCATTTCATTTAATTAAAAAAATTTGATTAACCTCCTAGTATATTCAAGGCATCATGTTAGGCACCTCAAGTGAAGGCTAAGTGACTATTTTTGTGGATGTTATGAAAGTCAGTGTGCCATAGTGGATATATAGCTGGCCTTAGAGTCAGGAATATCTGCCTCTGATTCATACTAGCTGTGAAACCACAGGAAAGTCAGTTAACCTCAAAGTACCCCCAGCCACTCTCTAATGCTATAGGTTATAGAGAAATTGCTTTTTGCTTATTCACTTTTAAAAAAATACCAAATATAATTAGGTTGGTAAGATTTTAGAGTGGGAAAGGAAATTAGAAAAAATCTAGTCCAATTGGCCCATTTTAAAATGAGGAGCGTTATAATGAAGTCCTAAAGAGAGGAAATGGTTCGGCCAAGGTCACCCCACATGATAGGTGACACAGTAGAGAAAACACTGGGCCTAGAATCAGGAAGACTCATCTTCCTGAGTTCAAATCTGGGCTCAGATACTTACTAGCTGTGTGATCCTGGACAAATCATTTAACCCTGTTTGCCCCAGTTCCTCATCTGCAAAATGAGCTGGAGAAGGAAAGGGCAAACCACTCCAGTATCTTTGCCAAGAAAATCCCAAATGGGGTCACGAAGGGTCGGACAAGACATAAACCACTGGACAACAACACAGTATCATGAGCACTGCTTTCCTAATCGTGGAAATTCCTCTTTCATTGGAAAGTATGCGCTAATTCACTAAATTCCATGTTCCCCGCTGAAAGTCACAAAATGGTAGTCTCTCACAGTCAGAATGCTCTGGGCCCTCTTTTTTGTCTTTTGGATTCCCTGGCTTCTTTCAAAACTCAGCTTACTTTTGCAAGAGAATTTCCTGATCCCCTCTAATTCTAGTGCCTTCCCTTTTAGATTAACTCCTATTTACTCTGTCTCTCTGTATCCCTTTGGTACATAGTTGTTTGCATGTTGTTTCCCCCATTAGATTGTGAGCTCCTTGAAGCCAGGGACTGTGTTTTGTTTTGTTTTGTTTTTTTTTTTTTTGCCTTCCTTTGTTTTCCCTGAACTTAGCACAGTGCTTGGTACATAATAGGTGTTTAACAAATGCTTTTGACATCGAGTCTTAATCTCCTCTTTGCCCTTTTGATCCACTGCTCCTGGCTCAGTCCTCTGTGGCCAAACAACCAACTTAATTCCTTTTTTAGGCTTTCAAATACTCAAATAAAGCTATTGTGTCACCCCAAAGTTTTCTCATGGTGAACATTCTCAGTTCCTTCAACCAATTCAACTCCAGGCTCTTCTCTATATCGGCAATTTTTTTCTGAATACTCTCAAAATTATCAGCGTCCTTCCTAAAAAGTGATGCCCAGAACTGAATATCATACTCACAGGGTGGTTTGATCTGGAAAGAACACAGTCATTTACTAAAGTAAATGACTTCATGCAGCCATTCACGTGGGTTTATTATAACTTTATTGTTCCCATGTCGTGTTGTTTAGAATGTCTATGTTTGGAAAACTAAGTTGTATTGACATTTGTCCAAGATAGGGCTGAGTGTGAAAGCAAAGATACTTAAGTTCTCTAAGGATGTCCTTGTGCCTAGCCACCTTTCCTTCCTCGGAATGGGTCCTTAGTCAGGCTCTGGGCTTCTCCTAGATAGTTTGACATGTTGAATGGCTGGGAGCCACAAATGTAACAAATGGCTAATGAAAGCAGAAGAAATATAGTTTTGTGACAAGCTATTTCTGCCCTCCCCACCTCCCATTGAGAAAGTGACAAAGACAAACCAAAGTGTAATTTCTAAAGATAAGTTGGTCAGTGACACTGTTCTTTCTCCTTAATGGGAATGATCACCAGGAATAGTCAATACTAATTTTTGTTGAGCAGTATAGTCCATCACATCATGGCAGCCATTCATTCAGTATTATTTGGGCACCAGCCCATGTGCCCTTGGCCCTGTCTTCCCTGTGCCATGGGTTCCTCCTACCTAATTCATGCAACTTCAAATGCTAATTGCAAAGACTATAGGTAGTGAACTTTGAAGCAGAGGACCCATTTTGGAATTCTAGTTCTCTTACTTCTTTTCAAGTTGTACAACAGTTAGGTACTTCACTTTCCTCGTTTGCAAAATGGGGACACATGCCCTACCTAGCTGATAGGGATGATCCAAAGATAAAATGAGATAGTGCATGTTAAATGTTTTGTAGTTGTAATGTGTTAAATAATGATAATAAACCATTATTATTGTTAAATGCTATCTTCTCTAGTCCGCAAAAAGGGCTTAAAAATATGTTTATTCATTTCAACTTTGGAAATCTTTTTTCCCTGAGATCACTCTCTCTCTTCAAATATATCTTAAGAACATCTAGAGAATTAAGAAATGATCTTTGTCCTTTTACCTTCTGTACTGAGCAAAAGTGATTTTGTTTTTAAGATGATAAATCCATGTGTCTAAAGACTTTATGCAGTGGGTTTGTATTGATCTTACTGGCTCCAAATGGACCAAATTCATCTGAGAGTATGTTGCTGTAATGGTCCTATTTGTCTTAGTTGATGCTGGGCTATCTTCCTCATTTTTCTTATTGTGTAAGTTGTGGGTAAGGGTAATATCATTGAGTTGACCATCCTGAGTTATCAGAGGATGGATGAATTGGAGCATTTCTTTTTTTAAATCTCCTTAAAATACACTCTTTGATTCTCTTTATTTTTATATAATTGTAATCCTTAGTCCCCAATTTCCTATGCAGTTTTAACCCTCCCTTACAGCAAAGTAAAAGCAATTAAGCAAAAATATTTGCTATAGTGACCACATTTTATAACGTACATAATAGGCTATCCTAGTACAACCCTGCCTTTCTGTCATGAGGAAGAAGATGTTTCGTTATTTTTTCTTGTGATCTTTTTTCTTTTATTTCTCTGAGTTTAACTTCCTTTTAGTGATTTGTTCATTTACATTATTTTAGTCATTGTATATATGTTCTCTTGGTTCTGCTTATTTCACTTTGCACCAGTTTATATAAACCTCCCCATATTTCTCTGAATTCCTCATATTAATAATTTATTACTGTACAATATATGTGTGTCGATTCCTTATGTATTGTGGACAGTAAACTTTTATCTATGATATTTTATGCAAATATTTTCTCCACCTTACTGTTTCTCTTCTAATTTTATCATCATTTTTGTATCCCCACCACTTAGTTTAGTGCCTGGCATGTACTAGGCACTGTATATTGTATTGTATCATTGATTTTATTAATGGAAAAGCTTTTAAGTTTTATATAGTTAAAATTGTTTTTCATGCTTACAATTTTCCTTTTTATTTAATTATTCTCTCTCCAACTATGGTTGTAAAAAGTACCTGTTGTTCAGTTGTTCAGTAGTATTTGACTTTTTGTGACTCTGTGGACCATACTGTCAATGGGGTTTTCTTAGCAAAAATAGTGGAGTGATTTGCAAGTTTCTTTCTCCAGCGTTTTAAGGCAAACAAAAGTTAAGTGACTTGCCTAGGGTCACACAACTAGTAAATGCCTGAGACTGGATTTGAATTCAGGTCTTCTTGACTCCAGGCCCAGAGCTTTATCCACTGATTCACCTACCTGTCTCTTAGGCAAACAGAGGTTAAGTGGTTTGCCCAAGATCACATAGTAAGTGTCCAAGGTCAAATCTGAACTCAGGTCTTCCTGACTCCAGGCCCAGTATTCTATCTACTGAACCATCGAGCTGCCTGTACTCTCATTCTATTCTATTCTATTCTATTCTTTTTTTTTTTAAATGATGTGATCTTCTCTATTCAGGTTTCACGTTCATTTTGAGTTTACGATGGTATATGATATAAGAAGGTAGTTAAACCTAAATTTTGCCAAACTGATTTCTACTTCTCTCTTCTTATCAAGAAGGAAATTGACCCTCACTAATATCTGTTCTTGTGTGAATAAAATGCTGGACACTTGTGCCCAATTTTTTCTGATTCTTACTTATCTAGTATGTTCCACTATTTACTTTTCTATTTTTAACCAATATTAAGTAGTTTTGTTGACTGCTGCATAGCAATAGTAATTCTGGTAATGCACCCTTTATTTGTATTTTATTTATTATATCCACTGAAATTTTGTGTATTTTCTATTCTTCTGAATGAATTCTATTGCTATTTTGTCTAATTAAAAAAAAAAAAAACTACTCCCTCAGTAATTTGATTTATATGGCAGTAAGCACGTAAATTAATTAAAATAGTAGTGTCATTTAAATTATATTTCCAGAGCAGTGAATATTTCGCCAATTATTTGAATCTTGGAATTGTCTTTATATAAATCTTTTGTGTGTCACCTTTTCCTTTCCCTCTCTGCTTCTCCAGATTTTGTCACCATATCCCAATGAGGGTAACTTCTTCACTGCCCTCCCACTCTTGTTATTGTCTCTTTCATTAGGAAATAAGCTCCTCAATGTCAGGCATTGTCATTCTTTTTGCTTGGATTTGTATTCCCAGAGCTGAGCACAGTGCCTGGCAGACAGTAAGCATTTAATGAATGCTTGTTTACTTGACATGCCTTGGTGCCTAACTGCTCATATATTTTATGCATTTTGTAGTTATTTTGAATGAAATTTTTCTTATAATTATTTTCTTGGTTTCTGTTAGTTTTATATAGAAATATTTATGATTTGTGTGGGTTTGTTTTATATCTTGTTACGTTGTTGGAACTGGTGTTAATGAAATTAATTAGTTTCTTTGCTGATTTTCTATAGTTTCCTAGATACACCATCCTGTTTTTAAAAAAAGGAATGCCTTTTTCTCTTTTTTTAACCAATGTTTATGTAATTATTTTTTTCTTTGACTTTTTTCTATAGCTAGCATTCTTAGAACTATGTCAAATAATATTGAGGAGAGGGGATATCCTTACTTTACCCATTTGTACTGAGAAAGGCTCTAATGTTTCTTCATTACAAATAGTGCTTAGCATTGAATATATACTTTTGGTCATATTAATAAAGGCTCTTTCTTGTTTATGTTTTAAAAATCCTAAATCAGTACTATGTTTTGTCAAACAGGTTTTTGCATCTATTAAAATAATCATGTGATTTTGTTATCTGTATTGTTTATATGATTGTGTTATTTATTTTAAAAATTTGAACCATTATTATATCCCTGGTATGAATCTTACTTGGTCATAATGATTATTTTGTTGCTATATTGCTATAATCTCTTTTCAAAGATTAATTTTTTTTGCATGTTTGTTCATTCAGAAACTATTGTTCTCTTTCTCTGATTTCTCTTTTCTTGGTTGGGGTATCAGGACTATATTTGTGTCATAAATGAAGACTGGTAAAGGACCTTCTGTCTATTTTTGAGAACAATATGGTATAGGCATCAATTGTTCTTTAAATATTGAGTTGAATTTACTTGTAATCAATTTGGTTCTTTTTTTTTTCTCTTGTCCCTTGGCAATTTATGGATTACTTGATTTCTTTTTCTGATATTGGTTTGATATAGTGGTTTCTTGTTTTGTTTGTTTGAATATTTTGTGTGTTTGCAAATACTAATCAGTATCCTTTGAATTCTCTGTTCTGCTGGTGTAATGTTTAAAGTAGTTTTTAATGATTATTTTTATTTCACCTCAATTTTTTTTGTTTTGGTACTTTGTTTTTTCTTTCTTGATGAAGTTAGGCAAAGGTTTGTTGACTTTGTTAGTCTTTTCAAAAAATCCACCTCTTACTTTTATCATTTCTATGATGGTTTTATTCCTGTTTCTCTATTTCTTCTCTGAATTTCAATGTTTTCTTTTGAACTTGTTTTCATGGTTGCTAAAATTTCACTTTCTATTCTATTTTTTGCATGCTTTTTCATTGATCTCTTTTTTAATTTGGTAACATAGATTTTCAGAGATATTCATTTTCCTCTGAGAACAGCTCTAGATTCATCCTATACATTTTCATGTACTGTTTTTATTATTCTCATCATAATTTTTAGAATGAAAATTTAGTATTTCTATGACTGGTTCTTTTTTTTTTTTTTAACCAATTCATTAATCAGGATGTCATAACAGTTTACATTTAGGTCCATATCATTTGCTCTCATTTTGTTTATTTATTTTACCATTTTTATTGTTATGGCACATGAAGAATATGTGTCTGTCAGCATTTGTTTGTGATTCCTTTTTATAATATCACATGATCGATTTTCATAAAGGAACCATGAGATGTTGATTATATGTATATTCCTATTTAGAAGTTGCCTTAAATTAGTTAAATACAGTTTATCTAATAATTTGCTCAGTTCTACATTTTCTTTAGCCTTCTGTTGGCTTTGTCTAGCTCTGAGAATATAACATTAAAGTCTGTTTTCTATTATTATGTTGTTATATTTGGCATATTTATATTTAATATTGTTATTTTTCATTGTCTGTTGTGCCTTTAAAGATAATATAGCTTCCCTGTTTGTCTCTCTAGACTTTATCAAATTTTATTTTTACCTTACCTGAGATTATGATCTCAATTCCTACTTTTTAAAGTTGCCCAGAGCATGTCTTGCTTCATTCTCTCATTTCCACTCTATATGTGAGTATATGTTTTGAATATGTTCTTATGTACAAAAATTATTGGGTTTTATTTGCCAACCCATTTTACTATTCTTTTTCTTTTTTGCTGGGAAATTGGAGATATTTCAGAAGTTAACAGTTAGAACTATGAAGGCACTGAAAATTCATTTAGAATGGCAGGGTTGTTATCTGAGTTTCAGATCTCTCTTCAGAAGAACCTCTACCTCTTTTTTCTACTAACTCACACTTGACAATACTCCCAGAATTCCTTCTCCCTCCTACCCTTTGTCCCTTGTTGACAATCAGGAGTCATTGAAGTTTTTTCATTCATTCATTCCTATGATCTAGACCACAGATAACATGTTTTCCAATCTGTAAGTGACATGAAACTGGGAGGAAAGACTAACACAATGGATATCAGAGATAAGATCCAAAAAGATCTTTATAGAATAATGAGGCAAATGACAGAAGATATACTTTAGGACAGCAGTAAGGACTGTACCTGTGATTTTATTGTCATAGGCAACTCTCAGATGAGGAAATTCCTTTTTTCGATGCAGGTCAACACCTGTTCTGCAAGTAACAGTTTTAGAGAATTTCTTGGAGGCATGAGACATGCCCAGGGTCACATAGGAAGCATGTGGTAGAAGTCGGATTTGAACCCAAGATTTCCTGACTCTAAGCCAGGATCTCTATCTGATACACAATTAAAAAGAGATAAAGGTAAAGTTTTATATTTAGGCTAAAAACAAAAAGATTGCACAACTATAGACTTGGAGAACTATGGACAAACAATAGCTTTTGTGAAAGTAAACTTGAAGGTTTTTAGTAGACTGCAAACTCCAGAGACATTGAAAGCACAAAATGGCAGCTGAACAAGATAAGACCTTCTTGGGCTGCACCAAGACAGGCATGGTGGGCTGGATGAGAGAAGTGATAGAGCTGCTGTACTCTGCATTGGTCAGACCACATCAGGGGACTCTCTTCAGTTCTGTGTGACACATTTGAAGAAGGCCACTGACAAACCACAGAGCATCTAGAAGAATGCTTGCTACCAAGTAGGTGATGCGTGTAGACATCACAGAAGATGAGCATCTTTGAAGGGGATCACTTTGTTTAACCTACAGAGGAAGAGACTTAGGAAGAGCCTGAGAGATGTCTCTAAGTATTTGGGGGGCTATCATCTGAAAGAGGGAGGGTTCTAGGGTACAGAACTGCAGGCAAGGGTGGAAGCAGTAAAGTGGCAGATGAACACTCAATATAAGGAAAATTTTCTGACCAAGCTGTCCAAAAATGGAATGGTTGCCTCCATATGTGCTGAGGTCCCCATCACTAGGGATATCCAAGTGGAGGCTGGATGATCACTTGATGGGAACTCTATAGAGCAGATCCTATGCAGGTAGGAATTGGATTTGGTGGCTTCTGAGATTCATTCTAGTGGTGAGATTCTGTGATTCTATAAACTGACTTCCATTTAATCCCTCCCTCCCATTTTCCCTGAACCTTCAGAAGTCCAGCCTTCCATTCAACTTTTCATCTTCCCTCCAGTTATTTTTTCCCTGCTTGTCTATCCTCCCTATATTACTCTCTACTCACTTCTCTCTTACTTATGAACTGGTGGATAATGCCAACCCTAGGTGTCATCCCCAACTTCCAGGAGTACAGCCCTAGTAAATTGTAGAGTTGAGCAAATGTTTAATAAGAACTTTTTTTTTTCATGGAGTAAAAACCACTGCATATAGCAAATTGTCTGGGTCTTTAACTTCTTCCACTAAAGGTCAGATGCTTGAATTGTGAAATTAGCATTTAGAGTACCTTGCATTTATGCTCTTTGATTTCTTTCTCTGGGTGCAGTCAGGGTTCAGTGCAGCTCAGTGAGACAGGCAGTATTTTGTGCCTGTCTAATCCTTCACTCTTAATTTGAATCCCTTCCCTTGGACTAGGTTTGAAAGAGGAAAGGAGAATGCCTCTGAAATTAACACGATGTCACCTGTGGATTTCCTGTGATAAGCATATTTTCACTCTCACTTTTAATTAATTTGAGGGAAGAAACCAATAGAAAGGAGTTAGCGTTGTGTACTGGAAAGAGCACGTGATTAGGAGCCACTGGTGTCCTGCTACTCCTAAGCAATGTAACCTTGGAGAATCATTTCCCCTGCTCTGGACCTCAGTTTCTTCACCTGCAGAATTGGATTATGTGATCTCAATGGTCCTATGCTGCTTTAGGGATCACACATGCCATGGTGGCCATTGTTGATTCAATTCTGGCCAGCAGTATGAGCATCTTGAAGTCTCAGGGCAAAGCCAATAGCAATCATTTGCCATAGCTAAAGGACCCTGAGTCATTGTGTGGTTGGCGTTCAAACATTTGTCAGTCTTGTCTGACTCTCCATGACCACATTTTGGGGTTTTCTTACCAAAAGTACTGAAATGGTTTGCCATTTCCTTCTCCCGCTCATTTTAAAGATTAAGAAATTGAGGCAAACAGGGTTAAGTGACTTGCCCAGAGTCACACAGCTAGCAAGTGTCTGAGACCACACTTGAACTCAGGAGGATGAGTCTTTCTAACTGAAGCCCAGTGCTCTATCCACTTCACCATCTAGCTGCCCTCATTGTGGTGGAGAGTAAAGGAGTTTAGGTTTAGAGGCATAGGATCTAGGTTCAAATCCCATTTCTGCAGCTTCCTATGTTTGCCACCTTGGGCAAATTACTTCACCTCTCTAGTTCTAATTTTCTTCATCTGTGAAATAAGGGTGTTAAACTTGATGGAAGGTGTCAGTCTGTAGCCAGCAGTTCTGCTAAACCATATTAAAAAATAGTTGGGGAATGTTTAATAAAATAAATGAAAATCCAATAAAACATGGATAATGTTAATTTGTGGGTTTCCAAGTCAATATGTAGTTCTTATTTGAATTTGACACCATTGGCCAGATGACTTGAAAGGCCCTTTCTAATTCTAAATCGTGATAGGCAGGGCTTGTCAGGCCTTAAATAAGGTTAGGATTTCATTAAGTGGAGATAGAGGGGCTTGGGAATTCTGAGAGAGAGGTCAGGATGAGCAAAGCTGTGCAGGTGAGGAATGTGCAGGTAGTGTTCAGGAAACAATATTTCCATGTGTCCTTATGGCATTTCTTCTGCCTATGGCTCTGGCCCATTTCACCACCATGTTGTACCTGCTCAAGGACTCAAGTTGCAAAAGCCTTTTTAAAGTGTTGGGACCCTGTGTTTTAGACCCCCTAATAAGGGTCATTTGGTCTTGCCCGGTATGTAGTAAGCCCTTTATAAGTGTTTGTTAATTGATTGATTATCTATTTAATGCTAATGGATTTCAAACTGAAGAGTTGGGGATCTAATATTCTCTTAGAAGTTATCAAACTGAAACTGGTGCCTCTTAAGTTTTACCACCTAAATCTGTAGGGCCATAGGGTATATAACAGAAGTCACATTCTATGGAGCATGAGCTGAGCTGCCCTGGCTAATTTCTTGCAAACATGTACCCACCTTTGAAGGACCTATCATTTTGGGGTGACGAAGCAAATGGAGCTGGATGGTCTCTTTGTCCTCTAACTTGTGATGGTTGAAGGAGAGGGGTGGGCTGCATCATATAGGATTGGCCACTAGATCAAGAAGAGCATCTGACTCAAGGGACCTTTAAAAAGGAGTGGGTCTACCTTCAGGGCAGCTAAATGGTACAATGCATAGAATGCAGGACCTAGAGTCAGGAAGATTTGAGTTCAAACTTGACCTCAGAAACTTACTAGCTGTGTGACCCTGGGCAAGTCACTTTCACTCTGTTTGCCTCAGTTCCTCATCTGAAAAATGAGCTGAAGAAGGAAATGGTAAACCATTCCGGTATTTTTGCTGAGAAAACTCCAAATGGAGTTAAGAAGAATTGGACAAAACTAAATAACAACAACAACTACCCTCAGGGTTCTTTCCTTCTTTGTATGTCCTGTCAGGACTATTTGAGTCTTCTAAAAGGTTGGGGGAGGAAACTGCTACCCTTCTCCCAGCCTCCATGGTCAAGAGGGCATGGAAACTAAAGCACACATCCTGCTGGGCTAGCCTGAGATTAGATCTTGAATCTATGGCTGCCTTGTCTGCTTTGTTTCTTTGCCTAATTGTGAGTGACCAAGCAATGATTCCGAAATGAGCTTTTCCAACCTTGGAGTCTGCCTTGTGAATTTGAGTCCAATAGGAGATGCAATGGACCTGGAAGAAGTTGATGCGAGAGTACAGAGCTGAGATGGAATGTAAACATCTATTCAGTAATCCTGAAAAATGTATCATGTCTTGATGTTTTTTAAGTATCAACCTCCTGTCAAAGTAGGATAGTAGTCATAATTACTGCTGCTAGTTTATGTTTTTCTGATGATGAATTGTTTAAGTCACCCAAATGGCATAGTAAATAAAGTGTTAGACCAGGAGTCAGAAGGACCAGAGTTTAAATCCAGAATTAGGCACTCATTAGTTGTGTGGCCCTTGGCAAGTCATTTAACCTTAGCCTGCTTCAGGTTCCTCATCTGTAAAATGGGAATAATAATAGCACTTACCTCTCAGAGTTGTTTTGAGGATAATATGAGATGTTTATAAAGTTCTTTGCAAAACTTAAAACATTATGTAAGTGCTAGCTTATATATAATATAAATGCTAATTATTACTATGAATGTTAAATATTTCTTTTGTGTAGAGGAAATAGCCATCCTATATTTGATCTATACTGCATGTTGAGTACCTATGTATTCTCCTGGTAGAAGTACTACTTTTGAGCTTCAAGTGATTCCTCGGGCTCTCCAGTAGGGTATAAAGAGTCAAAGAGTGTAAAAAGGAAAAATAAGAGAGCATGAGCCTTCTTTTTTTTTAATCTTCTCATCTTTTTATTAGACTCATCAATAAAATGAAAGTCTTATTTCAAAGCAATTGATGCAAAGGTCTAGAAAATATTCTTTAAGCTATTTATTTTTTAAAATCAAATTTTCTTTTTTCTTTGCAAGGTGATGGGGTTAAGTGACTTGCCCAGGGTCACACAGCTAGTAAGTGTTATGTGTCTGAGGCTGGATTTGAACTCAGGTCCTCCTGAATCCAGGGCCGGTACTCTATCCACTGCGCCACCTCGCTGCCCCAAATTTTATTTTTTTAAATGAAGATTCATCTTCTCTCCCTCTCCTCCCCTCCCCTCAACCAAATTAAGAAAGCAAGAACACTAAATCCTGTGTTATAAACATATATTGTCAAGCAAAATAGTTTCCTGAACTGGCCATATCAAAAACCCCAAGTTTCAATCTGCACCTGGAATCTGTCACCTCTGTCTCAGGATGTCTCAGGCTCTTCTTTTAGGTGCTCAGGCTCTCCAGGGCTGTACTTAGTCCACATGTATGTAGCCCAGAGCTGACAAGTACCTTTTAGTGGAGAGGAAGAGGAAGAGGGTGCTGTGCCCCAGTCCTCTGTGCCTAGCAGGCACAGAGAACAGTAGAGCTTCAGACTAGGGAGGCTAAGTTTCTTTCTAATTGTACCTGTAAGAATCAAGATGAGGCTTGGCAGGAATGCATGGAAAAGAAATGCCAATCAGCAAGATTCCCAATCACAGCAAAGTTGTCCAGGCGTGACTGCATCACATTGGCTCATTCCCATTTTATGGTAACTGACCTTGAATTGCCTCCTGGGTACCTCTTCTCCTTGTTCAGGCCTGGACTCTGAGATCGTCTCTACAATGATGTTTGCTTTCCTACAGTGTAAATGAATGCCAGCATTGATTGCTGCTTCCTTCTTTGACTCAGCTTCCTTCCTTGGATTCTTTCAGCTTCCTATAGATCAGAGATGTCAAACATGCTGCAGACCAATGCCTCCTGAGTTTAACCTAACCATATCACAATGTGATTGGGAATTATTTAACAAAATAAATAAAAATACAATAAACACAGGCAATGTTAATTTATGGTTTTCTAAGTCAATGTATAGCAGCAGGGATTCTTACAGATGGCTCAGTGGTCCCTGTTTCCATTTGTCTGACACCACTGATGTAGAAAACCTTTTTCTCACTCTGCTGCTATTGACTCTAGCACTCAATCTGCCCCAACCCTGGCATTTCCTGGCATCCTCCTCAGAGCTAATTATGGAACTGAAGGAGGAGGATCCTTCTACTCATTCCCTTTTATCAATGTGATTCTTATGACCAGGAGTTGCCAATCCTGAGTTTGGTAAGTCCTAGTTGGATCCCCTGGTATATTTGCCTCGCTTAGAGTAGGAAGGAGACTCAGTATCTAGTTTTTACACAAACACATTAATATGATTCAGTCAATCAATAAGCACTTATTAAGTATCCACTAAGTGCCAGACACTGAGGGAAACATACAAAATTTAAGACAGCCTCTGCACTCAAGGATCTTGCATTCTAATTGGGGCTAGAGATAGATAACATATCTATCTCTATTTCTGTATCTATCTATCTATCTATCTATCTATCCATCATCTATCTGTATCTTCCCTGGACACCAATCTATCTATCTTTATCTATATCTATCCAGGGAATAGAGTTTTGGTCTCGGCAGTGGTAGATTTAAGCTATAGGAAATTCTATTGTTTGACTCTTTCCAGCAGCAATGGTGGTATTAATTTGATTACTGTTCCCAGAATGAGAGCAAGAGGTGTAAAGGGGTGGAAGGGAAGGGTGAACACTCAGCAACAGAGTATATGGTAAGATGACTATGCTGGATAGGCTTTGGTTGGTGGCTTGATAGGATGTGAAGCATGGTCTAGGTTTGCTTAGACATAGATTGAGTTTTCTTCACTTATCCAATAGGGAAGCTTTGGAATCCCAAAGCTAAGTGAATTAACTCCTCCCCCAGGGCTTGGTCTCTGGAGGTCTTGTACATGAATTTGCTTGATCTAAAACTTGAAGTTACCATTAAGTTGTTTCTTTTACTTCTTTCTTTTTTGCATTTTAAGATTTTCTCTTTGGTCTTCATTTGTCTTTAAAAAACTTTCCTTTTCTGGGACTGAGAGCAATTGACTGGTCCTGTTGAAACTTCCCACCGGATAAAATGGCAATCATGTTAATTTGCCACAAGCATTAGTAGGAGAGACAGCTTGGCATAGTAGATAGAGGCCAGTCTTGGAGTCAGGAAGAACTGGGTTCAGGTTTCACCTCTGGCACAGCCTGGTTATTTCATGGGCAAGTCATTTAATTTCTCAGATCCCCTTGCTAAGATGTCAAGTTAGAGGCAGTTGTTGAGCTGCATCAGTGGAGGAAATTTCCACATTGGGAGGTTCCCATACAGATGAAATTACAGGTTTTGTTCAAAACCAATGAATCAACCAATCAACCAAACAAAAAAACAAAAACCCTAAACTAAAACCAACTCCAAGGATTATCAATAATTTTGGGGTTAGAAAAGCTCATCTGGGGCTTTATATCAGGTAGAGAAGGCAGAGTTGTTTCAGTCAGTTTTGCTCTACCTTAGCTGCTGGTGTCTTGTGGTCAAATTAGCCAAATCTTCATTAGATTTCCAGAGTAGTATACAAGAGAGCTGGCAGGTAGGGCTCAGATAAGTTTCCAGCATCTGGATTATAATGTTCAGGGGGTTTCCTTTCTTCCTTGGTGATGTTTACTGTGGTCCTGGCTGGCAAGAGTAGTCCACCCAGAGCTTACTTAACATGTCTGTACTTTGATGATGGTTTATATGGTCCATAGTTAGGTCCTATACTACTTGGGAGTCATGATGCAGAATATATTCAATAGGGAATTTAAATTGTGACATCTATTTATCTATCTACGCATACATGTTCTCCTACTTAGCCTAAATTCTGCATATCTTTTTAAAATAACATTTTATTTTCTCCCCCAATTACATGTTAAAATTTTTTTAAACATTAAAAAAAGTTTTAAGTTCAAAATGTTATCCCTCCCTCCTCTCCCCTCCCCTCTCCCTGAGACAGTAAGCAATCTTACATAGGTTATACATGTGCAATCATGTAAAACGTTTCCATAAACTCTGCATATCTGGTCCTACACAATTGAGCTTAATTCCTTGTCACTGGGAAAGTTAGGCAGTAGTGAGCATCCCCTGACAGACTGACACAGAGGAACGACATAACATAAACAGTAATCAAATCTAGAAATGTGATTGATTAGAAAGATATTTTGTTGAGGTCATTACTTGTTGCTAGATTTCCTTCTGTTGACTAGTCTTCAATGAGCTTCTCCTCATCTAATGAGACCAAATGAGATCAAATAAGATAATAATTGTTTAGTGCTTAGCACAATGCCTTCACATAGTAAGCATTATATAAATGCAAGCTATAATAATAATAATAATGATTATTATTACTAATATTGTTATTATTATCCAACTTGAGATCTTAGCCAATATTCCCCTTTGAGTCTGAATTCTACCTCTCTTTCCTCCCTTCCTCTTTTGAAAGTCCTTATCACTCATGAGGTTGTAATTTTAGATTAAGGTTAACTTAAATTTGTAGTCAGTATGGTATGATAATAATAATAATAATAATAATTGCCACATGTCTCTTTAAATATTTTACATACATTGTGTCATTTTAGCATCATGATGACCCTATAAAATAGGTACTGTGGGTACTGTATTATTTAATGAATTTTATAGATATGGAAACTAAGGTTCTGAGAGGTTAACTCATTTCCCCATGGTCACCCAGTTTTTAAGGGTTAGAGGCAAGATTAGAAAATGCAGTCTTTTTGAGCAAGCCCAACAGTCTCTCTGCCTTGCTGCTATTCTGTGTGTAATGGAAAATGCACTCAAGTTGGAATTGGAAGTCCTGAGTTCAGTTTCCACTCCTGACACTTCCTAGGTGTGTGACCACAGACAAGTCACTTACCTTTTATGAACCCCAGTTTCCTCATCTGTAAAATTTCAGATATTGTGCAAATTGTAAAGTGCTACATAAATGTGAGAGATTTTCTAGTCCAGTCTTGGTGTTTTTTATGTAAGGAACCTGGGCCCTTAATACAAGGAAAATGATTGGGGATTAGAAGGCTCTCAAGCCCAGTGTTTTCACTGAATTACCCTGCCTTGTATTCCGTAGGATCATGGATTTAAAGCTAAGTGGATTCTTAGAGGATTTCTAGCCCAATTCCCTCATTTTACAAATGAGAAAACTGAGGCACAGAAAGTTAAAGTGATTTATGGTGGGCCACTCAGATAGTATATAGCAGAGGGGATTTGAACCCAGGTTCTTAGCACCTAGCTCTATTTCTTTTTATTCTGTGCAATGCCATCTCCCACTCTCTACCCAAAGTGTTTTATTATACTTTGTAGACCAGCTCATTCTTCCCACCATCTTGATCGTTCACTTTCCTTTCATTTAGGTGCAGAAGCTTCTTCTAGCTTATCAATTGAGATTTGTAGTGAAGAATTTTGCTGAAAGATATTCTTAGTAGGAAGAGCGGCTGAATTAATCATTTGGTCCTGCCAGAAGATTGACAGGAGTACACAAACATTTTAATCAAGGAGATCCCTCCAAACCCGATTCAGGGCTTTGTATTGGAATTCAAACAGTTACCCTGGCCACAGTTTTACTCCCTTGGGGGAAGGATTTTAAATAGTCAAGTGAACGGTGTTGTGCCTTCCCTTCAGTGTAACCTGAATGTCACATTGCCTTCCCTCATCCCCTCTTTCTTCCTTCCTTTCTTTGTTCTCCCTCCTGTCTCCATCAGCTCATTCATCCATAGTCCTTCCTTACACTGTGCTCATGGCAGCTTCTCCTCCCAAAGCATATTTTCAGTTCCTTTCTCCCTCAGAGCTATTGGACATGATCCCAGACAGTAGGAACTGAAGTTATGAAAAGAATCTGGGTTCAAACATGCAGACTTGTCACAACTTCTATATATGGAGAAGATGCTTCTCTTTACAACTGCACCAAAGACACAGTCTTGCCCTCAGAGAGCTAGCTTCTAGCTAGCTAGGAGGTGATTAATATAACACCTCTGCCATAGGGCAGTGAGAATGTCAGAGGTCTGGGAGCTAGACAAACATGGACATTTGGTCTTGGCCAGCTTCTGGCTTAGTCCTGGCTTTGGGAGAATGTG
This sequence comes from Vombatus ursinus, assembly GCF_900497805.2. NCBI lineage: Eukaryota > Metazoa > Chordata > Mammalia > Diprotodontia > Vombatidae > Vombatus > Vombatus ursinus. The sequence goes on along the minus strand of NW_020945437.1, from coordinate 7,126,055 downwards.
ACAAAATTCTATCTTCCCCCTTTCCCTGATAAAGGAGGATGAGAGACTTGGGTCTTGAGGATAATGAGGAAATGGATTCAGGACCATGTTTTAGCTGAGGTTCTGTTGCCAAGCTTGTCCATTGTGGTTTGAGATGTGTGCTGAGTGCCTCATAACTCTTTGTGACGAAGGTGCCAAAGAAGGACTCTAAGATCTAAGGACAGCACAGTCCAGAGGGGACACTTGAGGAGTCTCCACTTCTCTGACACATTGCTGAGACACACTTGGAGATTGTCCCCTGTGCCTCTCAGGGAGTAGGGATCTGTGCCCCACGTACCTGCCCTCAACCACTGTCTTCACTAGCCCTTTCCATTGAGGTGGTATCAAAGGGAAAGTAGCCAGGCTGGTGTTTCTTCTCCTTCCCTGCCCTGCTGCCCAGCTCTGATTGTTGAGAAGGGTTAGCCAGCTCCTAGAGAAGTGTCTTCTCTTTAAACAGGGTTGTTTTAGGTTTTTCTCATTGTCACGGATGAGACCCTGTTAAAGCTGAATAGCAATCTGAATTTGTGCCACAATCTACTCACTTGAATGAATGCAGAAGATTGAGAAGGAAGAAAGGAACGTTAAAGGGAGACAGATTAAAATGATTGAGGATTTATAAATCCTGATTGGAGCTGCCAGGGAAATCTGGTTTGGGCTTTGAGGCAGCCAGCTGAAACATTGGATAGAGTGTCAGGCTGGAGTCAGGAAGACCTGAGTTCAAATATAGCCTCGCCGAGTTCAGTGAACCTTAACCTCTGTTTGCCTTAGTTTCCTCATCTGTAAAATGGGGATAATAATAGCATCTACCTCCTAGAGTTATTGTGAGGGTCAAATGAAATAATAATTAGAAACAGTACCTGGCATACAGTAAGTGCCATATAAATGTTAGCTATTTATTATTATTATTGTTATTTGTGAGCCACATGTTTAATTGAGATGATAGGAATGGGGGGGCGGGGGAAGGGGGAGAGAGAGAGAGAGAGAGAGGGAGAGAGAGAGAGAGAGAGAGAGCATGCATCAATCCTGAGAACCAGATTTCTTTAGAGTTGAGCTGATGAAAAAGGACCTATTGTTTCAATAAGAGGGGTGGAGGTTGACTTCTGGTCTTGAATACCTACCCGCCCCCCCATGCTGGGATTAAAAAGAAAAGACAAAAGGGAGAGTGAATAAAGGAAAACCATACCCCAGAAGGGAACTGAGTTATTAAAGAAGGTCCATTTATTAAATGGGAGTGAGGAGTGAATTCTCTGGGTATGTGTGGTCAACCCCAGGTTCAGGGAGTCATTGACATTTTGGCTTGTTCCTGGTGGTTATAACAAGACATGTTGGGGATTTGATGTATAGGTCCCTGGGTGGCATAGTGGATAGAATGCTGGGCCCAAAGTCAGGAAGATTCATTTTCATAAGTTCAAATCTGGCTTCAGACACTGGATTTTATGACCCTGGGCAAGTCACTTAACCCAATTCCTCATCTGTAAAATGAGCTGGAGAAGGAAATGTCAAACCACTCCAACATCTTTGCCAAGAAAACCCCAAATGGGATCACGAAGGAGTTAGACATGACTGAACAACAACATACAAATAATCATTTTAAAGATGCCAAGTGGATAAAGTTAATACTGACTAAGAGTGGGACATATACCATATAACCTCTTCTGAACCCAAAGGACAGGTGGATTTTTGTAGTCCCTTAAAGGAAAAAACAAACACAATTACCTGTATTGCAGAATACATATTTTGCTAAGGAATGCATGGCTGGAGCCAGATGAGAGCAGGAGAAGAAAGTAGATGACTGAGGAAGGGAGAACTGCACCAACAGTAGGCCAGGTTGTGCCTCTGGTTTCCTGTTTCTGAGCTGTCATCCTCTTGTTAGGGCCTTCTCTCTTTTGCATGCCTAGTGCTCTGTTGGCCTGTTCTGTGATTGAGTTGATGCATTCAGTAGTGAATTAAGATGTCAGAGATTTCATTCATATGCCTCCCTTGCATGTTTGCCCTTTAAAAAGAACTAACAAAGAAGGCAGTAGGGCTTAGCACAAAAGAATGAATAGCTAAGAGGATTTAGACCTGGAAGGGACATTAGAGCTAATCTAATCTCATCTCTTTATTTAACAAGTGAAGGAAGTGAGGCCTAGAGAGGATTACCCAGCCAGAAAATGGCATGTTGTGATTCTAACCCAGATCTTCTGGTTCTAAATCCAGAATATTTTCCAGTAGTGGTATGGGGTGGAAATTCAGGCAGCAAGAATGTGAGGCAAGGGGCAGCTAGGTGGCGCAGTGGATAGAGCACCAGCCCTGAAGTCAGGAGGACCTGAGTTCAAATCCGGGCTCAGACCAAACACTTGACACTTACTAGCTGTGTGACCCTGGGCAACTCACTTAACCCCAATTGTCTAAAAAAAAAAAAAGAATGTGAGGTGAGGGCCAGATTCAATCACAGGTGCCACCCATACTGCCTCTGCCTGGACTGATGGGAGATGGCGAGAAGAGAACAAGAGTGTGGGAGGCTCGAGGAGGCAAGTGGGAAGACTTGATGGATTGGTACGCGTTTTTTCATACAGCCCAGATTGAAACATCTCTTTGGTTGTGAAAGGCAGCCTGGGCCCCATGTGCTGTGCTGTGCTGTGCTGTGATAATATCTATTAAAGATTCCCAAGATCAATAGCATTCACTTGGTATGCTGGAGGATCTGCCTCCCCTAGGATTGTTTATATTGACTTACTACCATTAATATTTACTTAACAGCCTGTCTGTCAGGACAGATAGAACACAAAATATTCTTTTCAGGCCTATCAACATTCCAATTTCTTTTTCTTTTTCTGACTGTATTGACTACAAAGGAATGTCTAGCTCTCAGGAGTTCCTAGGTATTAAATTCATCTTGGGGTGTTCGTTAGGGGTTTTCTGTAGGGTGGGGCTATAGCAACTCAAGTGTGTATTTTGTGTGCGTGTGAACATGTGTGAGTGTGTTTGGAAGGGGCATACAATTTGTGAATAACACAGTTCCTGTTTATGCTGCCCGTCTGCCCGTCTGCTTCCTTTCTGACTTCTCTGTCACACTCCCATCCCCACCTGGGGAAGATCAATCAATAGGCCTGACAATGGATATATGCATACGTTCACTGAAGTCAAGTACATTTACATCTAGACAGCCAGGCCCTAGAAAAAGTCAGTGCCTCAGAAGGCACAACTAGGTGTAACTTGGGGAAGAGGTCCTTAGAGATAGGCAAACTTTCTTTGATTTAAGGGAAAACTTCTAATAATTAGAGCTGTCTCAAGGTCTCTGTGCCTGGAGATCTTCAAGTGGAACCTAGATGACCACTTACTGGAGATGCTGGAGAGGATTCTCCACCATATGAGAGCTGGACAAGGGGGCCTCTGAGATCTTTTTCAGGTCCAGGCTTCTGTGAAAGCAATGGGTCATTTCACATTGCTTTGGGTCATTCATTCCCACATATGAGCTAAGGCTGACAAGGAGAGACAACAATAGTAACAAAAAGGGGGCCTTTAAAATCTATATTGGGGAAAAGGAGAAGATTAGAAAAATGATGGGACCCCTTCTGGGAGTGGATGGGACCGTGCTAACAGCAGATATGTAAGACAGAGCTGCCTACTTTCTACTTTGTTTCTGTTTTCTCTGTCAAAGAGAATACTCCCAGATTCTACCTCTTTTTTCTCACTTGAAGTATTGCCTGGTGATAGTACTTTTCCTTCTCCTCCCTGTTTTAGCACCCCTATATATTGCCTTATCCCCATTACACTGTAAGTGCTTTGAAGGTAGCGACTGTCTTTCTTGCTTCCATTTGTATCTGAGAACTAAGCATAGGGCCAGGCAGGTGGTAAATGTTAAATAAATGCGTGAGTGCTCCTTCCTCTCTCTGTCTCTGTCTCTCTTTCTCTCTGTCTATCTCTGTTTGTCCATCTCTCCCTCTCTGTCTCTCTCTGTCTTTCTGTGTTTCTCTGTATCTTTGTCTCTGTCTTTGTCTCTCTCTCTCTGTCTCTCTCTCATTGCCACGCTCCGAATACTGAGCCACTCAGTGATCTCCAATAACATCTGCAGCTTCTGTCCCTTCCTTTCCACTTTCCCATTTGTGACCCTAGTTCAAGGCCTTGTCCCTCCCCTGGTTCCAGATTCTTCAGTGACTTGCCTTTTAGATTGTATGCTGGTGAGAAATTAAGAGATACCTGGCCTCTCCCCCTTCTTAAATGGAGGCTCTGGCAAGAATCATCCAGTCAGAGCGAGGAGACAAAGGGAAGGTGTGAATTTCAGGATGGAAGTGATATGGAATAAAGAGGTTTCTGGGGCATGATGGAGAAGTCTGCATTGCAGCCTGGTTAGAAAGCCCTGAGTTCCTCTCAGGTGTGTTTAGAGGATCATAGGAAATAATATGTGAAAGTGAATTGAAAACCAGAAAGCATCATCAGCATGGAAGGGATTGTTATTATTAGAAACTGCACCTGAGCCCTGTTACTCCTGGCAAAATTGTGATGTTGGGGAAGTTGGCATTCATTCCACATCTAAGGATGTGTCTTTATGTAGCCTTTTCCTAGCTCACTTCCCTCTGTTTCTCAGTGCACAGGACTGTCACAAGTCCTTCTGTCAAGAAGGAAGATGATATGCTCATTCACACCAAGTGGTTAGAACCCAGGGATGTGCTGGACTAAGCCAAACCAGCTCCTGAGTGAGATTTTCCATGTGATCATTTATACCTTGGATCAGCAGATTGGCAAATTGCTTTATTTTTTTTGTTAGTTGTCTAGATTTAAGAAAATGATAGAGACAATATTAATAATGAAGAAAAAAATTAAAAGTATGTCTTGTATACCTCCCCCCCAGAAAGCTGGTTGTTAAACATTTACCAGTACTTCCTTGTCAGAACCTATCATGTATTTCCCCTCCCATGGGTGTACATATTTAGATCAAGTCTGCAAGGAGGGGGCCATGTTTAGTACAAAGGAATGACTTACTAAGGGTGGAATTTTAGTGGGCTCTGTTTAATACAAAGAGAAGACTTACTAAGGGTGGAATTTTAGTGAGAGAGGTTTCTTAGGATCTCTCAAATACCATGATAGTGAAGGCAACCTTTGCATAAGCCCAGTGTACTGTTGCTTTAACCACTCCAGTTGTCAACTGGCCACATTTTGAAATAAAATGATCACTGATTGTTACAACTGAATCTAATTTGACTTAAATATCTTCACCGTATGATTATTCTGATCATTTGGTGACCATTTTTCTAAACTGACTGTATCCATCTATTAACGATGACCTCATTATTGCGCATAATACTCAGGGATGCCCAGGGCTTGTTTCCATGGAAACACATTTATGACAAGACTTTATAGGAAGGAAATCCTCTGATTACAGATCTATTCCTGTTTCTTAGCAACCCACCTAAATCTCTCCATTTAAATGAAGATACTGCTTTCCCTTGATAGCCTTATTAATGTACATTATTTGAAAGGTCAATTGGGTTTATTTTTGAAATTCAAAACACGAAAAATTTTGGTGAAATCTAATTGTGTAATAAAGGGAAAAAGCATCCCTTGCTGATACTTCCCTGTTTGCTTGCTGCTTGTATGTATGTAGCATTTTAAAAAAATGTTTTGGGGGTCAGGGGAAGAAGAAGGGAAAAATAAGGCCTTATCAAATGTGTCTTAAAATATCCCTGAAATCCATGGTTCTCTTCTATTTACAGTAGAAAAGAATACTTAGTAAAGCATTTGCTTGCCGGGCTACTCTCTAAAAATTACAACACCCATGCAAACCTCAACATGGAATGGGCTGCTTTGTGGAGTAATGAGTTTCCCATCACTGGGGATCTTTAAATAGAAGCTACTTGTTGCCAGCACTGTAGGGGAATTTGTATTTGTGGTCATACTTATAGGCAGCTAGGTGGCATAGTGGATAGAGCGATGGATCTGAATTCACTTAACCTTTCTTAGCTTCAATTTCTTCATCTGTAAAATGGGTTTACCTACTTCAGAGGGTTGTGAAGATGAAATGAGATAGCATGTGTAAAACAATTTGCAAACCTTAAAGCACTATATATATATATATATATATATATATAGATAGATAGATAGATATAATAGCTATTGTTATTATCATTATCTAAAAATAAGGGGTAGGACTAAAAGGCCTCTAAGGTTCCTTCTGGGCACCTAGGTGGCACAGGGTGATAAAGGGTTAGACCTGGAATCATGAAAACTTGAGTTAAAATCTGGTTTCAGATACTAGCTATGTGACCCTGGATAAGTCATTCAACCTCTATCTGCCTCATCTGTGAAATGGGGATAATGATAGCACCTTCTTACCAGGGTTGTTATGAGGATAAACATTAGATAGCATTTATCAAATGCATTGCAAACCTTAAAGCACTATATAAGTGTTAGCCATTCTCCTTCTCCCGCTTCTTACTGTTACTGTTATTTTCTGTGTAGGCTATATAACGTCTAAGGTCTCTTCCAACTCTGGGATTTTGGTTCTGAGCATGGTTCTGCTTGAATTCCCAGTGTTTAGCATAGTGCTTTGTACATAGTAAGTGCTTAATAAATGCTTCATTCATTCACTCACTCATGCACTGTGAAGAGCATAACGAAGATGTCTCAGGGATGTCTCAGGGATGGAGCACGTTGTGCTAGTTCTTTGTGTCTGTGACTTTGTTAGTCCCTCTAGCAGACCTTCTCTTCCAGTACCTCATGATTCAGGCCTGAGAAGTGTGCTGTCACAGTGGGGTGGAACAGATTGAGCCCTCTCACAGGTGCCAAGCTATCATCTCTTTGAGGGGAAAGCAGTCTTTTAAAAATTTTTGGTGGATGTTAAGTCTCTCATTATGACAAATTAACTCGTGTCTTGATTCATACAAAGGGCAGTGTAGAGTTGGAAGATCTGGATTTAATTCTTACCTGTTATGATTGCAGTTGTGTGATTATGAGCAAGTCATTTAACTTTTCTTAAACTCAGTTTTACTGTCTGTAACATGTGGCAATAATACCCTTGGTACCTATGTCTTGGGGCAATTAGGTGGTGTAGTGGATAGAGTCAGGAACACCTGAGTTCATATCTGGACTCAGACACTAGCTGTGTGACCCTGGGCAAGTCATTTCACTCTGTTTGTCTCAGTTTCCTTATCTGTAAAATGAACTAGAGAAGGAAACGACAAATCACTCCACATCCTTGCCATGAAAACCCCAACTCCTGAAGAGTTGGATACAACTGAAATGACTAAATAACAATAATAATACCTACTTCTTGAGATCATTGTGAGGATCAAATAAGATAGCGTATGTATAAATTTTAGTCATCATTTAGAGTTTTGTTGGAATTTTTCTAGTCTTTGGGTACCATGAGGAAGTTTTTTAAAAATTACATTTTACTTTCAAAGATCTTTTTTCTCTCCCTCCTCCCTCCCCTTACCATTGAGAAACAAAGAAAAACAAAACCTTTGTTACAAACATGTATAGTCAAGCAAAACAAATTCCCACATTGGCCAAATCCAAAAATATGTCCCGATCTGAACTCTGAGCCTAGCAACTCTCAATCAGGGGGTAGGCAGTAAAGTACACTTCATCTGAAGTTCTCTGGTCATTGTGTACATCAGAGTTTTCAAGTCTTTCAAAGTTGTTTTTGTTTACAAAATTATTTTATTGAAAAAAATTACTCTCTTGGTTCTGTTTATCTTACTTTGTATCACTTTCTACAAGTCTTCCCCGATTTCTCTGAAATTGTGCCTATTAACATTTCTCACAGCTCACAATAGCATTCCATCACCTTCATATTTTAGGACTAGTTCAGTCGTTCCTCAATTGATAGGAACCCATGAGGTGAAGGTTTAACCTGGCTTGCCACTGATAGCAGTAATAGCTAGGATTTATGTAGCACTCTAAGCTTTTGAAAGCACTTTCTATGTGCTAGATCATTTGTTCCTCATGACAACAGATAAGTGCTATTATTATACTGACTTTACAGATGAGGAAATGGGCTCACTAAAGTTAAATGATTTGCCTATAATCACACAGCTATTAAGAGTCTGAGGCAGGATTAGAACTCAGATCTTCCTGACTCAAAGTCTGGCACTCTATCTACCCTACTGCCTGGTTACCTTTCTGATGGGTGAAACAGGCAGAGGGAAAGCTGACCTGGTTGGCTGGGGTTTCAAAGAAACATCAGGGAGGACATTTGGGGTAGTTCCCAGCCTGTGGGGAAAGATAGTTTTGCTAAAGGGAGAAGAGGAGGTAGCCAGGGTGGCAAGGCTGGGTATGGGAATGTGGGGAACCATGAAGGGAGGCAAATACCAGAGTGAACTGATGTAACCCTAAGCCCGGTACTGAGAATGGACTAAGGCCCGAAGGAGAGACAATAGGAAGGCTACGCTTTGGGAAGGTTGATGGCCTTGGAGTCAGGGGACTTGATTTTAACATCCACTCTGAAACCTACTCCTTGTGGCCTTAGAAAAGTCACCTTTCTGGGTCTCATTTTCCTCCCCTATACAATGAGGCAGCCTGACGACACCCTTTCCCCTTCCTGCCCCAGCTCCCTGGACTGTAAGAACAGATTCCTACAGAGGAATTATGGAATCATAGAATTTAGAGCTGGAACGGATCTGGGAGATCTTCTAGTCCAACCATGTCATTTTGTGACCCAGAAAAGGGAAGTTACTTACCCAAGGTCAGGGAATTAATAAGTGGCTATAGAACTTATGCCTTTTATTTTTCCTACTCTATCACTAATCCAGGAGCTCCTTTTAGTAGGGAATTAGAATAGGACATGCCCACCTACTCCCCTATTTTAAAGAACCCATGGTCCTTTGAACCTGGAACATGAAAACATTGACCTGTCAGTTTAGTTAAGAGTTAATTGTTACATTTAAGGGGAGGTGGAGGAACAGGCATTAATTAAGAGCCTACCATGTGACAGGCACTGTGCTAAGTGCTTTACAAATATCTCATTTGATCCTCACAACCACCCTGGGTGGTAGGTGCTATTATTATCTCCATTTTAAATTGAGGAAACTGAGGCAGAGAGAGGTTAAGTGACTTGCCCAGGATCACACAGCTAACAAATGTCTGAGGTTGCATGTGAACTTAAGTCTTCCTGACTCTAGGCCCAGGGCTGTATCTATTGTACCATTCAGCTGCTCCTAGTCAAGAAAAAACAGTTTAACTGACTTAGTAGTTTAATTGAAATGGTGGCATCAGTGATGTACATACACACAATCCAGATACTTCCTTGTATGCTGACAGATCATCAGCCTCCTGTGAGTTGGCCAAATTGTACAACAGTCTTATTAAAGGAGTTCTAGAAGGGATCAGATCTTCAATGTATAGTGACCAGCCTCAGATTTCCCAGAAATGTTAGCTACTTGCTTCACTGTGGTGGCCTGTATCCCTGTGGGAAATAGCAGAAAGGTAAAACTGCAATTGCTCAGCATTCCCTTGAAAGAGAAAAGCAAAACTCCAGAGAAGTAAAACTCCAGGAAACTCCAAAACTTCAGGTAAAACTTCCAGAAGAAGGTTGAACTCCAATTGCTCAGCTTCTTGCAAATATGTAGTGTGTATTTTGCTGTAATTGGAGTAAAGTTTGAGGAGGAGTGTTGGACCTGCTCTTCAGTGAGTTGGTTCTTGGCAGAAGGGATGTGAGAAGGGAAAAGCCTGCCCGATGGGAGCCATTAAATCTGTGCTAATTACTTTGCCTTTAGGTGTCTTTGCCCCTGAGGTGAGAGTAAGACTCTAAAAATCAGGCTGCCCTGATGACTTCATCCCATCTTTGTGCAGATACTGAAAAATACTGGAGTTTTCATTTGCTGATTTGATTTGCCAGGAGGTAAATAGAATGTGCTCTAGGTATCAGTTCTCAAACCTTTTCTCAAAACCAATAAATCCTATGGACCCTTCTCAGAATAAAGTTGTCAAAGGTATAAGGAAAGTAGGAAAGAAAGAAGGAAGGAAGAGAAGGAAGTAGAGCCCAGTGAAGTTGGTGCTATTATTATCCTTATTTTACAGTGGCAGAAACTGAGGCAGATAGAGGCTAACAGCCTTGCCCACAGTCACATAAAATAAAATGTATAGGATCAAAAGGAAACCAGTTATATTGAAATATAGTTATTAAATATTTTAAAAAGTAAGTTTGCAGGCCCCCTGATATCTATCCATGGACTCCAGCTTAAGAACTTTTCAGGTGCAAGAGAGTCAGGAAAATCTTCCCCCAAATTGATTCTCTGGTCTAGCACAAGTCCTGGGTCCTACCTATCCTATCCTTATGGACAGACCTGTTACTTCTTCCCCATAAATCCGTGACATTAGTCAGGCATTATGGTGGACTAGATGGACATTGGACGTTAGGAAGACTGCCTCAGACCCTTACTAGCAAGTTAGGGTGTATGGATTATTCAAGGAGGACTAGCACCTCTGGTGTGAGCCTGATGAGCCCTCTTCAGGGATGCTCATCCACCTTTGGTGTTCACCTCACACTCAACTCTCAAGAGGCTGTGGCATGGGCAGCAGTCACAGCCCAGTAAACCATCTCAACATGTGGGCTAAACCAGGTTGAGGGTAACTGGTAGGACTCAAATCCATTGTTGGTGAGTTAGGGGGATGTCTACCTCAAGCATGTGAAGACTTTCCCTGGCAGAATGGGCAAATGAGAACAGTTTGTTCCAAAAACCATAAAGATAGCTGAAGCAGGTGCTGTGGAGTTACTTAGAGCTTGGTCAGACACTGAAGAAGCCGAGGTCATCCACTGCATCTCAGGCCATCACCAGGCATCCTGACTTTTGACTTACCACTAAAATCTGATGACTCTGGAGGAAAGAGTGAGGCTGATGACTTTGCACAACTCTGCCTCACTTTAATCCAATTCACACATGAGTCAACACATCATCCTATGATGTCAGTAGTCCTCTTTGAAAATGGGCAAACAACAACAACAGTAACAAGTAAGTCACTTATTCTCTGTGCCTGTTTCTTCATCTGTAAATGAGGGGTTTTGACTCAATGGCCTCCAAAGTGCCTTCCAGCTCTAAATGTATGATTCTATAATTCTATGATGACTCAGTAAAATGTAAGCTCCTTGAGAGCAGAGACTGTTTTATTTTTATCTTTGTATTTGTAGCACCTTGGATAGTCTATAACACATAGTTGGTGGTAATAAATGACTGTTGAATTGAATTGAATGTTGTTTCATTATTGGGTCTATATTCAAGGACAAATGAATCCTTTAGCTTTTGAAAATGTAAATTTTTCCCCCAAATCTTAATAAAACCCAAGGGATTATAATGGAGGTCCTGGCTTCTCAAAGCTTATAAAATAAATCTTAGGGTTACATCATCTTATTAAGAGTTGGAAAGGACCTTTAGGGTTACCTAGCTGGATACCCTGCCTCATGCATGAATCACTTCTGCAATAGCCCTAGCAAATGGTCATCTACCCTCTGCTTGAAAATCTCCAGAGATAGGGAGTGCATTACTTACCAAGGTAATCTATTCTATTTTTGGACAGCTCTAATAATTAGGGAATGATTTTTTTATATTGAGCTGAAATTTACTTCCTTGTGTCTTCTACCCAATTCTGCCGTCTGAGATAAAGTTTTATTTCCAGAGGCCAACTAAAATAAGTTTAACTAGAAAAGTCTCAAAATAGAATGAGATACCTTAACATTATCATCCCTGGAAAAGAAGTGCCGATTAATTGCTAGATGACTCTCCTCTCCATCCCTATGACTTCCCAGATCAAAATATCCCTTCTTTATCATGACTCCTCTTATGTGTTCTCTTTCTCTATTAGAATACAAGCTCCTAGAGGGCAGGGACTGTCTGGTCTTCTGTATTTGTATTTCTAGTGTTTAGCACAACGGCACAATGCCTAGCACATGGTAAACACTTAATATATCTTTTAAAAATTAATACAATAATCAATCCCTCCCTTCTCATTCCCTCCCTCCTTCCTTCCTTCCTTCCTTCCTTCCTTCCTTCCTTCCTTCCTGCCTTCCTTCCTTCCTTCCTTCCTTCCTTCCTTCCTTCCTTCCTTCCTTCCTTCCTTCCTTCTTTCCCCTACCGCTGGAAGTCTACCAGTGGGGTCTGGATGACAATTTGTCAAGGATATTATAAAGGAGAATCCTGCTTAAGTCTGGATTGGACAAGATTATGATAGTAGTAATAATAATAATAATAGCATTTATATAGTGCTTTAAGGTTTACAATGTGCTTTACAAATATTATTCATTCCTCACAAAATCCTTGGGAGGCAGATATTATGATTGTCCCCATTTTGAAGTGGAGGAAAATGAGGCAGACAGAGGCTAAGTTGCTGCCATTCATGGTCTGGATTCTAAAACTCCTCTGTTAAGATGCTAATGCATCTTGGAAGAATGTTGACTCAAGGAAGTATCAGCTTTTCACACCTTCCCTGGGATCCTGGATTATGGATTGGATGCATTGTGCTAGAGCAGAAAGAGTGCTTGATTCGGAGTCAGAGAATCTGGCTTCAAATCCTGGCCTATTTATTATCTGTGTGACTAGGGAAAATCATTTAATCTCTCTGGACTCCAGTCTTCTCACTTTTCTCTTGAGGGAGTTAGCCTAGATTACCACTAAAGTTCCTTCCAGATTTCAACCTACGATTTTGTAACCCTAGTTTCAAAACCTATTAGTAAGTGACTCAAAGTGGAGATCAATGTCCTTCACTTGTGTCAGGGGTAGGGTGGTGTTGGTGAGAGTTGAAAAGAGGAGAGATCTTCAGTCTTTGGACCTGTTTTGAGATTTCTTTGAGTCTTCTTTGGGTTTGAGTCGCTCTGGGTGCTTCTGGCTTCTGGCTTCTGGCTTCAGGAGAGAAGGTAGAAGATGCCAGCTCCACTTTAGGTTGCTGAAGGAAAAGGCCCTGGGAAGAAACTGACATGAGAGGAGCTGGCAGTCTCTGCTATGTCCCCCTTCCCAGCTGTCTACACTAAAGACTTTGGTTAACTTCCCCTTGGGAGAGATCTGGGACTTTCTTAGTTTAGATAAGTTACCTCACTCCCAAGGGGAGACTCCTTCTCTCTCTCTCTCTCTCTCTCTCTCTCTCTCTTTAGGCAATTGGGGTTGAGTGACTTGCCCAGGGTCACACAGCTAGTAAGTGTTAAATGTTTGGTCTGAGGCTGGATTTGAACTCAGGTCCTCCTGACTTCAGGGTCGGTGCTGTATCCACTGTGTCACCTAGCTGCCCCTCCTTTTCTCTATATTATCTGGTATATACACACACATATACATTTATGTATACTTTCTATTGACTCGGATAAACATGTTTCTTTGATAATTGCTTTGTGTGTTCATTGTGTAACTCATGTTTGGAGCAAACAGGGGAAAGGGGTCAATCCTTGGACGTACAGCTTGGGGGCCTACTTCTCCCATAAGCAAAACAGTGATCAAAAGTTAGATTGAACCTGGAAACCCCAATTCCACATACAAATAATGTTTTAAAGAGCAGATAAATATAATCCTAGCTTTGTACCCTCTCTCTGAGGAGAGCAAAGTGGTTAAACTTCTGTCCTCAACCTCCTACTTCCCTTCCTGGGAGGAATTAAAGTCTCCCTTGGAGAAGGGATAGGGGAGAGACTATTTTGCCTTGCTTTGAACCACCACATAAAGGAATAGCTCTCATCACAATATCTTTCTGGGCTTTCTAGTTCAGGTGGAATACAAGGCAGAGAACTTGAGTTTTGATATTGGGGAAAGGGTGTTGCATGGAGCATGGCCAAGGAGGACAGACCCAGGTGACTCACCACCAAGTGGGAGGGTTTATATTGATTTAGAACTAGTAGTGACCTTAGAGATCATGGAGTCATTTTACAGATGAGGAAGCTGAGACCCAGAGCAAAGGAGAAAATTGCCAAAGTCAAGTCAAAGACCAAGTAGCAGAGTCAGGACTCAAACCCTGATCCCCTAACTCCAAATCTAGAGTTCTATTTTCACTACATTTTGCTTATTGAATTGAATAGAATTTTATCCTGCTTCATGGGAGAATGAGGATCTTGGAAGCTTGGGAGAAAAGGTACAAAAGAGAGTGATGAAATGGAGATGGAGGGACAGTGAAGACAAACTTCAGCAACCTCATAGTCTTTTTGGAAGGCAGGTCCTGGGGAGAACGGAATTGATTCACATATTAGGCATTTATTTCTTGGAGAATGTTCTTTCTGGTTGAGGAAACTTCTATTCTAGTTCTCAAGTTGACTGGCTTTAAGATCTGAAACGTTATCTGTCTGAATCAATAGATTGTCACTTTCCAGGAGAGACTTTTTGCTAAATGTGCTGAATGGTAATGAGACTCTTAGAAATTTATAGTAAAGGAGGCATAAATGGAGGGAGGGAGAAATGGATGAGACAAAGAGAATCAGGACAGTGTGATGATACCTAAAGTTCAGTTCAAGGTATTCTTTTGGGGAGGATAAGGAAAAAAACAGACCAGCCATAATATTACCCACTTCTTTGGCTAAGAGCTATGTCACATACAATTTGGTCAGCAAATGATAAATGACACTCAGGATTCACAAACAACTGCTGGTGATTTAAAAAGCCATTGTTTTTATATCATGTTCATTTTCAAAGGAATCCCTGTCTCAATCAGGCCATATCCTACCTTGCTGAATATCTGTTTGGGCAGTGCTTTGCAGACACTAGAGCAATGCAAGAAATATTGCACATCATGGCAGATTTCAGCAGGGTCAGTTTCAGGCAATCTCCCAGAGGAGAATGTTAAGAATGGTTTGTAAAGGTTGGGGTGAGGGCTTTGTTGGCAGAAGCTCCTCACCTTAACACCTTCTAGACTTTTAGGCTTTTTAGAGCCTGCTAGAGGCTCATCAGAGCCTTAGGACTATTTGCATAGCCAGTTACTAGTTACTTTGGCAAGTAACAGGAATTGAAGAGACAAAGGAAAACAGGGATAAATGTTTATCTCCAGGCTCAAAGTAATTCAGCAATAAGTACTGACCATTTTGGACAGTGAAGAGGTGAATGCAATTGTTGCTCTAATAAATCAAGATAGTCTTACAGCTTCTTTAATTTTCATTTACTTAATTATTAGTGATTTGTGGCATTTTTTCATCTGGTTATAGACAGCTAGGATTTCTTCCCTTCACTACTGCCTGTTCATGTCCTTTCATAATTTATTAACTGGAGAATCACTCATCATAAATGTGTATAATTTTTATATATCTTGGACCTGAGACCTTTATCAGAGAAACTTGCTATATAATTTCCCTCCCCCTCCACTCAGGACTATTTCCCTTCTAATATTAGATATATTGGATTTTTAATGAAAAAATTTAAAAAATTTTATGTAATCAAAATTATCTATTTTATTGTCTGTTATGCTCTTTATATTTTGTATGGTCACAAATCCAAATCCATAGGTTTGGAAGCTAATTCGTTCCTTGGTCTTCCAATTTGTTTATGATGTGACCTTTTATACCTCAGTCATTAGTGGGAGGTGTTGGTTCAAACACAATTTCTGTTAGACTGTTGTCCATTTTTCCTAGCACTTTCTGTTAAGTAGTGAGTCCTTCACTTTAGTAGCATATTATCTTTGGGTTGATCTGACACAAGGCTACTGTGTTTATTTGCTTTTGTATGTTGTGTAACTAATCTGTTTAACTGGTTTACTTCTCTATTTTTTAACCAGTACCTACTTGTTTTGATGATTTCTTCTTTGTAGTATAATTTGAGATCTGGTACTGCTGGATCCCTTTCCTTCCTCTTTTCCTTTTCTGTCATCTCTCTTGATGTTTTTGATCTTTTGTTCTTGCAGGTGAATTTTGGATTTTTATTTTTAGCTCTATAAAGAAATCCTTTCGTAGTTGATTGATATGCCACTGAATAAGTAAATTAATTTAAATAGTATTGTCATTTTTGCCATTGGCATTTTGTTATATTGACTTGGCTTACCCATGAGTAATTAATATTTCTCTAATTACTTAAGTTTGTCTTTATTTCTGTAAATAGTGATATGTGTGTGTATGTATGTGAGAAAATATATATATATATATATATATGTGTAGTTCCTAGGGCAGCTAGGAGGCACAGTGCATAGAGCACTGGGCTTGGAATCAGGAAGACTCATGTTCATGAATTCAAATCTGGTCTCAGACACTTACTAGTTGTGTGACCCTGGGCAAGTCACTTAACCCTGCTTGCCTCAGTACCTTATCTATAAAATGAGCTGGAGGAGGAAATGGCAAACCACTCAGGTGTGTCTGCCAAGTAAATCCCAAATGGCATCATGAATTGTCAAACATGACTGAAATGACTGAACAACAGTGAAAAAATATAGTTGTTATGTATATTTTGGTAGGCAGAGTCTTGAGTATTTTATACATTCTGTAGTAGAAGTTGAATTTCTCTTGTTATCTCTTCATGCTTGGTTTTATTAGTAGCATATAGAAATGCTGATGATTTATGTAGATTATTTTATATCTTGTAATTTTGCTGAAGGTATTGTTTCTATTAATTTTTAATTAACTCTGTGTTTTTTAAGTACAACATCATACCATCTGCAAAAACCAGTAGTTTTGTTTCTTCTTTGCCTATGCTTCTTCCCTCCATTCCTTTTTTCCTCTCTTATTGCTATAGCTAGCATTTCCAAGTCAATGTTAAATAGTAGTGCTGACGTTGGACGTCCTTGCTTCATCCATGATCTTAGAAGTGTAATAGAAATTGTCTGAGAACCCATTGATTAGTTACTGATGCCAATGGTACAATCAACAATGCAGCAACAGGGACCTTCACGCACGGCAACCCCTCACCCTCCTCCCCCAACCTCCCTATAGTTTATTACTCTCAGAGCACAGGCTTCACTGAACATAAAGACAGTGATCTCTGAGCATCGGTTTTAAGCTCCATTATATAAGCTTGGCTACATAAACAGGATGGCACAATGGAATTTCAAAGAGCAAATAAGGGAAGATCATGATTTACTGGTCAAAGAACAGATGGCAGAAGGGGCAGATCTATATCAGGTAAAACAGGAAACTAGCCAATTAACACCTGACTTGTAGTTGAAAAGCTTGATTTTGCAGACTAAATGATGGGCTCATCTTAAGTAAAGGGTGGTTAGAAAGTTAAACCACAGATTCTCTTAACACATCAGAATTATCTCATCTATCCCCATGACGGATAATTCTAGCTCTTGATTTTAGAAAGATACTTCGCCATGTTGAGGAAAGAACCACTTATTTCCATTTATTTCGTTTATTTTTATGTTTTCTTGTCTTTTTAAAATAAAAATGGATGTTGTATTTTGTCAAAAGTCTTTTCTATGTCTTCTCTCACTCCCAATCTCCCCCTCCAGTTGAGAATGAAAGATAAACAAAACCCCTGTTATAAACATATATAATCAGGCAAAACAAATTTCTACATTGACCATGTCTAAAAGAAAAATGTGTGCACACACACACATACACACACGTATATATGTGTCTCATTCCACACTCTGAATCTTTCAACTATCAGGTGAAAGATCAATCTGTCAAGAATTGGATAGGTCCTGTCATCATTAATCCTCTAGAATTGTGATTGCTCATTATGCTGATCTGATTACAGTAGGCAGAGTACAGGATTTAGAGTCAGGAAGAAAAGTTCAAGTCCAGACTCAGAAGCTTACCAGTTGTGTGACTTTGAGCAAATTGCTTAAACTATGTCTTCCTCAGTTTCCTCATTTGTAAAATAGAGATAATAAACAGAGGAAAGGAGCACCTAACTCCCAGGGTTGAGATGATAAAATGAGATAATGTTTGTAAAGTGCTTTGTGAACCTAGAAGCACTATGTAAATACTGGCTATTATTGACATCTGGTCTAATAAAAGATAGGTAGATTATTATCTCTGCTCCTATATTCAATCTCTTGTGATATGTCATTTTTGTTGAAGTCTTTGAAGAAAATCCAGTCTCACACGGATATGTTGGGAAAGAGAGAAATATTTTAATAGGCAAATAATGCCCTAATATTTTTATAAAAATAGCTTTGACATCATAGATCCATTGGCCAAGACCGAGAAGAGTCTTGGTTACCCTCAGGTACCTACAGATTATACTCTAAGAGCCACTGGTATACTTCTTTTGTGTTTCTCCACTGTGACTAACACAGTGCTGAACACACAACACTTATTAAAATTTTGTTAAAAGTAATGGTGGTGGCGGCGGTGTGTTTGATTCCTCCCGTCTCTTCTGCTGTTTCTTTTCCCTGCCTTCCCCCCTCCCCCCAATTCCTCTTATTTTCACTGCTATGCAGCTTTTAGAGGGGCTGCTATTGGTTAATGTCAATTGAAGAAGTGGAAGCCATGGTAATATATAGAAGCTTTCTTCCTAGACCATGCCTGTTAGGGTTAGATGTGAAAGGGCCCTTTCATGAAAGGGTACCTGCTTTTTCCAGTCTTGAATTCTGAGGAGCACTTAGTGGAGCAAGAAGTTCAGTTCAGCAGCTGAGGAAAAACATTTTCCTCTGAGGTGCAGCAAGTGTGCACCTGGCCAGAGAGGATTCGAGTGAGGCACTACTCTTCAATGTTAACTTGAATTCTGCAAATGGTATTTTGAGGCTCTTGGCTGCCTTGAAATTCAGTAATGCTGTGGCAAGGAGAAATGCTGTCATTATCATCTACGCTTGGAAATCTGCTCTTGTAGGGAGGAAAACAAGGAGTTGGCTTTTGACTTAGAGGAAGGAACTCAGGCAGATGCTGTCAGTGGCTATGATGCTCCTTTCTCCTGTGAAGGGAAGGAGGCTAGAAGGCAGAGTACTCATACAGGGACATCCATCCCTACAACTATAGATGTGGCAGTTTGCCAGCATCATTGGTTTGGTGATGTATTAGGACCATAGAACCAAAAGGACCTAAGAGATCAACTAGTTTAACACCTTCATTTTTGCAGAAGAGGAAACAGACCCAGAGAAGGGAAGTAGTTTGCTCGAGCTCACTCAGAAAGAGCTAAGATTCGAACTCAGGCCCTATGACTTCCAATCCAATTCAACAAACAATGAATAAACACCTATCATGTGCATAGTATTGCCGCTTGGTGTTGGCAGTAAAAAGACAATGCACACCCTGGAGTCCTATAAAGCCTGCCACTGCTTAGGGTCCCTGGTGAGCAGGCTAGGCAGCACCCACCCTCAGGACTTTCCACACAGTAAGATCTTAATTGATGTCTGTTGAAATGAATTGTTGAAAGTGTTATGGAAGAAATGCCTCTTCTCTAAGTTCATGTAGAGGGTAGCTGCTCCCACATGTATATATTTACCACAATGCAGAAATTATGGAGGTACAAATCTGAGTTTTATTATCATGCTCAAGCATACGTTCAGACCTGAAAAACTATGAGGATTCTACAAGACATCTTGTAGGTAAAATTATGTCAGAGTGACAGAGAAATAATTCTTTTACATATTGCAATCTTGTACAATTCTCCATAAAAGTTAAAGAGAAGATAGATCCGTAATCTCATACTCCCTTCAATTGTCATAAAAGTTGAACAAATTTAGTTAAACAGAGTCGCAATCTTATACATGTAAGGAAAAAAAAACTTCATTAAACAATAGGTAAACTAAGTCAGGTTATAGTTTAGAGGATTCACAAATAGGCTGATTGAAGAGGAGGATTTATATTACCAAGGAGTCAGGGACAGTTGAGATTCTTTCTTTGACTGCTCTAAAGGAATGTTTAAGGCTCTAAGTAAAATTTCTCCTCCCAAGGGACAGGTTTTGATCAGGTGAGGTTAATAGTAAGAAAGACTTTCAGTTAACCAAAATTTGTGGGAGGAATGGTGCAGAATCTCAAATAACATAAGGAAATAAAAAATCCCCATAACAAAAGGCAGGCAGGTCTGGTCGTCCATAACCCAAGGCCCCATCCAACAACCTTCCCAGAGTCACTTTTTTTGCTGCGCATTCATTAGGGCTGCCCTGAGGAAAAATGGCAGAAGAAGCAGAAGAAGCTGTTTTTGTTATTGACAGGCTCTCTGCTCTGCATCCTTCTTTCCCTCTGGTTCTCTGTCTCTGTTGCCTCCCTTTTACTAGGAACTTGGTATATCCATATTTCCACTTCCCCCCACCCATCTCCTCAGTTTCTTCGTCCACACTAGGATGTAAATTATTATGAACTTGCAATATTAGTCTTCCCAGGGATGCTAGGATCAATGAATCATAAGATCGTAGATTTAGAGATGGTGATGAGGGTGATGATAATTATTATAAGCATTTATATAGACCTTTAAGGTTTGTAAAATATATTACAAATAATTCATTTTTTCCCTTATAACAACCATGGGAGGTAGGTATTATTACTGTTATCCCCATTTATAGTTGAGGAAACAGGAACAGAGAGGTTAAGTGACTTGACCAGGGTCACATAAATAGCTAATGTCTGAGGCCAGATTTTAACTCAGGACTTTGTGATTCCAGGTTTCCACTGTGCCATCTAGTTGACTGAAAGGTAACTTAGAAGTCAGTTAGCCCCACTCCATAATAATAATAAGTAAAATTTATACAGTGCTTTAAGCATTGCAGAATGCTTTACATATGTTATCTCATTTAGTCTTAACAGCCCTCTGAAGTAGATACTATTTTCATTCCTATTTTACAGATGAAGAAACTGCAGCTGGAAAATGGTAAGTAAATTGCCTAGGGTCTTGTGGCCAATAAGTACCTGAGTCAGGATTTAAACTTAGATCTTCCTGGCTCCAGATACATTATACTTTTCCACTTGCATTTAACATTTAAACGAAAGGGGATTAAAGTCTACTGGTAGATATTCAGCCATCATCTGGCAGATAAAGGACATTTCTTCTTGGTATTCTCAATGCCTTTCAAATCACACCATGACAGTCCCCTACTTTTGACCCAATTTGTGGCACACTTAAGCCCAAGCATCTTTTCTTCTCTGCCCTTCCATTGGCGGCTACCACAGGCATACCATGTTTAATTGTACTTCCCTATATTGTGCTTTGCAGGTATTGCAAACTTAATCAATAAATGTCATGTAAAGATTGCTCCATGGATGGGCCATTCCCCATCTCTGTACTTCTCCTCAGGTCTCCCTGAGATACAATAATGTTGAAATTAGGCTAATTAATAGCCCTACAATGGCCTGTAAGTGTTCAAGTGAAAGGAAGAGTCAATCCATGTGGCAAACTTCATTGTTGTCTATTTTAAGAAATTGCCATAACTACTCCAACCTTTAGCCACCACCACCCTGATCAGTCAACAGCCATCAACATGGAAGCCAGACCTTCCACCAGTAAATAGATGATGATTCCCTGAAGGCTCAGATGATGGTTAGTATTTTTAGCAATAAAGCATTTTTAAATTAAGATATGTACTTTTAAAAAATATGTAACACTATTGCACACTTAATAGACTACAGTATAGTATAAACATAACATATATGCATTGAAAGTCTAAAAATTTGTATGACTTCCTTTATTTCAATGTTTACTTTATTGCTGGAACCAAATCTGCAATATCTCTGAGCTATGCCTGTATTTTTCCACAGGTTTCAGGATTCCCTATAAATGATTTTTTTTTAGTGAGACAATTGAGGTTAAATGACTTGCCCAGAGTCACACAGCTAGGAAGTATTATGTGTCTGAGGCTGGATTTGAACTCGGGTCCTCCCGACTCCAGGGCCGGTGCTCTATCCACTGTGCCACCTAGCTTCCCCTAAATATCTGATTTTTAACAAAGCATTTGACAAAGTCTTCTGTGATAGCCCATAGGCAAGACGGAGAGATAAGTGCTGCATCATATTAAGTAGTAAGATGGATTCTGAATTGACTATGTGAAGGGAATATTTTCTGAACAGATATGGCCCCACTCAGGTTTCTCAGGATGGTATTTCCTTCTGGCACAGCTTTGAGAAATCAATTTCATAATTACAGAATGATAGAGACAGAATTAGACAGTAATTTGTCTGAAAAAGGTCTGAGACCTCCACATGAGTCACCAGTGTGATGGATGATCAAAAGCATTGATTCTACCTCAGGGTTCATTAAGAGAGGCATAGCTTCCAAGAAGGGAGTAATGCTCCTGCTATGGTCTATGCTGGTGTTGCATTCAATTCTGGGTTCCACAGTTGAGGAAGCACCAGAGAATCCTGACAAGGGCAATCAGGTTGGTGAAGGGTCTCAAGTCAATCAATCTATCAATCATTAAACACTTATTAAGCACCTACTGTGTGCCAGGCACTGTGCTAAGCACTGAGTCTAAGATATATGCTAATTGGTTGAAAGAGATGGGGATAGTTAGCCTAGAGAAGGTAGCCCCTCTTTATAAAGACACCTTCTCAATATGCACCCTTGGTCCCATCCCTTCCATTTCCTTAGGATACTTTTCTATCAAAGACTCTCCTCTCACCTTTTCAACCTTGTTTTCTTTATTAACTCTTTCTCCTTTCCTTTCAATGACAAGCTTGTTGTTGTCATCAGATACTGAAAGACTGTCCCATAAAAGAAGGATTAGATGTTTCCTTTTTGGCTCTAGAAGGCAGAATTAAGAACAAATTTAAACTTGATGTAAAGAAATACTTTTGGGGCAGCTAGGTGGCTCAGTGGATAGAGCACCGGCCTTGAAGTCAGGAGGACCTGAGTTCAAATCCAGCCTCAGACCAAATGTTTGACACTTATAAGCTGTGTGACGCTGGGCAAGTCACTTAACCCCAATTGCCTAAAAATAAAAAAAGAAATACTTCTAATAATTAAAAATGCTTCAAAGTGGAATAAGCTGCCTCAGGGTTTGTACAGCAAAGAGGAGCCAAGGGAGAATGAGAGATTGTTCAGGGTTTCAAATGTCAAACAGTAGTGCTTGCATGTTATCTTATAGGCAATAGGGAGACAGGAAGTTGTAGAGAAGGGCAGCAACAGGGTCACATGTGCACTTTGGGGATATCAATCCGGCAGCCAAATGAAAGATGGTTAGGAGATGGGAAAGACAAGCATCAGGGAGCCCAATTAGGAGATAATTTTAATAATTAAGGCAAATGGTGGCTGAATTAATGGTTGGGATGTGAATGGAGAGAGGGGGACAGATTCAAGAATTTAGGAGGAGGTAGAATTGAGAGACTGGCCATGGAGGTGAAAGAGATTCATATAAACAGGAACTGGCAAAGTATACACTAGGTTATTTAAGGTTGAGTTGTTGGCAAGGTAGGAATGGCAGAAAGTCAAAAAGGTTGAGATTTTATCAGTAAGGACAAATCTAGGTAGATTCAGAGACTCATTACCAGAAGACTTAGATCAGCAACTGCTTTTTTTTCGGAAGTTAATATGCACCAAACAAGTGAACTGTCAAAAACCATTGCAAATGTGAGTATAGAGAAGAATAACATTGCTACCAACACCATAGACTTGTATAGCATGCTGCAGCTCTCAATGTTTGTTTTCTCAGCTCCCATCTCCTTGTGTGGGATACAAATGCCTAACCTCTGAACTCCCTTCATTTCTAACATCTGAAAACTCTAAACTATGTACCATGATCATTGTAATCTAATCACAAATGAATTTACAGCTTTTAGAGGGTAATAGAGTCAGACAATGTTAGAACTAGAAGAAATTTTGAAGGTCATGTTTTAGAGAATATTATTTAAGACTGATGCCAGACTTTGGGACCCCTGGTTCTTGGATCCTATGTCCCTAACAATGCTTTAATGTTTAATGTAATCATATCATATATGTAGCGAGCATGCTCTGGCACTTTCCCCAGAGCCAAACTCTACATTTGCCCTTCAGGGTTCCAGGAGCTAACTCTGAGGGGTTGAAGTATCTTTTCTCTAATGTCATATATTCAGATCCCTACTGTTAGGCACTAGTGAAAGAATCCCAGCTTTTTATTCCAATTACCTTCTATAAGGGATATTTACCACAAATATATGTCAGAAACAAACATCTCTCCCAATACTTCAGAGGCATACTCTCTCCTATACCACCTCAGTCTCTGGGGAGAGCAGGTTCAATTTAGTTCAGTTGCTACATAGCCTTGATGCCACTAAGTTCATGTGCAAAGGTGGATGAGTCTAAGCTGGGGTCCATAAGGTCATTCCCAAAGGTTACCTCATGCTCTTCAGGGCAGCAGTACTTTATTGGCCATGTGGGACACCACAGTAAGGTCTTGACGCTTCAAACTCACAAGGTCATAGGCTCTAATCTCCTTCACCTAAAAGGGAAAAGGACAAACAAAGGGGCTAAGTCCTCAGGCCCTTTCACAGAGCTGTATGGCTTCAGAGAGGAGAAGGACTCATGGCATCTCCCCTTACAGAATTGTCCTTCACCAGACTGAGTGAAGGAATCACAACTTAAAGCAATGAGGAAGTAGATATAACTGATAGGACTTATTGAATGCCTCCACAGGCAGTCAATGAGCCTTATTTTTTTGACAGGTGGTTAGCTGAACAACACCGGTTACAGAATGGCCAAGTGTACCTTACAATGGCTCCAAGATGCTTCCATTCTACGGCATCATTTCTCTCCCAAGCTTCCTTAAAAAGAAAGTTTCCTTTCAAGCTCCCTAGTGTCCTTTACATGGAGGGACACCATCTGAGATACTTTGTGCATGGACCAGACCATTATTGCATGTATTTAAATATATAAATAGGTATTTATATATTTAAGATGGTCATGTGATTTAGTAATTGGGAGACCTTGTATTTGTAGAAAGATGGGGAGGAGCGAGTGAAGGAAAGGAAGGAGCTCTCAGGAGTCTCCCACAGGAAAGTAATGAAGGAGGCTTTCTGTACCAAGATGGGATGGCACCTTGTCTGGGGGAACTGAGAAGTTAAGTGACTTATCCAGTGAGTATGTGGTAGAGGTAGGATTCAAGTCCAAGTCTTTCTGATTCTGTGACCATCTGTCCATATATTGCTAGATCCACTATACCATTCTTATTTTTAACATAATGCTTTATATTTTTAAAGAAGATGCAAAAAATATAGTTTTAAAAATGTGTAAAAAATCCAGATATAGAATTCCTCCTCCCTACTCCCTGGCCCCAACTCTCCTTTGTGACAAGAAAACCATTTAATGCTGTAACATTTTCAAGCCTCCTTCATATATACTCTCTCTCTCTATATTCTCATAACAATCTTCTGAGGCAAACACAAAAGGTCTGTAGCAGGGGTGGGGAACCTGCAACCTTGAGGCCACATGTGACCTTCTAGGTCCTTGAGTAGGGCCTTTTGACTGAGCCCAAGAGTTTGGATTTTTTTTTTTGGTGAGGTAATTGGGGTTAAGTGACTTGCCCAGAGTCACATAGCTAGTAAGTGTTATGTGTCTGAGGTTAGATTTGAACTCAGGTTCTCCTGACTTCAGGGCTGGTGCTCTATCCACTATGCCACCTAGCTACCTCATAAGTCCAAGTTTTATAGAACAAATCCTTTTATTTCATTTTATTTTTTAGGAAAGAAATCTAGGTTGATTTATTTAGCAGGCTTATGTGATGGGGAAAAAAGACTTAGTCACAAGTCCTGGGTTTCAATCTGCTACTTAAGACCTCTTTTTTTTTTGCATTGTTCTACATCTATAGTTCTTTTTTATGATAAATTAATTTTTTTTTGTTTCCAACATTCACTTCCATAAGATTTTGAGCTTTAAATTTTCTTCCCTTCCCTATCTTCCCCCCTCCCCAAGAAGCCATGCAATCTGATATAGGCTCTACTTATACATTCATATTAAATATATTTTCACATTAGTCTGATGTAAAGAAGAATTGGAACTAATGGGAGGAACCACGAGAAAGAAGGGACAAAACAAACAACAAAAGGAGAGCAAATAGTATACTTCCATCTGCATTCAGACTCCAAAGTTCTTTCTCTGGATGTGGATAGCATTTTCCATCATGAGGTTTTTGGAGTTGTCTTAGATCCTTGCATTGCTGAGAAGAGCTAAGTCTATCAAAGTTAGTCATCGTGCAATGTGGCTGCTACTGTGTACAATGTTCTCCTGGTTCTGCTCACTTCAGTCAGTATCAGTTCATTTAAGTCTTTCTAGGTTTTTCTGAAGTCAGCTTGCTCATCATTTCTTATAGCACAATAGTATTCCATTACATTCATATACCACAACTTGTTCAGCCATTTCCCAATTGATGGGCATCCCCTCAATTTCCAATTCTTGGACACCACAAAAAGAGCTACTATAAATATTTTTGTGCATGTGGGTACTTTCCCAAATTTTATGTTCTCTTTGGGATACAGACCTAGTAGTAGTATGGTTGAGTCAAAGGGTATGCACAGTTTATAGCCCTTTGGGCATAGTTCCAAATTGCTCTCTAGAATGGTTGGATCAGTTCACAACTCCACCAACAATGCATCAGTGTCCCAATTTTCTCACATCTTTTCCAACATTTATCATTTTCCTTTTTGTCATGTTGGCCAATCTGATAGGTGTGATGTGGTACCTCAGAGTTGTTTTGATTTGCATTTCTCTAATCAATAATGATTTAAAGCATTTTTTCATATGACAATAGATAGCTTTAGTTTCTTCCTCTGAAAACTGCCTGTTCATATCCTTTGACTATTTATCAATTGGGGAATGGCTTATATTCTCATAAATTCAACTCGGTTCTCTACATATTTTAGAAATGTGGCCTTTATCAGAAACACTTACTACAAAAATTATTTCCCAGCTTTCTGCTTCCCTTCCAATCATAATTGCATTGGTTTTGTGCAAAACCTTTTCAATTTAATTTAATCAAAACCATCCATTTTGCGTTTTATAATGTTCTCTACCTCTTGTTTGGTCATAAATTCTTCCCTTCTCTGTAGATCTGACAGGTAAACTATTCCTTGCTCTTCCAGTTTGCTTATATTATCAGCCTTTATAACTAAATCATGCACCCATTTTGACTTTATCTTGGTATAGGGTGTAAGATGTTGGTCTATGCCTAGTTTCTGCCATACTCTTTTCCAGTTTTCCCAGTGGTTTTTGTTAAATAATGAGTTCTTATCCCAGAAACTGGAATCTTTGGATTTATCAAAAAACAAATCCTCTTATTAAGGGGATTTGTTTTGTGAAGTTTGGAATCAGTCAAAGAGCTGCACTTGACCTAGAGGGCCACATATAGCCTTGAGGCTACAAGTTCCCCACCCCTGGATTCTGTAGTATACAATAGAAATGGCACTGGGCTAAGATTCAGGAGACAAGGATTTCAATTCTAGTCTTACTCATAACTACCTGTGCGAGATCACTTAATCTCTCCTTTAATTCCTTCCCCATAAAATGAAAAATTTGAAGTAGATGATCTCTAAGCCTATCTTCGTTTTATAGCTGAAAAAACTTTTGTTGACCCTTTTACTCCCCATAGCTAGTGTAAAAATCCTATCTTTTCCCTCCATTTTGCCCCCAAAGTTCTTTAAAAAGTTGTTATGGTTCATCACCACTCATTCTCTCCTTTCGCAATCTGGTTTTCACCTCCCTGAGACTGCTCACTCAGAGGTCACAAATGACCTCTTAATTATGAAACCAGTGGCTTTATATTTCCAGTTCTTATTTCTCCTCAACCAATCTGGAGCCTTTACTGTTGTTCATAATGCCCCTTTCTCCATACTCTTGTCTCTTTTGTGTTTTGAGACAACACACTTTCTTGTTTTCCCTCCTCCAAATCTAAACACTCCTGTGGTTCTCTGAAACCTTTTAAGTTGGATGTTCCCAAAGATTTTCTCTCCAGCTCGTTTCTCTTCCCTCTGTACATTTTCTTTCTTGGCAACCTCATTCAATCCCTGACTCTAACTATAAAGTCTTTGTAGGTGACTCTCACATCTGTATTTTCAGGCCCAATCTTTCTCTTAAGCTCCAGGTTTGCTTCTCTAGCTCTATTTGAATATACTACCAGCACCTTAAAATCATTCTGTTCAAAACTGAACTTATCTTGCCCTCAACACCAGCTCCTCTTTTAATTTTATTCTTTCTAAGCAATACCAACATTTATTCTGTCTTTTATACTGAAAACTTTGGTTTTTGACTCTTTCTTCTTTTTCACATCTTGTCACCCATCAATTACCAAATTCTGCCAGTGCTACCCCTGTAATCTCTCTTGTACCCAATCCTTTTATTTTTTCAATGAACTAGTTCATATTTTTCTACCTCTCATGTCTCCCCCACCCCACACAATTAAAATAAAAAAAGAAAAAGAAAACTCTTGTAGCAAATACACATAGTCAAGAGGAAAAAATTCCTACATTAGCCATGTTCAAAAATGCATGTCCCATTCTGCACATGTAGTCCATTACCTCTTTGTCAGGAGATGAATAGTGTTCTTTATTATCAGTCCTCTGAATTCATGGTTGGTCATTACACTGAGTTCTTAAGTCTTTTAAAATTGTTCATTTTCACAGTTTACGTAAATTGTTTACATAAATTGTTCTCCTGGCTCTGCTTTACTTCACTCTGCACCTCTATTCCTATGCTCAGAACCTTAGAACAGGTCCTCATTACTGCCCACCATATTTGCTGCAATATTTTTCCACTCTTCCTGCTTCTCTTACTGTTGTAAGTCAGACTCAGTGATCTATACCTGTGTGCAGCTCAGTAACTTTTCCTTGCTGAAAAATAGATTTCTGGGCTTAAATGTCTAATTATCTTCTCCAATCAGAAAGACCAAATACCACTGAGCAAAAGTGTCCCATTTGTCAATGATGATTAGTAGCAGTAGAACACTTCTGGAGGCTTTAGTCCATAATCTGCCATTACCTTGTTTGGTTCCATTTCCAAGAATTTATTTTATCTTTTGTCTGAGCAAGTCCTAAGCTTGCCTAGATGAATGCTTGGTCCTCATTCCTCATTCCTCCCGAAGATTAATTTACTCCTTGGATCAATTACCAGCATATTTATAGTACTAGATTAATTTCTCTCCCCTCCACTTCAATATTTATGTTCTTTGTCAAGACTTCAGGAGGGGAAGATTTGGTATGTAATAATATACCTACCTCTCCTCCAAAAATGGTGCATCTTTTCATCTTCATAGTAAGAATATTTGTCTTCCTCTGCCTTCCTTGTCCCCTTGTATATAGACATTTTTCAATATGATGCTGCAAAAATTTATTTTGTTCTTCCTATGTGCAAGACATCATGGGGAATAGTGGAGAAGAAGAAGATATAGTACTTGCTGTAAGAGGCTGAAAATAGAATTGGGGAAGATGATGTGGGAAAAGTATTCATAACTCACATTTCTATGGAACTTTAATGTTCATAGAGAATTTCTTTTCAATTAACAAATGTTTATATTTTCCTTCTCTACCACTCCCTTGACAGGAAAAAAAAGAAAAAGAAAACCCCTGTAACAAATTTGCATAATCAAGAAAAACAAATTCCCCTACTAGTCATGTAAAAAAAAAAGATTCATCAGGCATCTTATTTCCATAATTTCTCTGTCAGGAGGTAGATAACATGCTTCATCATTGATCTTCCAGGGACATGGTCATTGCGTTAACTAGGGTTTTTAAATCTTTCAAAGTTGTTCATCTTTACAGTATTGTTTTTTGTATAAATTGTCCTGCTGGCTGTGTTCACTTCACTATGTATCACTTCTCATATGTCTCCCTAGATTTTGTTGAAACCTTCCCTTTTGCCATTTCTTGTGTCCCAATAATGTTCTGTTACATTTATGTATCAGATTTGGTTGAGCATTTCTCCAGATAATTGGTTCCTTGTTTCTCACCTGGCTGTACTACTCAGGGACTCCTCCAACTTATCTACCATATCTCAGGAAGCTCATTATTGGGAAAAAAATCTCATCATCATATAATATCCCATCAGCTTTGATAATTCTGTCTTGTCAGTCCCTCTGATTGGTGAATGGAGCCATGATCTCCAAAGCCTTCTCCCACTTAAAGAGAGAGCTCAGACATCTCATTTCTCAACTGGCTGCACTATTCTGGGACTTTTCTGAATTCTCCACCATGCCCCTGGAATGTTGACACCTGCTTTTTAGTTTCCTTTTCTGTGTTATCTTGCATCACACCAAATTGTAAACTTCTTCGGGGAGGGGGGCTGTCTTTCTTTTTCTGCCCCTCCCACATTTGTAGCTTTAGCACTTAGAACAGTGCCTAGCACATAGTAGGCACTTATCAAATGTTGGTTGACTGTGAAATTAGAAACTTCTAATTTCCAGTTCTTTTGAAGTATGTATTTTTAAAAAAAATTTCTCATTTTATTTGCTTAACAAATATTATTAACATAATAAAATAATTTATTCAATAAATAACACCCCCTTTTATGTAATTAATAATCAACAAATGCAACTATATCAATACACAGAGAACAAAAAAGAGGATTATATATGGAATCATGAACTTCTGTTGTATAAGGTTTGTCTTAAAAGTATATATTAAATTTAACAAGGTAGTAATAAAAGTGCCCTATTTGTGTCCCCTTTTGACCTTTTTTGTTGTCTTCTGTGTATTTTAAAAAGTTGATACTGCTTTCTTTTTTTTTCTTTATCCCTTACTTACAGTTCAGTTCAGTCATTTTTCAGTTATGTCTGACTCTTTATGACTCTATTTGGGGTTTTTCGTGGCAAAGATACTGGAGTGGTTTGTCATTCTCTTCTGTAGCTCATTTTACAGATGAGGAAGTCGAGGCCAACAGGGTTAAGTGACTTGCCCAAGGTTACACAGCTAGTAAGTGTCTGAGGCCAGATTTGAACTCAAGATGAGCCTTCCTGATTCCCAGCCCAAGACTCTATCCACTGTGCCACCTAGCTTTCCCTAATTTACTGTCCCCTCCCAAATTATTGTTCCCCCTCCAAAAAAATAAAAAGCCATCTCCTATATCAAATGAGTCTGTTCAAGTAAAATACATTAACACATTTGACATATCTGAACATATAATTATGCATCCCTTGTTCTTTACTTACCTGACAAAGCATGGGAGGCATGCCTCATCATCTGTTTCATGAAGTCATGATTGATTTGCATATTTCATGTATCATGGAATCATTAATTTCTGTTTGGTCCAGGCCTGCACAATATATGGCCTGTGGGTGGTATGTTATGCAGGTCTGTTTTACATCTTTTACATTTTTCACAAGCCGCCCAAAATCCTTTTGCAGGCTGAATGTTGTACAGGCCTGGTTTGGTCTATTCTAGTTTTAAAGGAATTTGTTGCTTGGGTAAGGTTTTTTACCTCTTAGGCTCCTCTGTTAATTCTCTTTTCAAGTCTTTTCTCCATAATTCTCATTTCTCTTCCAATTCTTTCCTCTAGTGCTCTCATTTAATTTGTAAAATCACTTTAATGTTTAAAAAATATTTTTTTAGCTTGCTTCATTTCTTTCGGGAATTCTGGTTGAACTTGTACCTAAACTTGTGTTTTTCATTAAGGCTTTGCTTGTAGATGTTTCAGAGTTATTTTTTCTTCTTCTGAGTTTTTGTCTTAAGCATCCCTGTCACTGTAATAGTTATTTGTAGTGCAAGGTTTATGTTCATTTGTTTGTTTGTTTTTATTCATTACTCCAACTTCGCTTCCTAAACTTCGGCTTTGTGTTAGGGCCAGGCTCTGCCTGGAGGGACTGTCTGAGCTTTTCTTGGTATTTTAAAAAAGCATTCTATTGGGTCCTATTGTTGCTTTTTCTATGTTCTGCAAAGGTCTCAAGGACAGCTGAATCCTGGGATGTGCAAGCTTTCAGTGTGCCCAAAACTGCCTGATCTAGGATAAAGTCTAATCACCTTCATGGTCTGAGTTTTGCAAGCTTCTGACTATGTGCTCATTAAAAATCTTTGTTAGAGTAGTTGTAGGGGAGAGCTGGACTATGTGGCTTCCTCCTATTATGTCATCTTGGCTGGGCCTTGAAGTAATGATTGATGAGTATATTGATCAGCATTCTGAAGTCTTTAAAAATTGTTTTCCTTTAGGTCATTGTAATAATCATGTGAATCGTGCTCCTGGTTCTGCTAACTAAATTCTCTTGGTTCATATGTCTTCACAAATTTCTTTAAATAATCCATATTCATCATTTCAATAAAATTCTATTGCATGTATATGCCTTAATTTTTCAGCCGTCTCCAATTTATAGACAACTTTTGTTTGTAATCAGTTGATAAATATTTATTAAGCACCTACTATGTGCCAGGCACTGTGCAAAGTACTGGGGATACAAAAAGAGGCAAAAGACAATCCATGCCTTCAAAGAACTTACAGTCTAGTGAGGGAGGCAACATGAGATAAATTTATACAAAGGAAACTATTTACAGGTTAAATAGGAAATAATAAAGAGGAGGTACTAGACTTAAGAGGGATTGGGGAAGGCTTCCAGTAAAAGATGGGATTTTAGTTGGTACTTAAAGGAAGCAAGGTTAATCTGTAGACAGAGCTGAGGAGGGAAAGCTTTCCAGGGACAGTCAGAGAAAAATGCCCAAAGCTGAGAGATGCAGTGTCTTGTTCACAGAACAGTCAGAAGACAAGTGTCACTGGATCAAAGAATATACATTGAGAAGTAAGGTGTAAGGAGATTGGAAAGGTAGGTGGGGGCTAGGTTGTGTAGGGCTTTGACTGTGAAATAGAGTATTTTGTGTTTGATCTTGGAAGCAACAGGGATCCATTGGAGTTTATTGAGTAGGGAGTGGTGGTGACATGATCAGATTAGTTCTTTAGGAAAATCATTTTAGTAGCTGAATAGAGAATGGATTGGGATGGGGAGAGAGCTGAGACAGGCAGATCCATTAGAAGGTTATTACAGTAGTCCAGGCATGAGGTGATGATGGTGGGAGGATGGTGTTGGCCTCTACAGCAATAGGTAAGGTAGGAGGCAGGAAGGGTGTAGGGGAAAAGATAATGAATTCTATTTTGGACATGTCTACTAAACATCCAGTTTAAGATGTCTAAAAGGTAGTTGTAGATGTAAGTTAGCAGAGAATCTGGGGAAGGATAAGTAGATTTGAGAATCATCAATATAGAGATGGTAATTAAATCCATGGGAATTGATGATGTCACCAAATGAAGTAGTGTAGAGGGAGAAAAGGGCCCAGGATAGAACCCTGATGGGGGGGCAGAGCCAAGATGGCAGAGTAAAAGCAGTGACTTGCTTGAGCTCTCCCCCAAACCCCTCCAATTACTTGTAAAAATGGCTTTAAACAAATTCTAGAGCAGCAGAACACACAAAAAAGCAGAGTGGAACAAATTTCCAGCCCAAGACAACCTGGATGGTTGATTGGAAAGATCTATTGTGCTGGGCTAGTGTGCAGTTCAGCGTGGGCCACACAGGCAAAGACTGGGCCTTAGTGAACCTGGAGCAGTCCTCGGGGGATTGAATCAAGGGGAGCTGTGGTGGTTTCTAGACTTCTCAACCCACAAATACCAAAAACAACTTAGAAGGTCAGTAGGAAAGATCTGTGACGGCAGTGAGAGAGGGGCTCGATCTGGCCCCAGTTCTGGTGCAGGCCTTGGCGGCTGCTTCTGGAGCTCTCAGTCCACAGATGGTGGGGGTATCAAGCTACTGATCAGAGAGGGATTGCAGGGATCTCTTTGCTGGTGCTGAGGCAGAATTCTCTTGCTTTGCCTGTGCTTGGATCTGGGCCACAGTTCTGGGTGGCAGTCCTGGGGTAAGAAGGAACACTGGCATGGTGGAGTTTGTGGTGGTGGTGGAAAGGGAATCCTCCTCACAGTCCCAAGGCAGAAAAGAGTCCTTGTGGTCACCCATAGGCCAGAGTATAGGCCAGGAAAGGAGTAAACACCTCACCCTTGATCACACCACCTTGGAAGAACCTAAAACTTACAGATCCCTAGAAGTATCTCTGAAAACAGCTGCACAAAACCCCCAAAGCTTGGGACAGTACATTCTCCACACTGGAAGCAGACCCCTACCTTAACAAAGAGTTTAATAATCAAGTAATTGGCTGGGAACATGAGCAAACAGTGCAAAAAAGTCAGACCATAGAATCTTACTTTGGTGACAAAGAAGATCAAAATATACAACCAGAAGATGACAACAAAGTCAAAACTCCTATGTCCAAAGCCTCCAAGAAAATATGAATCAATCCCAGGTCATGGAAGAATTGTAAAAGGATTTTGCGAAGGAAGTAAGAGAAGTAGAGGAAAAACTGGGAAAAGAAATGAGAGTGATGTAAGAAAATCATGAAAAACAAGTCAGCAGCTTGCTAAAGGAGACCCAAAAAATACTGAAGATAGAATATGAGGTGAGGATCTCAGCTGGCAATGGAGGTAGGGGAGATTTGAGGAGGGATGAAAGTTTTGGAAGAGGGAGAAGGGGATAGTGAGTTGATAAAGGAAATATAGTAGGATTTCCTTGCAGCAATGAGGGTCCAGTTGAAGTGACGTTAATTTTAGTGGGCCTTGTCAGAATGGTTGCATGATTTTCTCCATCTTTGTATAGCAACATGTGTGTAGGAGTGAAGGCAATGAATGATGGGAGTGATTGAGGGCAGGAAGCTTGGCTAGGTGTAATCAGTGATACTATAAACAGGTTAGTGATTGAAGAGAACACAGTGTAGAGTTGAATTGCTTCACCAAGGGTTCAAGATGGAGAAAAGAGGGAAAAGTGGCTAGGGGAGTGGAGATGGGAAATGAGAGAGTTGAGAAGTCAAGAGACTGGAGGTCATGGTGTGGATGAAGATTAGGGTTTTGTAAGGGAAGGTAGAGAGAGAGGTGAAAAACCAGTAGATTATGGTTGGATAAGGGACTTTCAGAATTCTTGAGCATGGAAGTGTTACACTTGTAGGTGATGGTATGATCAAGGGTGTAACCATCTTTGTGTGTGGTTGAGGTGGGTTAAAGGAGTACATCATGAGAAGTGAGTAGGTTGAGGAGTGTTTGTGACAGTCAGTATCTTATGCTGAAGTCCCCTATTATGAGGACAAGAGTTGGGGAAGAGAGAAAAATTATGAACCAGGTACTTTACTCATTGAGGAAGGAAGGGGAGTGAAGGGGAGTCTGTAGACAATAACTGCCAGGATTTTGACTGAGTGGTAGCTATGAATAGCATGGGCCTCAAAGGAACCTCAGTTCTACGCTACAGCAAAAAAATATTGCTAGAAACATTTTTGGTACATCTGTCCTTTTCCTCTATCTTTGACCTCTTTGGGTTATACGGCTGGTGGTGATCTCAGTAGGTCAAAGGATATTCACAGTTTAATGACATTTTGGGTCCCTATCTAGGGCTTATCAAAACCCTTGGGAGCCCTTAATTCCTTATCATACTCAGCTCACATGCATTGATGTAGTTCCGATTCTTTCAAATATTACTACTATGCTTCCACTCTCCAGAGAATTACTTTGTATTTGTTGTATATTTGTTGCATTTACCTATCAGTGTTGACAAGTAGGTCCCTTTTAAAATTTAAGTTCCATGAGGCAAGGGCTTTTTTTGGGGGGGGTCTTTGTACCTCCACCTACAGAGAGTGGCATGGGAGTAGTTATTAGATAAATAGGTGTTGGGTGAAAATTTAATTGAACAATGGAGTTAATGTCAGAAGGTCTTTCCTTCCTCACCTAGGTCGGAGTAAGAGGGAACATCCAGACATTTCAGAGTCTGTGCTAGCCTAAGAACCAGTAGAAGAGAAGGCAGAGGGGCCATAACCAAGTCAGATCTGAAGTGTGGGTCTGTTGTACCATAAAAAATTCCCCACAGAGTGGTCTAGGGCTCAACTGAAGACTGATCTCAGAATCACAGAATCTGAGTTGGAAATAGGCTCAGCGGCCATCAGGTTCAACCCTTACCTGAATGGCACTCCTTTCTACAACATCCTCAAAGAATGGTTATTCAGTCTCTGATTGAACTTCTCCTGAGATTGGGAATTTATCTTCTTGCAAAGTGACCCACTTTGAGGCAGTTGTAATTGTTCCATGGAGCTGAAATCTGCTTCACTGAATGAATGAATACTACCCATTTTTCTGGCTGCAACTCTTTTCTCATCTGGGTCATTTCTTTGCAGCTTGCCATTGTTTAAGAGGCCTTCTGATGCCCTTCCCCATCTTCCTAACCCAATGTAGTCTTCCATTATCTGATGGAAGGCTGTTGCTTGGACTAATCTGACATGTGAGGGCTGTTGCTTTAGCAAATCCTGCCTATGAATGCCTGGGACTCTGGGGAAGGAGGACAGATTCTGAAGACATGATTCCAAGAACATAACTCCAATTGTGCAGGATCCTGGCCAAAAGAAAAACTTCCGGAACAACCAGGGGAAGTACATATGCTATTACAGTGGAATGCTGAGATAGGGCCAAGTAATTAGCCTTGTAATGGTTTGAAGTTGCTTAGAGTCCTGCTGTTTCTGGAATTACCCTGGATCCTGTGCAGTCACTGCACTGGGAGTTCCAAAGGGTTTATTCTATAGTTCATCAGGTACTGGCCAGGTTCCACAAAACCTCATTCTTTTGAAGAGCCTCATAAAGTAGTTCTCAATGGTTTTCACTAAATTTCCTCCTGATTTCTTTCTTTTTTCATTTTCTTTTTCCACTTTAACTGAATGAACAAAACACAATAGAAAGTCAGAAGTCCACAAATCAGTGAATTGTGGAATTGTTTGGTAAGACTTTATAGTTCTTAGAATGGCCTTCTGCTTATTTATTTATTCATCTATTTATTCATCCACCATTCATTCATATGTCTCTCTGTCTCTCTTTCTCCCTCTCTTTCTCTCCTTCCAGACATCAGGTTAAGGAACTTCTGTTGTAGAAATTCTAATGTAGAGCCATCATCTTACCTGTAATTTAGCTCTCTAGGATCATAGGACCATAGATTAAGAGTTAGAAGGGATCTTAGAGACCAAATGGTCCTACCCCTCATTTTATGGAGAAGGAAACTGAGGCCCAAGAATGGGTAAATCATTTACTCAAGGTCACATAGCTAATTAGGATCATAGATTTGGAATCAGGCCTTTCCTAATTTTGAATCAAGCATTCTCTTTATTGTACCCCATCAGCCCTTTATAGTCTTAGAGAGTTGTCTGGGAAACTGAGAGGTTAAGTGATCATTTCCTTTGGAATTATAAATAATGACCAGAAAACATGTAGTAGCATACTAATATGGAACAATAAACTATATATATTTAAGGATTTTATTTTTTTTAAATGGGGATGGGTGTTGATAAAGAAAGACAATAAATGCTTGTTAATTGAAAAAAAAATTAAAAGGAATTTCTATAGACTTGAGAAGAGGGCAAGACAACAAACATTTATAAGTACTTATTATGTGCCAGGCACAGTGTTAAGCATTGGAGATAAGACAAGCCAAGAGAAAGATAATTCCTGCCCTCAAGGAGCTTTCTTTCTAATGGGGGAAAATAAAACGTTAAAGGTGTGGGGGAAGTGAGGCCAGATAAGGAAAGGGAATGGACCCACATGGGGGCATGGTGAAAGTCCAGAAAGTCAGCAGTAGAGCCAGTTAGGGCAGGAATGAAAGCTGGTTGTCTTGCCATTCCCTTCCCAACTCTAACCCTCATTGCCTACCAAATGGAAGCCTAGGAGGAACTCTCCACTGGGAGAAGAAGGTCATGTTCTGGGGTGAGAAGGGTGCAGGCATTGATCCAGGGTAAAATAACAGCTTAGGCATGGTGAGAAAGTCCTAGAAAGAAGCCTTGTATATATATTGGCTTTGAAGAGGTCTCATAGAAAAGATGAGGCTTGTTTTAGACATTGAAGGATCTGAGAAATGATGAGTACATTTAGTAAGAGAACATTTAGTTGACTTCAATGAATTTAGGTCACCAGGCCCAGATGTACTCCCTTTAAGAATAATGAAAGAACTGATAGCTGTGGTTGCTAATATAATATAGAAATTTTGAAATGTCATGAGAGGTATACAAGACTGGAGGTAGCCAAGCATTGTCCCAGGTTTCCAAAAGGGTAAAAAAGTAGATTCCTCAAAGTATAGGCTGCTGAGCAGGACATTAATTCCTGATAAAATTCTAGTACAGATTATTAAAGGGGTGGTTTGTGAATAAGTACATAGGAAAATGACAGCATGAGTTTATTATGAATAAGCACTGTCAGGTAATAGTGTTCTCATTTCTTTTTGGGAAAACAATGTTAGAATATTACATGAAAGGAATACCATAGACATTTTAGATTTAGATTTCAGCAAGTCATTTCATGATACCATTATGGATGAGAGGGAGAGATGCAGATGGGATGATGCTATAGTTAGGTGGGCTTAGAATTAATTAAATGATCAGATCCAAAGACTGTTGATTAATAGACCTGGAAGGTCCTCCAAGGGGAGATTTCAAGTGGAATGGCACAAGGTTTTGTCCTTGACTCACTTCTGTGCAATACTTTTTACTGATATATTGAATGATAAAGAATAATTAGAACATATACATTTATACACATACATGTGTATATACATGTATATGGGTGTGGTTTGCAAAGACCTTTACAAATATTATTTCATTTTATCCTCACAATAACCCTGGAGGTCAGTGCTATTATTATCCCATCTTACAGATGGAGAAACTGAGGCACAGAGAGATTAAATGATTTGCCCATAGTTATAATCTGGTAAGTGAGGTTGAATTTGAATTTATGTCTTCCTGACCCCAAGTCCAACACTCTGTCCACTGTGCCACTTCACTACCTAGAAGAAGGCATAGACAGCATGATTATATGGCTAATATGTGCTTATAAAATTTCTAGATGACATAGAGCCTGGAAGGATAGCTCAT
Organism: Vombatus ursinus; assembly: GCF_900497805.2. Lineage (NCBI taxonomy): Eukaryota > Metazoa > Chordata > Mammalia > Diprotodontia > Vombatidae > Vombatus > Vombatus ursinus. The sequence continues at coordinate 7,087,432 of NW_020945437.1, read as the reverse complement.
CTATTGGATGACACCTACATAAGCAAAGGAATAGGGGCCATGGTTAGAAAGACATTTCTGTGACTTTGGACTTTTAAGGAATACTTAAGACTTCAAATGATTCAGCAGAGTGATGTAGCAGTCAAAAAAGCTAATATGTTAATAGGAGTATAGTTTCTAGTATGAAGGAAGGCAAAGTTCTACTGTACTGTGTTCTCACTAGACGACCTGCAGTATTGTGGCAAGTCTACAGCATCACATTTTAGAAGGGACATTGACAAGGTAGGGTGAACCCAAATTGGGCTAACCCAGATAGTAAGACTCTAAACCCAAGGTTCTTAGCCTTTTTTGGGTCATGGACACCTTAGGATAGGTTGATGAGGCATATGGTCCTTTTTCAGAGTAACATTGTCAAGTAATTGAAGAAAACGCTAAATTTCAAGTAGAAATTAGTGAAAGTAGAGATAAAATTCTTTCCCTGTCCAAGTGCACAAATCTTCTGAAATTTGATAGAACCCAGGCTAAGAACCTTTCTCCAAACCATGGCTTATGGAAATCAGCTAAAATACCTAGGGATACTCAGACAGAAAAGACTTAGAGAAAAATATATGTGTTTACATATTTTAGAGTTGTGAGGTACAAAATGGGGTAGATTTTTTTCTGTTTTGTCTCAGTGTGGAAGTAGAACCAGTGGGTGAAAGTTTCAGGGAATGTATTTTTGGCTCAACATGATGGAGAAGGTCTTAGTTGTTAAAAATTGCATAATTACATTGGGAGGCAATAGCACACATTTACATAGTTCATTAATGTAATGGGAAGTTCAGGAGAATTGTTGATTAAGTAGAGTTTCCCCAATGAACTTCTAAATCACTAAAAAATATTTTTTGATTTTCTTTTGGACATGTTCACTTCCATACAAAGCTGCAGAATTGAGCAGCTGTCATGAAGTTTAAATAGCTGCTAAACTCTCCTTTATGTCTCAGATACGTATTTCTGGCAGATGACATATCTCCTTGTCTCTACTTTGTCTGACTACAGTCACTGCTATGCCAAAATGAGCGAAAATAACCTGCGACTGCATCTGGCCATTACTTTCTGGAGCCAGTTATAGGTTTCTGCAAAACTGCAAGTAGCCAACAGTTTGATGGTGCCCAACATGCTGCTGTCTCTCTCTCTCTCTCTTTTTGGTAAGGCAATCAGAGTTAAGTGACTTGCCCAGGGTCACACAGCTAGTAAGTGTCAAGTGTCTGAGGCTGGATTTGAACTCAGGTTCTCCTGACTCCAAGGTCAAAGCTCTACGTACTGTGCCACCTAGCTGCCCCCTGCTGCTTCTTTTTTCAGAAGGTCCAGATTCCATCTCTATGGGACAGGGGAGATGGGGGAGGGGGAAGCTATTCACTTACTTGTATAGCTCTAATGGGTGGTGCATTCTCTATTCTCCTTCACATTCTCCTTCCATCTTTACTTTTTATCTTATGTTGCATCCTCACAACCAGCTTCTCACTGGTCTGTTGGCACTGATTTCAATTCAGAGAATCATGGAGTCTTAGGGTTAGAAGGAGACCTTAGTGGTCATCAAGTTTAACCCACACTTGAACAACAACCCCCTGTACAACATCCCCGATCACTAGCCATCTAGCCTTTACCTGAAGACTTCCAGTAAGAAGAAATCCACTAACTTCCTAGGTAGCCTGTTCCATTTTTGAATTGTTTTAATTGTTAGGTAGTTCTTTATATGAGCCCTAAATTTGTCTCATTGCAACTTCTACTTATTGCTTCTAGTTGTATTTTCTGGGACCAAACATAATAAATCTTATCCAGGGATGTACTGGATCTGGCTCATACTGGTGCATAAGAGCCAATTGTTAAAATTTCAGTGTGAGCATTTATACTTTGGAATTCAGCAATTACTACAAATCAGAGCTTGACTTATTACTTTGTTGTTTAGGCTAAAGAAAATGATGGAGAAAATGTTAATAATGCAGATTAAACTTAAAAAAATGTGTTGTGAGTACCTTCCCCCCACCCCCAGACCCAATTGTTAAACATTTACCAGGACATGTTCATATACTTGAAGGCAGATGCCATCTTCCCCCCATCCCCCAAGTCTTCTCTTCTTGGGCTACATGCCCAGTCCCTTCGACCAGTCCTCATATAACAAGGACTCAAAGCCATTCACTATCCTGCTTTTCCTTCTTTGGATGCTTTCTAACTTGTGATTTTCCTAAAGTGTGACTTCAGAAAAAGAACAAAATACTGCAGATGTGGTTTGACCATGACAGATCACAGTAGGACTCTATTTCTCTCTATCTGTCTTTCCTTCCCTCTCTCCTTCTCTCTCTCTTTCTCTCTCTTTCCTTCTTTTTCTCCCTCTCTCCCTCTTCTCCCCTGTTTCTCTCTTCTGTCCTCCATCACTCTATCTCTCTCTATCTCTGACTTTTTTTCTTTTTGTCTCTTCCTGCCTCTTGCCCCTAATTCCCCTTAAGGTAGTTCTCTTAGTCATATCAAAATTTTCACTCAGAATGAGAATGTCCTCAAAACTCCTAGATCTTTTTTTAGAAGAATTACTATCTAGCTAAGCCTCCTCCCCATCTTGTACTTGTGAAGGTGATTTAAAAAAAAGATCCAAGTATAAGACTCTACCTTATTTGTCTCTACTAAATTCCTTCTTATTAGATTTGGCCCAATGTTCTAGCCTTGAATCTTGACTCTATTAGCTGTTAGCTATCCCTTAGAGCTTCATGGTATCTGCAAATCTAATAAAGCATAACATCTTTATTCCCTATGATATCTCTATGTTTATCCAAGTCACTAATAAAACTGTACACCAATGTGAGGACATTCAACCAGGTATTGAATTCCAACTCAACACTGAAATGGTCACGATCACTTTTTTTGCTCTAGTCCTTCAACCAGTTTACCTAATTGTGCTATCATGCTTTCAAGTCAAGTCAACAAGCATTTATTAAGCACCTACTTACTATATGCCAGGCACTGGGCTAAGTGCTGAGGATGCAAAGAAAGGCAAAAGCAGTCTCTGCCCTCAAGGAACTTGCAGTCTAGCCTATATTTCTCAGTATTTTTCATCTTCTCAGGTTATTTTGCTGCCTTGTTTCCCTTAGGAATTATTTATTCACTTTCATTTAGGAACTCTTCATGGTCTTTGAAAAGTACGACTGTAGAGTGTCTTTTCTCAAGCCCTTTCACCTTACCCTCTTGTAGGGTAAACTGTTCATTTGGAGCATGTCATTGACTAATGCCTGTAAAGAAGATGACCATCACACAAACTACCTGTCACTAAATTGTTTCCTCCTCCTATATTCCTCCTGACTCTCCTCACATAAAAGCATAGAATTTAGAGATAGAAGACATAAAAGTGATCATTTTGTCTAACCTCCATCATTTTATAGATGAGGAAATCAAGGCTCAGAAAGGTAACTGACTTGCCCAAAGTCTGAATTCCAACTAAGATCCTCTGACTTTAAATCCAGCATTCCTCTCCTCCCCATTACTTGTGATTTTCCTTAGAAATCTTCATAAGAACTGCTAACTTTCCTCACAGATTGTGATGTCAATATGCCTCTTTTTAGGACTACTTTTATTGTGTCTGAGATACTAGCATCTTGACTCTTCTGAGATATCACTTTTAAGCCAATCTGGGCATAATCTTTTTTTTCTTCACTAGGCCCTGCTAAGTCACTCAGGTGTGATTAACCTGAGTTAAGCTTTGCCTGGACTATAGCTAAGTGGAGCAGTGGCTAGAGATCTGAATTCAAATCCAGCCTTGGACACTCAGCTGTGTGAACCTGGACAAGTCATTTAACCTCTCTCAGCCTCTGTTTCTTTATCTGTAAAACAGGGATAATAAGAGAACCTCCCTTATTGGGTTTTTGTGAGGATGAAGTCAGACAACCTATGTAAAGCACCTTGTAAACCTTGAAGTGCCAAAGAAATGCTGATTACTCCTCCTCATAATTAGCAACTCACAGCAGACTGCCTGATTCAAATAATGGAAAATTTTTCCTTCATTGTTTGACTTCTACTTACGTGTAAAAAAAAGCCCAAGTCCCATCTTCTTCCCCAGTTTTATCCCTTTCATCCTCAGACAAAAGCACAATATGGAAGAAGTGACCCTGAATTTTGAATCAAAGGGACTTGACTGAAAATCTTGGCTTTGCTGCTTATTCTCTGTGTGACCTTGGACAAATTACTTAACCTTAGTTTCTTCATTAACTGACATTTGTAGAGTCATTTAAATTTTCAAAGCACCTTACTTAATAATCCCCTTTATTAAGTCACACAAGAATCTGTGAGGTATTATTATCAGCATTTTATAGATAAAGAAACTGAGAAGGTTGGACTTTGAGGTCTTTGAGATACTTTCCTGGTTTCAATCATAAATAGTTTCTTGAGGCTAAGCCTTTGTTGTTCAGTCATTTCAGTTGTGTCTGATTCTTCATGACCCCATTAGGGGTTTGCTTGCCAAAGATACTAGAGGGGTTTGCCATCTCCTTCTTCCGTTCATTTTATGGATGAGAAACTGAGGCAACCAGGGTTAAGTGACTTGCTCAGTGTCATATAGCTAGTAAGTGCCTGAGGCCAGATTTGAACTCAAGATGAGTCTTCTTGATTCCAGGCCTGGCACTCTCTCCACTGCACAACTTGCTGTCCAAGGCTAAGCATAGTTAGCTTATCTTAGGGCTAGTTTCTGTCTAAATTCACCACTGCTAGACCCACTCAGGCCAATACTCTGTCTCCTCTTGGCTATCTTCATATAGACATAGACTGGTAAGAAGTCTACTGTTCTGGGAATGCAAGGATAGGTCACACCTCTCTTGTGTCAAAGTTAAAGAAGAAATGAGTTGCCCCAGACCCAGAAGAACACCACTGGGAATGTGTTGATGTGTGTGAAAAATACTAAAGACAATTAAAAGGACATTTATTTACTTATCCACCCATACCTTTGATTTTATTGGAGCATTTCTATGGCACTTTAAGGTTTGCAAGGTGCTTTATATAGATTTCATTCACACATATTTTCATTGGATTTCATTTCCTAGTGAGTAAATGCCCTTCTCTAATGCAGATGACAACTATCCTACCATTTATAGTCATAGAGCATTGCTTAGGTCCTTGAGAAGTTAAATAACTCATCCCAGATAACAACCAATATTTATCAGAAGTGAGGCTTAAATCCAGGTCTTTCAGAAACAGTGACCAACTCTCTAACCATTATACAACACTGCCTTTGATTGATTATTATATTTATTCTCAAACTTATTACCAGAATTCTTATAAGCCAAATGTCAACACCAGTCACATCAATAACAGACCCCTTTATGTCTTCCCCTAAAGAAATGTCTTCCATAATAGGAAGGTAGTGGAATTTCTTCCTAGAGGTAGTGTGATAAAGAGTTTAGAGTTAGTTCTGGATAAATATCTCTATCATTGTACTAGAGACTCTTTTAATACCCAATTCTGTCCTCTTTCATTAGGAGAAATAATTGACCAAATTGCCAGTATTCATGTAAATCCACTGAGAGATGGGATAGTTTTGTTTTTGCTTCTTGTTAAGGAACCTCAACCTTTTGCTGATTTCCCAGATCTCATGGGACATAGCAAAGAAGTCCCTGCTATACAAATGACATTGATGGGGTGGGGCGATGTGGAGCAAGAGTGCTAACAAGGTTTTTAAGGATATATTCAGATCATCATGGTTTAGATTAGCATTCTCAAAGCATAGTCTGCAAACTCTGAGGTCCCACGATCCTTTCAGGGAATCTGTGAGGTCAAAGCTATTTTCATAATAATACTAAGAAATTATTTGCCATATTAAAATATTCCCATTTTCAACTACATTATCCGCATGAGACTTTATTTTCTCCATATATTTCAACCAAAACAATATTATGCAACAGATTGAATGAAGAAGCAATATGAGAATCCAGATGTCTTGTATTTTGCCAGGCAAAAAGATTTGCAAAAATATGTAAAACAATGACATGCTTTCCACAAAATTGTTTCTTGTTTTGGAAAATAGTTATTTTTCATAAAAATATGTCATTTGTGTTAGCATGTAATGATTTATCATTATTACTCTGAAATGAAATAATGAATGTTTTTAAAACTTACCCATTTTAATATCTAATATGTTAAATGTTGATAGGCGTATTTCACATAAACCAAAGCTCTTTGGAGTCCTCAATATTTTTAAGAGTATGATGGGGTGGATCATGAGACCAAAAAGTTTGAGAACTACTGGTTTAGACAATTTGTTAGGTGGCAAAACAGAACTAGCTGGATCATGACAGAGAGAATTCTGGACTCATGGAGGGAGGTCACTGGCTGAGGTTAAGTCTGCGTTTTTTATGAGGTGATGATGGTAGCCATGCCATTGCAAGGTAGGTAAGTCTTGTCTTAGGGCCTATAGTGAGGTCTGCAAGGTTTTAAGGTGTTATAGCAGCTGCTGAAATGTTACAACCAGGACTATACATATTGACTTGTTCCCAATAAGACTTCTTTCTGCCCTAAAATATGTTTACTGCTCTCTCTCCCTTTCCTGGGAGCTAAGCACATGATGCTAGCAAAGAGCTGGCCTCTAAGGAGGATCAAATTTCCCAGTGAAATGTAGATTTCCTGTTAAAAGGGAAATTTTGATGATGACAGAAAGAATTCCAGCTGGTCTCATTAGCAGTGGTGAAATTAGGCCAATCTAAACACATTCTGACTTGGAATTCACAGCACTTATGTTTGACTGTCAAATGAAGAAATCTCTTTTCTTCCTTCACATCCTTTCCTGTGAGATGGCATACCAGCTTTGTTGGTCTCATGGGTACCACCTGCTTTATTTCAGAGAGCTGTCCTGGTTGGATGGCCAGTGACAGGTGGCCTTATGCAGACCAGTTCACTTTCTTTTCTTTCTTTCTTTCTTTCTTTCTTTCTTTCTTTCTTTCTTTCTTTCTTTCTTTCTTTCTTTCTTTCTTTCTTTCTTTCTTTCTTTCTTTCTTTCTTTCTTTCTTTCTTTCTTTCTTTCTTTCTTTCTTTCTTTCTTTC
>NW_020945437.1:7033442-7080300 GCF_900497805.2 Vombatus ursinus | reverse complement strand
ATAGTTTTCAACATTCATTTTTATAAGATTTTCAGTTTCAAATTTTTTCCCTCTCTCTCCCATCCCCCTTCCCCAAGATGGCAAGCAATCTGATATAGGTTACACATGTGCAATCACATAAACATATTTCCACATTAGTCATGTTGTGAAAGAAGAAACAGAACAAAAGGGAAAAGCCACAAAAAACAAACAAACAAAAAAAACCCAACAAGTGAAAACAGTATGCTTTGATCTGCATTCAGATTCCATAGTTCTTTCTCTGGATGTAGATAGCATTTTCCTTTATGAGTCTTTTTTTTTCTTTTAATGATTTATTAATTTATTTTCAATTTTCAACATTCACTTCCATAAGATTTTGAGTTTTAAATATTCTCCCCCTCCCTCTCCTTTCCTCCCAAGATGGCATACAATCTGATATAGCCTCTATTCATATTAAGCATATTTTCCCATTAGCCATGATGTAAAGAACAATTGGAACTAATGGGAGGAACCATGAGAACGAAGCAATAAAACAAAACAACAAAAGAAGAGGAGAGCAAATAGTATGCTTCTATCTGCATTCAAACTCCATAGTTCTTTCTCTGCATGTGGATAGCATTTTCCATCATGAGTCTTTTGGAATTGTCTTGGATCATTGTATTGCTGAGAAGAGCTTAGTCAATCATAGCTGATCATTGCACAATGTGACTGCTACTGTGTACAATGTTCTCCTGGTTGTGCTTACTTCACAAAGCATCAGTTCATGTAAGTCTTTCCAGGTTTTTCTGAAATCTGCCTACTTGTCATTTCTTATATCACAATAGTATTCCTTTACATTCGCATACCACAACTTGTTCAGCCATTCCCCAATTCATGGGCATCCACTCAATTTCCAAGTCTTTGCCACCATAAAAAGCTGCTACAAATATTTTTGTACATGTGGGTCCTTTCCCCCTTTTTATGATCTCTTGGGATATAGACCTAGCAGTGCTATTGCTGGATCAAAGGGTATACACAATTTGATTGCCCTTTGGGTATAGTTCCAAATTGCTCTCCAGAATGCTTGGATCACAGCTCCACCAACAATGCATCAGTGTTCCAATTTTCCCACATCTTCTCCAACATTTATCATTTTCTTTTTTTATCATATTAGCCAATCTGATAGGTATGAGGTGGTACCTCAGATTTGTTTTAATTTGCATTTCTCTTATCAATATTGATTTAGAGAATTTTTTATATGACTATAGATAACTTTAAATTTCTTCCTCTGAAAACTGCCTGTTCATATCCTTTGACCATTTATCATGACTTTTAATTCTTATAAATTTGACTCAGTTCTCTATATATTTTAGAAATGAGGACTTTATCAGAAACACTGGCAGGAAAAACTGTTTCCTAGCATTCTGCTTCCCTTCTAATCTTGGTTGCATTGGCTTTGTTTCTGTAAAAAAATTTTAATTTAATGTAATCAAAATTATCCATTTTGCATTTCATAGTTCTCTATGTCTTGTTTGGTCATAAATTCTTCCCTTTTCCATAGATCTGACAGGTAAACTATTCCTTTCTCTCCTAATTTGCTTATGGTATCACCCTTTATGTCTAAATTAGGTGTCCATTTTGACCTTGTCTTGGTAAAACTGGTTCACTTTCACTGGTAACAGAGCCTGGAATGTGACCTTGTATAGTGTACTTGGATGGACCCACCCCTGAAAATCAGCTTGAAAGAGGCCATTGTGAAACAAATAAAAGGAAACACTGCTTCCCATGGTAGACAGTCAACATATGGAACTAGTTATGCTAAGAAGTAGTACTTATTTTGATAGTTCAAGGATCTGTGATTTCCTCAGTGTGGGTGCTCTGTATAATATTATAGATCACAAATGCTCTGTGCCTTAGTAGAGAATCTTCAAGAACTTATATAACTGAAAAAAAGTAATACTAGGGTAACTGACTCAAACATTTTATGAGTCTCTCTCTACTCTTAGTAAGGCTGGTTTTCAGATGGCAGATATATTGGCAGATGGCAGACATTTCTGGGCCCATGCTTGAAGCCTTTCCATTTTGGTGAGACCTCCCAAAGTGTGGGCTTCACTGACATAACCTTTGAGATCCCAGGATCATTTCTGTGCCATAATGAGAAATCAGAGAAGAATTTTTATTGGAGGCTAAGAAGTGGTAAAGAGAGATCATGTGTTGTAGTAGATAAAAGGTTTGTCATATAATCAGGAGGTTATGAATTCAAATCCTTCTGCCTCTGACACATACTAGCTGACTGGCCATGCAAAGTCACTTAAACTCTCAGTGTCCTGGACAATTCTTTGAGACAATAAGCTATAGATCAGCTCTTGATCTATACCAGGGGAGTTTCCATCTCTGGAATTTCTTAAACCAATGACATCAGAGGTCAGGAGAGAAAACAAAAACAAAACAAAACAAAAGAAGTGGTACAAGCTCAGAATGTCAAGAACCCCATGACAAGGTTACATAAATAGATGATGGTAGATTTCAAAAAAGGAAGTTAAGAATGGACCTTGAATTTTGCAGTTGACATCAGAGGACCATGCAACTTTCATAGTACATTCTGTGGGAACAGCCTGGGAGGACAGAATCCTGGGTACATCCTGATTTTCTCCAGAGCAGCTGTATTCAGGAAATTTTTGCTCAAGAATCAAACAAAGGAGATGTTGTCTTCAACAGCAAATGGATTTGGGCCTAAGCTGAGTGGTAATCATAATAACTCACAATTATATAGAAGATTATAAAGAGCCCTTTCAATAATAGTGGTCCTTTGGTATATTATGATACTATGTGAAAGTACTCTGGCACTTTGTTAGTTAATCATAGGATGATAGGATTAGAGCTAGAAGGAGCCTTAATGATTATATAGTTTAACACTGTCATCTTACTATGAAACCCATCTATCTGGAGAATGAAAGTGACCTCCTAACAATCAGAACTCTCTAAAAGAGGAATAGTTTGCTTCTGGAAGTAGGGGGTTTCCTTTCAAGCAAACAAACAAAACAAAACAAAACAAAAAACCTTAATTGCTATTTGTTGATGCCTTGTATCTTTTTCAGCCATAGACTGAACTAAGATGGTTGCTGAGGGTCCCACTGATAAAGTTCCCATGACACACTTTTAAGTTTAATCTGCATTATTAACATTTTTTCTATCACTTCAAGTCCCAACAATCAACAAAACAAATCAAGCCCTGATTTGTAGCATTTTCCAAATGGCTAATGCTCATATGGAAAAATTTAATGATCGGCTCTCTCAAGCTGGTGTGGGCTGGCTCCAGCACACATCTGCTTCCAACTCAGATTCTGTGATTCTGTGACTTTTCCCAGGTCTCCTAGTAAGGAAATAGCGAAGCTGGGATTCAAATCCAGAGCCTCTGCCACCAAATCTACAATTTTTTCCAGTACATCTGCTGTCTCTCTACGTCAAACATATGTTCCATTTTAAAATAATCTCAGCTTGGTTCTAACAGGTTGCTACACTCTTAGATTTAAATGTATAAAAACTGAATCAATATACATATACATGTCTCACCCTGCTGCCTTGAAGGTCATGCTAAGTCTCTGAGCTCAGTCTTTAAGAGGTATCTGGGGTCTAATTTTGTTCATGAACCTTTCTAATGAAACCCAGGAGCTGGAATATATCCAGACATATTCAGTCTACAACTTAGACTTTCTCTCTCCTTCCCCCTCTCTCTTTTCTTGCCTTTCATTAACATATGGAACCAATAAGGGATGTGAAAAGTGCACATAATTCTTTGAATTTTTTTAAAGGCCACAATAGGTACTTAGGAAGTCTTTCTAGAGGCAGGGGTGAATTCATAGAAACATGGAATGCTGGAGCTAGATGGGATCGTCTAGGTTGGCCAAATATCTCATTTTACAAATGAAGAAACTGAGGCCCAGGGAAGGGAAGTGTTTGATGGGGGTCACAAAGCTGATTAGTGGCGGAGCCATGAATAGAGCCCAGATCTCTTGACTCCCAGTAACTGCCCTTGTTATTGTGACATTTTCTCATTTGATTCTTAACCCCTTTGAAGAGGGTGGGGCAGGTATTGTTTCTCTTTAAGGAGGTCTGTATATCTATAGTTCAAGGGCCAATCTATCTAATGGTAGAGAATAATAGCTCATAGTCCAGCTCTCTATCCCCTGGAGCACCTACTTATCACTAGAATGCTGGCCCCTAGGAAATGAAAATTCACAAAATCCCAGCCTGGGAATAGACTGCAAAGACCAATCCACTTTAATCTGTAAAAGTAAGCCCCCTCCAATATATCTGGTAAGTGATCATAGAGCCTTTGTTGGAAGACCACCAGTGAGAGTGAACCCTGGGCCTGTTGAGGCAGGCAGCACATTTGCTTCTGGCTAGCTCTAATAATTAGGAAGTTGTTCCTTAGATTGTGCCTAAATCTGCCTCTGTATCTTCCATTCTTCTCTCTTCTGGGGCTGGGGAGAACAAGTATAATCTCTCTTCCATATGACAACCCTTCAAATACTGGAGGCTGGTTGTCCTGTCCCCCTAATTTATTCTCTTCTCTGGTATGAACATCCCTGGGTACTTGTGGGGAATGACTTTGAAGTCATTTAGATTCTAGAAAGTTGAAAAGTATGACCAGAGTAACAAAGCTGAAAGCACTCATTAACTAAAAATAAATAGAAAGAAATCTTTGCCTCACCGAGTGCTATATCTGCTGTTTCTTGCAGTCACCTTTCCAGACTTTGGGAGGTTAACTTGTCTCTGCATTAAGTGTCTTAAACTAGGAGAAGCACTGTCATTTGTATGAAAGTGTTCAAGGATTTGGCCTGAGTTCAGAGACTCACTTGGACAAAGTCATGATTCATCCTTCAGCTGAGGAAAATGGAAGTGGGGATGTGGGTAAGTGCAGTGAAGACTGTTGGGGCATTATGGGAATGCGCGTACATCTATTGTAGGATTTTTTTTTAACCCAAGCATCAGTGCCTGCTCATTACCTCTATGATCAGATTTAAACTTGTTATGGCATTTAAAACTTGACAATCTGATCCCTTCTTCCTTCCCAATTTTATATATTGTTCTCCTCCACACATTCTATAGCTCACTCATACTGGCCCATTTGCTCTTCTGCGCATACAATAACCAATCTCCTGCTTCCTTGCCTTTATACTGGCTGTCACTCATGCCTGGAATACTCTCCTTGTTCACCTCCATTTTTTTTTTGAAATTGTGATTTCTTTTAAGTCTCAGCTCAAGTACTGACTCTATCTGAAACCTTTCCTGATTCTCCCAAAAGTTCTTTTCCTTTTAAGGTTTCCTTATGCATGCTTTATTTGTACTCCTCTCTCTTTCTCTCTCTTTCTCTGTCTCTGTCTCTCTCTCTCTCTCTGTATTTTCTCCCTATTAAAGCATAAGCCCCTTGAGGGAAAGGACTGCTTCACTTGTGTCTTTCCATCCTTAGCACAGTACCGGGCACACAGTAGGTACTTAATAAATGCATGTTGATTGGTTTATAAGATTTCCATGTGAAAAGAACTAGACTTTAGTTCCATTTCTGGCACTAAGTAGCTATGTGACTTTAGGCAAGTCGTATGATGTCTAAAAACTCCCACTTTCCTCTTCTGTACTTACTGCAATATACTTGCAATCTAAAATTGAACACTTCCTGTGAGGGGCAGGGAAGAGGTGGTCCTTTTCTGCCCTAGCACTATGTTAAGGCATCCCCAGGGAGGGGGGGAGTGGGCTCAGCTAAGTGAGCCTGAACCTGCGTTTTTGGTGAACTCTTCTGATTTGTTTCTTTGCTTGAACCTAAGGAATTGAACAAAGAACTCCAGATGGACATGTGCAGACTAGGAAGTGATCTTCTCACCTTGTGAGTGTTGTGAGGGCTGTCCCGAAGTGTGGAGGTGTTGTGTAGCTGAAGGGAGGCAGAATAGACATCCCTAGCCTCTTCCCTCCCAGCCCTCCTCTCTTAACTCCTGCCAGGAGGGGAAACAGGAGGTTGAGGCCAGATGGCTTAGTCATTTTATTCTCCTAAGAGAAAGGGATACTGGGCATGAATTATATCAATCTATTCCCTTAAATATTATTAGTCTAGGGTACGTGGTTTTTAAGTTCAAGCCAAGGTTTTTTTGTTTTTGCCACCCCTTTTTTTTTGGTGAGGCAATCAGGGTTAAGTGACTTGCCCAGGGTCACACAGCTAGTAAGTGTCAAGTGTCTGAGGTCGGATTTGAACTCAGGTCCTCCTGACTCCAAGGCCAGAACTCTATCCACTTCACCACCTAGCTGCCCCTCAAACTAATTTCTAATTACTATTTCATTAATGGGAGAAAAAGGAGAATCTCTAGCTTTATATCCAAGGTTTGACTTCCCACCAAATACCAGTTCCATGATGAACACAATATGACAAATGCAAAGAAATTTATTTATTCAAATCACGGCAAAGATAAATCAGAGAAAGTACACACAGGAGAATATATACCAGAAAATACAGAATAAAGGAGCACTCCCATTGGGAGTGAGGTAATTGCTCAACCAAGAAAGAAAATCCCAGATCTCAACCCAGAGGAAATTCTCCAAAGTCTCCAGTGTAACAAGCTGGAGACAGGGACTTGCTGGAGATGGACAGCTCCTCTCAAGTCAGCTTCTTCTCAGAGTTTTTTACTTCAGCGACCTGAAGTGGGGTTGGTATCATCCACCTTCTGTCTTGCAGCTGGAAACCAGAAGTGCCTGAAGTGACTGCAGAATCCAAAGAGTTAGAAAAGTCTAGAAGATGCTCTCAAAGAATTTTCTCCTCTCCTGTTCTCACCAACTCTGCCCAGGCCCTCAGGCAGGTACAGGACACTGATCTTCACCAATAAGGAGAGAGGCCCATGTCACTGGGCTGTGGGACTGGGGTTACATGAGTTTGACCAACTGTCAGTGCCTGCTGAAGACTGAGGGTCTCTGGACCTTTCAGTCATCTTCACTCTAGAATCGGCTTCTGACTTGGCATTCCACCAAACTGCCTTTGGCCCCGTGGCTTCTGTATCTTTTCTATTCCCTTCCTCTGCTTTACACTTCCATTTTTTTTTTTTGGCTAGGCAATGGGGTTAAGTGACTTGCCCAGAGTCACACAGTTAGTAAGTGTTATGTGTCTGAGGCCGAATTTGATCTCAGGTCCTGCTGAATCCAAGGCCGGTGCTCTCTCCACTGTGCCACCTAGCTTCCCCTACACTTCCGTTTCTGAGCATAATAATAAAATCAACACTACCATTCCTGGGAAGGTCATGTCAATCAATTACTCTATGATTCCACTCGCCATGCCTGTGACTTCCCTGACCTTAGAGGCAAAAAAAAGAGATGTTGGAGAACATTTGGTGCAACACACTCATTTTTCAGTTGTGGAAACTGAGGCCAAGAAAGGTTAAATTGTGGCAAAAGGTCAGAGAGATTGTAAGAAGCTGAGTCATGATTCAAGCCCAAGTCCTCTGATTTCTTACTGCCTCCTACAGCTTCAAGGAAGAAATGGTTTAGGTGTCAAATGCCTCTGAAAGAGATCAAGGAGAACATTTTCTCTGTTAAAATCCTTCCTGTCTTCTAGCCCTGATACCATTCTTCCATAAAACTTTCCCTGATTGCCCCAGCTGGAAATGATTTTTTTCCCCTCACATTTTCTCATAACACTCAGGATCTTTCTGTTATCCTTTTCTCCTTGTTCCAGACTTACTCGTGTACATATTGAATCCCCTAATTGGATTGTAAATTCTTTGTGGCAAGAACTATGTTGTTGTTTCATTCCTGTATTACCAGTTCCTAGCACAATAGCATGAACATACTAGGTATTTAATAAAAATTTGTTGAACTTGAATTGGAGAGATATTTTTAAACTAAGTAAAGACCATTAGATTTGGCCAAAGGAGGTTACTGTTGACCACTTTTAGTGAAGTAACAAGCAAATAAGAAAGCTGAGATCCAGAAAGTTAGAGTAATGACTCAGAAAAAAAGAGTGAACCTCAAATAAGGGACTTCTGGGTCCTCTAGAAAAAAAGATTTTGTTAGCATAAGGCACTAGGTTTAAACATTGCAGATGAAGGGAATCTTGATGGGAACCTGGGCCACAAGCTGGTTCTTTCATTCCTCCGGTCTGTCCAAACAAGATTTCTATTAGCAGGAAACAGGACTTTGAATCCTGGTAACTAACAAATGACCCTGTCATAACAAAGAGACTTTGCTATCCCTGTGGGGAGAAGGCAGGGGACTTCTAATAGGGTTTTCCAATGGCACCTCCTTGATTGATTGCAAGTTGCAAATAAAACAGTGGTGAAAAGGGGTCTACAAGACACCTGGATCACGTTTTTTTTCTTTCCCAGATAATGACATGGGATAACAAAAGGTATTTTGCCAAGTGCCTGGATCTTTCTCTTTCTCAAAAAACAATCCTTCACTCCTTTTACCACTCTTTTATCACATTTCTTTGCATAATTGAGGGCATGGAGTCCTACAACGTCAATCTCTGCTAGAAAATTCTTACTTTTAACAAGCATCTGAGAGGTGCTGACAACCAGAAATGAGAAAATTGGTAGTGAGGAGAGAAGAGAAAAAGAGGGCAATTGCTTGATCATTAACTTCTTATGTCACATAGGAGGAAAAAGATGTTAGGATACATTTGATACTTATTCATAAGCTATTCATTTTTCTTTTAAACTTTCCATGGCTTCTTGGATGAGCCTATTCCTAGCTCCTAGGATAGAAAGAGCCATGAACTTGGAGCTAGAAGACCTGAGTAAAGATCCCTGCTCTGTCACTTACAATCTATGTGTCCTTTGGATGGTCACTTCCTTCTTCTGGGACTCATTTTTCTTTCCTGTAAGTTGAGAGGTATGGCCTAGACGATCTGTAAGGCATCTTCTAGTTCTAGTAAACTATGATTCTATCTCTGATCTGATAGCCAAGGTGGGATGGTCAATGACCATGGCCAGCATAGTCAGTGGTAATATGGGTTGCTGCCTGATTCTACATAAAGCCTGGCTTCAACCCCAGACTTGTATGGTCTCATTTAAGATACTGCTGATTTTGGCCTGCTCACAGCTCTTCTATTGAGCAAAGTTCTGCACACACAGTAAGAGCTTAATAAATGTTTAGTGATTCAATGTTGCATAAGGATTATTTGAAGAAACAGAGGTTTAACAAAAAAGCAGCAGGAAGACTTTGGGAAGACATTATTGCTGAGTATAAGCAGACTTTGAACCAGAGGGAAAATGAGGTTCCTTCCAATTCTGTTGAGGGTAGAGGAGTGCTGGTAAATGTTTAACTACTAGATCTTCAAAAAATGTATGCATAACATACTTTTAAGTTTAATCTGCATTCTTAACAAGAAAAAAGATAACACATTCTATGGTACTCTAAGAAATAATAGGAAAACAGGAAATTTCAGAATAGCTCAAAATAGAAATAAAACAATCAAAACAACTAAAGGAGAAATTAGAGTGAAAATCAGAGACCTCAAAAAAGAAATCAATGAGGACAAATGAGATTAGATAATTTGAAACAGGTGGCCAACAATATCTCCCAAATGGTAGAGGTTTTAAAAAAGAAAAGGGAAAATATATAGAAATATAGATGTCTAAGAATAATTGGCACTACTGGATAAAATGACAATAATGGTGGAAGAGCAAAGAACCAAAGGAACTGATCTTTTAAAAAATATTTTTATTTCATCCAACATTTCCAAATTACATGTAATTTTAAAAAAAACATGCATTTAAAAAAAATTGAACTCCATATTCTTTCCTTCCCTCTCCTTTCCTCTCCCTTTCCCATTCATTGAGAAGGCAACATGATATTGACTATACCTATGAAGTAGGCAAAATATATTTCCATATTAGCCATATTGCAAAAGAAAATACACCCCCCCAAGAAAAAACTTTAAAAAAAGTTTTAAAAAAGCATGCTTCAATCTGCACTCAGAGTTCATCAGTTCTCTCTCTGGAGGTGGAGACCATTTTTCATCATGAGTCCTCTGGAACTATCTTGGATCATTGTCTTGATGAGAGTAGATAAATTTTTCACAGTCGATTATCTTTACATATTGCTATGTACAATGTCCTCTTGGTTCTGCTCACTTTATATCAGTTCATATGAGTCTTCCCAGGTTTTTCTGAAACTATCCTGCTTGTCATTTCTTGTAGCATAATAGTATTTCATCACAATCATATGCCACAGCTTGTTCAGCAATTCCATGAAAGATAAATATCTCATCAGTTTCCAAACCACAAAAGGAGCTGCTATAAATATTTTTGTTCAAATACAGCCTTTTCCCTTTTCTCTAGTTTCTTCGGGATGCAGACCAAGTAGTGGTATTGCTGGATCAAATGGTATGCAACATTTTATAGCCCAAATATATAGTTCCAAATTATTCTCCAGAATTGTTGGAACAGTTCACAACTCTACCAACAGTGCATTGGGTCCCAATTTTTCCACATCCCCTTTAACATTTGCCACTTTCCTTTTCTGTCATGTTAGCCAATCTGATAGATGTGAGGCGGTACCTCAGAGCTGTTTTAATTTGCCTTTCTTTAATCAATAGTGATTTAGTGCATTTTTTTATGTGACTATTAATAGCTTTGAGTTCTTCTGAAAGCTGCCTATTCATATCATTTAGCCATTTATCAATTGGGGAATGGTTCATTTTTTTTTTAATAAATTTAACTCTGTTCCCTATTTATTTGAGAAATGAGGCTTTATTAGAGAAATTTGCTGTAAAATTTCTCCCCAGTTTCTTGTTTTCTTTCTAATTTTTGCTGCCTTACTTTTATTTGTGCAAAACCTTTTCAACTTCATGCAATAGTCTATGCCTAATTCCTTCCAAAGAGCTTTCCAGTTTTTCCAGAAATTTTTTGAAATAATGAGTTCTTACAACCAAAAGCTTGGTTCTTTGGGTTTATCAAGCACCAGATTGCCATGATTATTTACTGCTGTGTATTGTATACCTAATTTATCTCACTGATTCACCACTCTATTTCTTAACCAGTACCAGATTGTTTTCATGCTTACTGCACTTTGCTCCTTACCCAGGAAGGGCTGCTGATCCCTTGGGAGTGCCAAGGACACTGCTCCTCAGGGTCCCTGGTCCCTTGTGATTGGAAGTGATATTAATTCTCAAGGTCTCTGCTCACTTAGGACCAGAAGTAATACTGTTCCTCAGGGTGCCTGATCTCTCTTGACCCAAAGTGCTTTTGTCTGTCCTTGAACTGTGACCCAGAAGTACATATAGGCAAGGAAATTGCCAAATATCTTCTGGTTCTGCATCCAGTGGCAGAACAGAGGTCTCCTGTAATCTTTTTCTGACCAGATGCCCTTACCATCTTTGTTTTGAGAGCTCCTGAAGAAGCTGCTGCTTCTTCTGTTGCCACCTCCTAGGCCCACTCTTTGTGTTTCATCCACATGGGCTTCCAGGCCAGCCTCCATCCCTGTGTCACAGATCTCTCCTTCCACCTCCTAAGTTGTCTTGGGGTGGAAGAATTTCTCACTTTGACCTTTGATTGGCTATGTCATTTTAGATTTCAATTTGAAGTGTTATTTTAAAATCTTGGGAGAGCTCAGCTCAGTGCTTCCTTTACACCATGTATTATCAATGCACCCCAAATTAACTTTTCCTCCAACGTTGATCATAATCATCAATGAAAAATGGAATTTCAAAGAAATGAAGGCATTTCAGTTACTCCTCCAAGAGAAATGAGAGATGAGTAACCATTCAAATGGCATTTACTTCAAGTAAAAGAAGCACCAGGAAGATAAGTACAGTTAACAAAAGGAAATAGAATAATGAAATCAACACTCTTATAATTCTAAGGCAATACAATATTATTTTCTTTAAATTGGGGTCATCAAAATAAACTCCAGAACCTTAACGCAATATTAATTTCCCAAGATATGTAAGATACAACTTTGAGATTTCTTAACAAATTCTTACCTCTGTAAACATAAATGCAAATTATTCTAAAAACACTTTTGATAAAACTCAAAGTATTTCATTAAAATGTTCTGTTGAAAAGTGTGTTTTTCTAGTCAAGCCTGAATGAGCTCTGTAATTCTAATTATATAAATTGTATCCCACACTGACTTCTAATTCCCCCCAGTCAAAGTTATTAATAAAGACTAACATTTCAAATAATTTCGAGAATGAAATTTCTTGAAGAAATAACTTAGTGCTCAGAGAGATCTGCAGGTTATCATAAAGTACAAGATCTCACTGTTTTGTCTCCCTGTCTCAAGCCTCTTCCCACACCAGTCCATCCTCCACTTACCTGCCAAAGTGATCCTCCTAAAGTCCAGGACTGATCGTGTCATTCCCCTATTCAATAAACTCCAGTGGCTCCCTATATGACACCTAGGATCAAATATAAAATCCTCTATTTGACTTTTAAAGGCCTCCTGTCCCCTTCCTACCTTTCTAGTCTTTTTATTCTTTACCTCTTTCCATGTAATTTATGATCCAATGACATTGGCATTTTTGCTGTTCCCTGCACAAGATATTCTATCTCTCAACAATGGAGTGCCTTCTCACTGGCTACCATCTCCCATGCTTGGACTACTCAATTCCTATCTCTACCTCCTGGCTTCCTTGTTTTTTTTTTTTTTTCATAATTCAACTCAAATGCCTTCTGCATGAGGCTTTTACAGTCCCTACCATTACTAGTACCTTCCGTTTGAAATTACTTCTGATTTACCCTGTATATCTTGTGTGTGCATGGTTATTTATATTTTATATTATCTCTCCCATTAGAATATGAGTTCCTTGGGGATAGTAATTGTATTTACCTTTTTTTGTATCCTCAGCCTTCAACATTGTACCCCGCACATAGTAAGTGCTTAATAAATGTTTGTTGACCTACTAAGTAAAGAAAACATTCTTTTTTTTAAATTAATTTTTTTGATTTATCAATAATCACTTCCATATGCTTTTGAGTTTAAAATTTTTCTCCCCCTTCCTCCCCACCACCCTCCCCAAGACAGCACACAATCTGACATAGGCTATACATTTACATTCATATTAAACATATTTTCACATTAGTGATGTTGTAAGTAGAAATTAAAATCAATAGGAGGAACCATCAGAAAGAGGAAACAAAACTCAACATTTCGGCTTCCATAGTTCTTTCTTTGGGTGTGGATAGCATTTTCCATCACAAGGCCTCTGGAGATGTCTTAGATCCATGTATTGCTGAGAAGGGTTAAGTTTATCAATATTAGTCATCACACAACGTGGCTGTTATTGTGTACAATGTTCTCTTGGTTCTGCTCACTTCACTCAGCATCAGACCGTACAAGTCTTTCCAGGTTTTTCTGAAGTCAGCCTGTTCATCATTTCTTATAGCACAATAGTATTCCATCACATTTGTATACCACAACTTGCTCAGCCATTTCCCAATTGATGGGCATCCTCTCAATTTCCACCACAATTCTTTGCCACCACAAAAAGAGATGCTATGAATATTTTTGTACATGTAGGTCCTTTTCCCATTTGTGTGATCTCTTTGGGATATAGCCCTAGAAGTGCTATTGCTGGATCAAAGGGTATGCACATATTTATAGCCCTTTGGGCATAGTTCCAAATTGCTCTCCAAAATGGTTGGATCATTTCACAACTCCACCAACAATGTATTAGTGTTCCAATTTTCCCACATCTTCTCCAACATTTATCATTTTTCTGTTTTGTCATGTTGGCCATTCTGATAGGTGTGATGTGGTACCTCAGAGTTGTTTTGATTTGCATTTCTCTAATCAATAGTGATTTAGAGCATTTTTTCATATGACTATAGATGGTTTTAATTTCTTCATCTGAGAACTGTCTGTTCATATCCTTTGACCACTTATCAATTGGGGAATGGCTTGTATTCTTATAAATTTGACTTAATTCTCTATATATTTTAGAAATGAGGCCCTTATCAGAGAGACTGGTTGTAAAAATTCTTTCCCAATTTTCTACCTTCCTTCTAATCTTAGTTGCATTGGCATTGTTTGTGCAAAAACTTTTCAATTTAATGTAATCAAAATTATCTATTTTGCTTTTTGTAATGTTCTCTATCTCCTGTTTGGTCATGAATTCTTCTGCTCTCCATAGATCTGACAGGTAAACTTTTCCTTGCTCTCTCAGGTTGCTTATAGTATCAGCCTTTATATCTAAATCATGTACCCATTTTGACTTTATTTTGGTGTATGGTGTGAGATTTTCGTCTATGCCTAGTTTCTGCCATATGCTTTTCTAGTTTTCCTAGCAGTTTTTTTCAAAGAGTGGGTTCTTATCCCAGAAGCTGGGGTCTTTGGGTTTATCAATTAATAGGTTACTATAGTCATTGACTACTGTGTCTTGCATACTGAACCTATTCCACTGATCCACCACTCTATTTCTCAGCCAGTACCAAGCAGTTTTGATGATTGCTGCTTTATAATACAATTTAAGATCTGGAATGCTAGGCCACCTTCCCCTGCATTTCTTTTCATTAGTTCTCTTGATATTCTGGACCTTTTGTTCTTCTAAATGAATCTTGTTATTATTTTTTCTAACTCTATAAAATAATTTTTTGGTAGTTTGATTGGTATGCCACTGAATAAGTAAATTAGCTTAGGCAGAATTGTCATTTTTATTATATTAGCTCAGCCTACCCATGAGCAACTGATGCTTTTCCAATTATTTAGATCTGATTTTATTTGCGTGAAAAGTGTTTTGTAATTGTGCTCATAGAGTTCCTGGGTTTGTTTTGGGAGGTAGACTCCTAAATATTTTATAATGTCTACAATAAGTTTAAATGGAATTTCTCTTTCTATCTCTTGCTGTTGGGCTTTGTTGGTAATATATAGAAATACCGATGACTTATGTGGGTTTATTTTATAGCCTGCAACTTTGCTGAAGTTGTTTATTATTTCAGGTCATTTTTTACTTGATTCTCTGGGATTCTCTAAGTATAACATCATGTTATCTGCAAAGAGTGATAGCTTTGTTTCTTCTTTTCCTATTCTAATGCCTTCAATGTCTTTTTCTTCTCTTACTGCTAAAGCTAACATTTCCAGTATGATGTTGAATAACAGCGGTGATAATGGACATCCTTGCTTCACCCCCGATCTTATGGAAATGCTTCTAGCTTGTCCCCATTACATATTATGCTTGCTAAAGGTTTTAGATAGATGCTATTTATTATTTTAAGGAAGACTCCATTTATACCTATGCTCTCTGGTGTTTTTAATAGGAATGGGTGTTGTATTTTGTCAAAAGCTTTTTCTGCATCTATTGAGATGATCATGTGGTTTCTGTTGGTTTTGGTGTGGATATGATGGATTATGCTGATAGTTTTCCTTATATTGAACCAGCCCTGCATTCCTGGTATAAATCCTACCTGGTCATAGTGTACTATTCATGTGATAAGTTGCTGTAATCTATTTGCTAATATTTTGTTTAAAATTTTTGCATCTATATTCATTAGAGAAATTGGTCTATACTTTTCTTTCTCTGTTTTGACTCTTCCTGGTTTAGGACCATATTTGTATCATAAAAAGAATTTGGTAAGATTCCTTCTTTACCTATTTTACCAAATAGTTTACATAGTATTGGAATTAATTGGTCTTTAAATGTTTGATAGAATTCACATGTAAATCCATCTGGCCCTGGAGATTTTTTCCTAGGGAGTTCATCAATGACTTGTTCAATTTCTTTTTCTGAGATGGGGTTATTTAAGTATTTTACTTCCTCTTCTGTTAATCTGGGCAATTTATATTTTTGTAAATATATATCCATTTCACTAAGACTGTCAAATTTGTTGGCATATAGTTGGGCAAAATAATTCCTAATTGTTGTTTTAATTTCCTCTTCCTTGGTGGTAGTTTCACCCTTTGCATTCTTGATACTAGTAATTTGGTTTTCTTCTTTCTTTTTTTAAATTAGATTAACCAAAGGTTTATCTATTTTATTGCTTTTTTTCATAAAACCAGCTCTTAGTTTTATTTATTAGTTCAATAGTTTTCCTAATTTCAATTTTATTAATTTTTCCTTTGGTTTTCAATATTTCTAATTTGGTGTTTAATTGAGGATTTTTAATTTGTTCTTTTTCTAGTTTTTTTTTAGTTGTATGCCTAATTCATTGATCTCCTCTTTTTTAAATTTTATTTATGTAGGCATTTAGAGATATAAAACTTCCCCTAAGAACTGCTTTTGCTGCATCCCATAAGTTTTGGTATGTGGTCTCATTATTGTCATTCTCTTGAATGAAATTATTGATTGTTTCTATGATTTGTTCTTTGACCCAATCATTTTTTAAGATTAGATTATTTAGTTTCCAATTATTTTTTAGTCTATCTTTCCATGGCCCTTTATTACATATAATTTTTATTGCATCATGATCTGAAAAGGATGCATTTACTATTTCTGCCCTTCTGCATTGGATTGTGAAATTTTTATGCCCTAGTACATGGTCAATTTTTGTGTATGTACCATGTACCGCAGAGAAAAAAGTATATTCCTTTTTATTCCCATTCAGTTTTCTCCACAGGTCTATCATACCTAACTTTTCTAATGTTCTATTCACCTCCTTAACTTCTTTCTTGTTTATTTTGTGGTTAGATTTATGTAGTTCAGAGAGGGGGAGGTTGAGGTCCCCCACTAGTATAATTTTGCTGTCTATTTCTTCCTGTAACTCCCTGAACTTCTCCTCTAAGAATTTGGATGCTATACCATTTGGTGCATACATGTTTAGTAATGATATTACTTCATTGTCTATGGTGCCTTTTAGAAGGATGTAATTTCCTTCCTTATCTCTTTTGATAAGATCTATTTTTGCTTTTGCTTTGTCTGAGATCAGGATTGCTATCCTTGCTTTTTTTACTTCAGCTGAAGCATAGTATATTTTGCTCCAGCCTTTTACTTTTATTCTGTGTCACTCTTTTTCAAATGTGTTTCTTGTAAACAACATATTGTAGGATTATGGTTTTTAATCCAATCTGCTATACGCTTCCATTTTATGGGAGAGTTCATCCCATTCACATTTACAGTTATGATTACTATCTGTGTCTTTTTCTCCATCCTTTTTTTCCCCCTTTTATGCTTTTCTTTCCCTTTACCCTTATTGCTTCTTCCCTCCCTTCTATCCCCCCTCCCTTTTCTTTCCCCTTTTCCCTCCTACTGCCTGTAGTGCAAGTTAGATTTCTATACCTAACTGATTATGTTATTCCCTTCTTGAGCCAAATCTGATGAGAGTAAGGTTCATACAATGCTCATCCCCCTCCCTTCTTTACCTCTGCTCTAATAGGTTTTTGTGTCTTTTCCTGTAATGTAATTTACCCTTGTCTGCCTCGTCCTTTCTCAGTACATTTTCTTAGCTCAGACTAATCCACTTACTTGGATCCATTTAACCTACTTGATTAAATTTTTTTTATCATTACATCAAAGTCAACTTATATCCACCCCCTTTATGTATACTCCTTTAACATGGTACAATAACAATACAGTTCTCAGGAGTTACAAGTGTCATCTTCCCTTGTAGGGGTGTAAACATTTTGCTCTTATTACCAACATATTGTATCTTTCTGTCCCATTTGCCTTTTTATGTCTCTCTTGAATCTTGTACTTGAAGATCAAATTTTTTGTTGAGCTCTGGTCTTTTTATGAGGAACATCTGGAAGTCCCCTATTTCATTGAATCTCCATCTCCTTCCCTGAAAAATCATGCTCATTTTCTCTGGGTAGTTAACCCTTGGTTGCATTTCAAGCTCCTTTGCCTTATGGAATATCATGTTCCATGCCCTACGGTCTTTTAATGTGGAGGCTGCAAGGTCCTGTGTAATCCTGACTGTGGTTCCATGATATTTAAATTTTTTCTTTCTGGCTACTTGCAGTAATTTCTCTTTAATCTGGTAATTTTGGAATTTAGCTATTATATTCCTTGGCATTTTCAATTTGGGATCTCTTTCAGGTGGGGAGTGGTGGATTCTTTCTATAGTTATTTTACCTTCGGGTTCTAGGACTTCAGGGCAGTTTTCCTTTATGATTTTCTGAAGGATATCGTCTGGGCTCTTTTTTTCATCATGACTTTCAGGTAGGCTTATAATTTCTAAATTGTCTCTCCTGGATCGATTTTCCAGGTCAGCTGTTTTACCCATGAGGTATTTTACGTTTTAATCAATTTTTTCATTTTTTTTGTTTCTGTTTGACTGATTCTTGCTCTCTCATTGTCATTAGTTTCCATTTGTTCAATTCTAATTTTTAACATATTGTTTTTTTCTGTTAGATTTTGTACTTTCTTCTTCAGTTGGTCAATTGTATTTTTAAGGGATTTATTTTCTTCATTGTACTTTTTCTCCAATTGGCCAATTGTGTGTTTTAGGGACTTGTTTTCTTCAGTGTACTTTTTTCCCCCAATTGTACTTTTAAAGGACTCCTCTACCTCTCTCATTTGACTTTTAAAATCCTTCTTGAGTTCTTCTAAGAAGGCTTTTTGGGCTTCAGACCAGTTCATATTCCTTTTTGATGTTGCAGATGTGGGTTTAATGACAGTGTTGTCCTCTTCAGAATTTCTGTCTTGATCTTCACTCTTCTCATAATAAAAATCTATTGTATGTTTCTTTTTACTCATGGTGTTTCTTTATTCCCTGGCCTTTAAAGAGATTAAGCTCTCCTACTGGGGAGCAGAGGGCACTGACCCAAGCTTCTTGTGTTGGGAGCCTAGGTGTTGGTCACTGGCTTTGGGAGCTGGGGCCTCTTATGTTGGCAGTTGGAGACTGTAGGGTTCTGGCAGCTTATCTGGTGTTGGGCTGGAATCAGCTAGGCTGGAACTTCCAGGCAACTCTAGGTTGCCTGCTTTTCCTTTCCTTTAGCTTTGTTTAGCTCCTTTTAGATAAGTGCTGCCAGGTGTTTATCTGCCTGGGGCCCCTTGCAGTGCTGCCTCCCTTATTTCTGTTGAGGTACTGGGAGACTTCTTTGCTGTAGAATGCTGAGGCACCTGGTGGTTTTCTGAGCTGGTTTTCACCAGTCACCCCACCCTTGCTGAGGCACTCGGAAGTACGGCTGTTGGTGTTTGCCTGCTCGACCACCTGGGCTTCGGGATCTCCTCCTGGTTGGGAGTTGGAGGCTGTAGGGTTCTGACAGCTTACCTGGTGTTGGGCTGGAATCTACAAAGCTGTAACTTTTTTGGCAACTCTAGGTTGCTTTCTTCAGCTCCTTTCAGATGAATGCCGCCGGGTGCTTATCTGCCTGGGGCCCTTTGTAGTGCTGCTTCCCTTATTTTTGCTGAGGCACTGGGAGACCCATTTGCTGTAGAATGCCAAGGCACCAGAATCTCCTCCTGGCGTGCTAAAGTGGGTCTTTCTGCTAGCTGGCTGGGCAACTCCTGTTTCATAGTGCTCCCCTTCCCCCCAGGGTAAGAGGGGCCTTTCCCATTAATCCCTCTAGCTACCTGGGCTACTGCACTGCTGCACCCCATATTTTTTCTGGTTCAGTTGTTCTGGTTCTGGTTCAGTTCCGGACTCCTGGAAGCGGAAGTCCCTAAAGAAAATATTCCTTAACAATGAACCTTTTCCTTACTGAACTGTAAGTCTGACTCAATGAATTCATTTTCATATTATTTTCAATCTTAAAAGTCATGTGTCCATGGCTTGGACACATTGTTTTTAGAACATTCACATTTTTGAGTCGTTTAGATGCAGAGACTTTGAGATCCTGCTCTTCTCTTGCTTTTTGGGATTCTATTTTGTGACACTATCTCACGAAAGTTTCCATTAGGAGCAAATTGTAGAGGAGGAACAAAGTCACCTCAAAAAATGAAAGCAAAAATCCAGACCTATTATGTGAAACAGTGCCAAAGACATCTTCTAACTCGGTGACTTGAACCTTGCAGCCAATCTCTGTTTTTGCTCCAAGTGAAGGATTAATAGAATTTTAGTAGCAAATTTTTACCTTTTCCCCAAAGCACGGCCAGAAATATCTGACTTTATCCATATTGGTTGCCATTTGATTAGTTTAATCTACAGCTAATTCTTGATCATTTGTTAGGCTGATAATAGTAATAGCTAGCATTCATATTATCTTATTTGATCCTCACAACCTTGGCTATTATTATCCACATTTCACAGTTGAGGAAACTGAGGTAGACACAAGATTAAAAAACTTGCCTATAGTCACATAGTTAATAAATATCTGAGGCCTGATTTCAGTTCAGGTCTTCCTGACCTAGTGGCAGGGAGGTGGTACAGTGGATAGAGTGCAGGGCCTAGAGTTAGGAAGACCTGAGTTCAAATTTGACCTTAGAAACTTATTACCTGTGTGACCCTGGGCAAGTCACTTAATCCTGTTTGCCTCAGTTTCCTTATCTGTAAAATGAGCTGGAGAAGGCAGTGGCAAACCATTCAAGTGTCTTTGCCACAAAACCCCCCAAGGGAGTCACAGAGAGTCAGACATGACTGAAAAGACTCAACAACAACAACAAAAACAACAAAGGGTCACGTGGTTAATGTGTCTGAGGCCTGATTTGACCTTAGGTCCTCCTGGCCTAAAGTCCTCCCTGAACACTCCACACTCCCCTCCTATATAATATTCCAATAAGAAATCTTCTAGCCTCTGTTTGATTACCTCCAGTGATGGAGGAAGAAAGGAAAGAAGTATTTATTAAGCACTTACTACATGCCAGACACTGCTAAGTGCTTTACAAATACTGTCTCATATGATTATCACACTTAATCTGAGAAGTAGATGCTGTCATCATCCTCATTTTACAGTTGCGGAAACTGAACAAAGGGTAAAAGACTCACCCAGTCTTCTTGACTCCAGGCCTATTGCTTTATCCAGACAAAGACAATGGAGAACCCATTATCTCTAAGGGCAGAAGCTCGGTTCTACTTTAGAGTGGCTGTCCCCTCCAGAGATTTGTCCAAGGCCCGGCTCAAGTTCCCTGCTTTATTTGTTCTGGTTCCTCCCCAACCCAGTGCCTTACAGTACGCTGAATACACCATGTGCTTACTAAGTGCTTGTGGAACACTGAACAAGTCTCTGTCCTGCCCAGCATAAACCTTTCTCAGACTCTTCCAGCCTCCAGCAATTTCTTCCTTCTGTGAATTTATAGTTCTTCAGATCACAAGATTTACAGCCCCCAAAACACCTTTGAAATCATCTGGTGCAATCCCCCCATGTTACAGATAAGGGAACTGAGGCTCTTTGAGGGGAAGTTTTTAAAGCAAGGGCACAAAGGTAGATGAACTTGAACTGAAACTCGTGCCCTCTGGTTCCAAATCATCCTGTGCCTTTCCCACTATACCACCTGCAATCTTTGTGCTAAAGACTAACATGACACGAAGTGGGTGTAACATCTGGGATCTTTTTACCTTTCTTGGCTCATATTTCCCACCTAGAAAACATAAAGATTCCTGCAAGATACCAGATATTGCCTCCTGGTAACTGTACAGTTCTTACAATGATTCTCCTCCCTGCCCCTGAAACAGGACCTATCTTTTTCATACCAGTGTTCTTATGGAGATATTGAAAGTTGAAAGTCATGGAATTCTACAGTCTCTTAACAAATGAAGATTATTCAAAGGGTGATGGAGTTGCCCATGATGGGTATGAGTAAGGCATAATCCAGTGTAGATGAGGAATTATGTAGTAGAAGTACCATAAGAAAATGTCATAAGAGACATCCATGACCTCTTTGCCCACCCTCTCAGAAAGGTTTTTCTGATTCTGTGTTTGTGCTTTGTTTCCTTAGGAAGTTTATAATCTTCATAAGGGCAGGGACTATGGAAACAAAGGCAGTATGTGCCAGGCAAGTCAAACCACTATCCCGATCTTGACAACCATTTCCCCTCACACTTCAATGGAGACAGCTCAGGACCCTGAACCTAAGAGTCATGGGAATAACTGACCCCCTCAAAAAAAGTACCCATCACCAGATCTTTCAGGCCAGCCTGGGCAGCCATTTTTGAGGGGAGAAATCCTTGTGGGAAAGGGGGCCACCTTCCACACCACCACTGGCAATAGCTACTGACCAATTGCCACCACCAATCAATCAATAAACATTTATTAAGCGCCTATTATGTGCCAGGCAGTGTGCTAAGTGCTGGGAATATAAAAAGAGGCAAATGATAGTCCCTGTCCTCAAGAAACTTATGATCTAATGGAGGAGCTTACAACACACAGATAGGTTCAAGAGCCCTACAGGTGTTAGTACCCTGTCCCTCTACCCCTCAGGACACCAGTCTTATTTCCCTTAGGGAAGGGCAGAAACTTCTCCTCCCATGTGATCTTGACTTTCTTTCAGCTCTCTCTCTTCTTGGGTGGGGAGTCCTTACTTTTGAGCCCAGCTGGCTAATTCTCAAGGGTCCTTTTCTGCCTAGATGTCAAGGTTGTTCTTCCCCAAAGTATCTTTGACCCAAATACTACCTGACTCTTTGCACATTTGCTATTGTCTTCAATTCTTGCACCAGGGAATTTTGTCTGGTTACAGAGAAGACCTCCTCAAACCTACAAGAAGGAAGATTGTGAAATCTTGGACAGCAGTCCAGTCCTCATAGTCATCATCTGTGGAAGTAATTTCTGTGGAGAAGGAGTTAGACAGCCCTATCATCTACCAACCAATTGCTACTCATAGTGTAGACAAGCCAGCCTGGATGAAGCAGCAAGGCACCCTGAAGGAGAGATAGGAGAGACAGCATGTACTGGACAAGTCAAATCACTAACACCAGCACCTTGACCACTATCCCCTCAAACCTCAATGGAGACAACTCAGGACCCTGAATCCAAAAACCTTGGGAACAGCAATGCTTCCAACCCAGTGCCCTCAGCTATAATCCAAAGAAGCAACCTTTGTGGACATGCAGCCTGGCAACTACTCCTGAAGGTGCTTCAGACACAGCTACTGAAGACCCAGAAAAGAAAGTTCTTGCCATCAAAGTCCTTGGCACTGTCAAATAGCACAACACCAGAAATTGATATGATCTTATCAATGGAAATGACCTTGAAGCAGAGGCATTACCATCTGCTTGGCCACTGCACCCTAAGGACCATCTAATTTGCAACTAAAACCTTTCATATGTGTTGTCTCCCCAATTATAATGTTAACTCCTTAAAAGCAGGGACTGTCTCCATTTTTCTGTTTGTGTTCCCAGCATTTAGCATTGATTTAAACAAGGCAAGTACCCAACACATGCTTCCCCTCCCCCATTCACTCATTCATTCACATTTTTTTCCTGGTGCTCTTCCAACTATACCTCTTCTATTTATTATTATCTGACCCTGAGGGTTTTGTGCAAATGACTTTTCCAAATAATTTAATTCTACCTATAAGTGCATTTTAAAATTAAAGTCTTTCCAAAAAAAATTCACATAGTTCCTCGCCTTATAAATATAATTTAGCTTTTTCTATATTTCTTTTTCTTTAGTTTAGAGTCATCATTAACAGATGAATACATCAGATGGCACTAGAGAATAAAGCAGGCTAAGCTGCCAGGGCGTCAGGGAAGGGAAGAAACTTCTCTTTCCATGTAATCTTAATTTTCAGCTCTCTCTCTTCTTGGATGGGGAGTCCTTTCTTTTGAGTTCAACTGGCCACACGAATGGTGACCATGATTCAAAAGTGAGAATGTTTACCTACACTTTGGTCCTGGAAGCCTTTCACTCTCTGCAGCTCATGATATATTTCAGATACAGTAAAATTTTCCCCCTTTTAAGTACTCAATTTCCTTCCCACTGGTCAAATCTTTCATTGCCCTAGAGCGAGAAGCACTCTCTCCCTTCTCTTCTTTCTATTTGTAAGCTTTAAATAACATACACATATAACTAGCATTTCTGCTGGCCAATAAGGTTTTATAGTAGGTGAGTCAGATCTATATTGAACAACAGATATAAATATGTAAATATTTATATATAATAGAGGTGAGAATAGTCAGAATAAAGGAGAATAAAGGTGAGAACAGTCAGATGACCAAAAGAGGGTAAAACAATTGTAATAGATGTCCCCCAGTTAGTTTGGTCCCTCGGGCTAGTTCTCACCATCCTAGAGCTAAAAATTCCTGGCTCATATTATAGATATAGCACAGTACCGTACAGGACCAGTCCATGTCTTCTATGAAGCTCTCAAAACTTATGGGTCAGATATTGACTCCCATCTCAGCTACTGGGTCCCTGCTTAATGTTGCTCAGCTCTCAAGTGTCCTCGCTTGCGAAGATGTCAAGGTTGTCCTTCTGACCCAAACACTACCTGACTCTTCCCACATTTGCTATTGTTTTCAGTTCTTTCACCTGGGAATTTTGTCTGATTTCTCAAAGACCTTATTAAACCTCTAAGAAGGAGGATTGTGGAATCCTGGCTACTGGGGGAGATTCCTCTGAGTAGGCCATCACTTGTCTTGGAGAGTGTGAAAACAGTTCTGCTTGGAGGCTACTGGCCATACTGCATTGGTTTCTTGAGAGGGGGGAGGGGCATTTTCAGTCACTTGAAGAAATAAGAAAAGAGTTAAAATGATATTGGAAAATGAAGTCACCCTTCTCTAATTGTCTTTGAAGTACAGAGTAATTTTGATTTAAAAAATGCAAAGGAGACTTGGAGTTGTTTTTATTTCCTTTTTTGCTTTCCTGTAGTTCTACCCCCTATCATTCCCAACATTTTCCAGAAAGAGACAATTAATAGAACTCAGCTTTGTTGTTATAGGCAAGGGGTAAGTGGCACAGTGGAAGGCATGCTGATTTGTAGTCAGAAGGCCTACGTTCAGTTCCTGGCTCTGTTTTTGCCCTGTGTGACCTTGGACAAGTTATATAATCCTTCTGGGCTTTAGCTTCCTTATTTGAGGAATGAGGGAATTGTAGGAATTAAATTTTTTTTTCCTTTTGTATACCTTGGAACACAGTAGGTACCTAGCAGATGCAAGTAGATTGCTTGCCAGAAGATCTCCATGGAATATTCCATTTCCAAATCTATGACTTTATGACCCTGTGTCATTATTATTAGTCACTGTCCACAATCACGTGAAGATGTCATGTTGTTTGCTTCCAGGACCTATCATTGTTTCCCTCTAGGACCTGTCCCCTCCTTGCTGACCCCTGACAAGTTACATACTCTCTTCAGTGTTATCTTTTAATATACATAACTAGTGGACCTGGAAACTCCTCTGAAATAGGAAGGAGGTGCTCGGGCTACTTCTTCCCACTTTTCTTTTTGTCTTGTCCTCTTTGCCTCCTTTGGTTCCTAACTAGGTCTGTCTATGTTTCCTCATGGTGGCATTAGAGCCTAATTCTTTTGCAAAAGTATAGTTCCTAACCAATAAATGCATACTTCATATTTATTTGATGTATTTCAAGTCCTCCTTAGATGCCTTTGAAATTAAACTGTCTGTGTTCCCATTAACCTAAACTACAGGCCATTCCTTGAAATCATCATGCCATTATCTACTTCAATGACTTTGCATTGGCCATTCCTTGTGCCTGGAACACAGGCCTTACTCATAGTCACCTTTTCAAAATTCTTCAGATCCTTAGGGCTCACCCGAGTTCTTGCTTTCTCTCTGTTACCTTCCTTGATCCTCCATCTGAAAGGATTCTCTCCATTTACAAATATTCCCACATTAAAGTTTTTAGATCACGTCTTTGTCCCATTCTCTCATTGTCTTATATATTATGTACATTATATATTATACAACATATTTATATAATATATATGTTATATATAATATATAAAAATTATATATAATGCAATATAATTATGTATATAATATATAATATATTATATAATCTGTCTATATGCCATAACCCTTTACTTCAGTAGCATGTAATCTCCTCAAGAGTTGAAACTGTGCTTTTTATTCTTATCCCAAATATCTAACTCAATGTTTTGCACTTAATAAATTCTGGTTGAATTGGAAATGGCAGCTCCACACAGTGGAAAGAGTGATGGGTTTGGGGGTCAGGGGACCTTAGTTCAGACCTCAAATCAGCCACTTACTACCTGGCTCACCTAGGGAACCCATTTCTAGGTTTTGATTTCCTCATTTGTAAAATGTGGAGGTTGAAATAGATGTCCTTTAAGTTATAGCCCGCTCAAAATCTAAGATCCTAAGCTTCTCTGCAAAGATAAAGATCTCAGCCAATTAGTTTACTTCCCATCTTTCACATACTTGTCACTGAAAACCTCCTCCTGTGTGCCCATCAGGGGCTAAGATCCTTAGGGTCCCACCTATATCCAATTCATGCCAAGTCAAGACAACACCCTTGTGATATCATTGGTCCTTTTCAAGAACAAAGGGTGAACAATGACAACAGCCATATTAGCACAAATAAAGACTTGCTCTCCAATGACTGCAGAATTTGTTATCTTATAAACAGTTTTCCAAAAATGACACAAAGGTGACTAGCAAAACCTCTGCCATTTTTGAGAAATAAGCACACTTTCCTTTCTTAACTATCAAATCCCAGGGGTTTAGATAGCTTGAGTGCTTGTTTGTATCTGTAGCCCTCTGTTAGACTTTATGGGCATGGGACAGAAATATCAACTCTCCCATTATCTCTGAAGATGAGACTATCCTAAATCTACTTAAAGGGTAATGCTTCTGTTTTAAGTTAATTGAAAAATTCCTACTTTGTAGGTTAGATTTCCTTGTGGTTGAGCTGATTCACTTATAGAATTTCAAAAGAATTTGTCGTTAGCTTTTAATTACATCCTGCGATGAAATTGCTTCTTTAATAAAAAAAACAGGAAGAAACTTCTCTGCATATGAAACGAAGTTAAATGCAATTCAATAATTCCATTTAATTAAGCATTTTTATGCTCTAATAGCCAAATGACTGTAGGAGATTACATTTCCATAAGGGTGCCATGCTTAGAATGTTGATGCAAGGCTTTTAACACTTGTTTTAGATTTGTCATTTTCGAGGGGTTTTACATGTTGGTCACAAATGCAAGCTGATTTCCATGATGCCCAAACAAAGGCTACTCTTCACCATCTCCCATGCAAGCCATACTTGCTTCCACCTAGGCACCTTGCCTTAGGGGTTTCCCTCCTCTCTTTTCCTAGAATACTGTCCAAACTTCTATTCCCCCAAATGAATTCTACCTTTCTTTCAGGCTCTAGCTCAAATATCACATTCCCTATAATGTCCTTCCTGACTCCTTCAGGCCTGGTGTTTCCCTACTCTGAGCTCCTATAATGTAATATGCACCATCTGCAGTTAAGCATTGTCCTCTTTGGTTTTATATATGACAACAGGTTGAGAAGTTGCAGAGCAGGTTCTGGTACATTTTGGTAGAGAAAGTCCTTCATTGGGAGCTCCTTACCCCAATGAAATCACAGGCCTAGTTAAAAAAGAAAGGAAGGAAGGAAGGGAGGATGGATAGAAGGAAGAAACATCACTAACAATAGCCAGTCACATTTCCATAGTAGTAAAAAGTTTACAAAGCACTTTCTTCGTGGCTGTAGGTAGTACCAACCTTGTTTCCATTTTACAGATAGGAAAACTTAAGACTGAGGTGGGGTGAAGGGAGCTGCCCAGAGTCACATAGCTAGTAAATGTCAGGGTTGGGATTTGAACTTAGGACCCCTAGGCTAGTACTCTTTTAGTTGCTCCAAACACACTGACCCCTAATGACAAATAGCAGTTTATATGTATCTAACACTCTATAAAGGGCTTTCCTTACTACAACTTTATTAGACAGGCACATGAGTATCATCTCCATTTTACAAATGAGGCAACTGATGCTGAGGGAGGCTAAGTGAGCCTTACTATCACAAAGGAAATAACTGTAGAGTTAACATATAAATCTGGGTCTCTTTACTCCAAATTCTTAATACTACAGCAAAGTCACTCCATAAGTATAAAGACTATGTCCAGAAATAGCCTGAAGGCATCTCACTATATAAGATACAGCCATCCATCATGGAAATGTGGACATCATCTCTTTAGTGGGGTGTGAGGCATGGGCTCTCTCCTTGGCTAAGACCTTGCTGATCTGTTGATAGATGATGGATTGAGGTGTGGTTATTGTAAAACTGACCCATTCACTTGACTTATAAAAGGAATCATACATATCTGGGAAAGATCAGAGAACCATAATTGAGGTTGAGAATGGAGCTGAGAGAAGAAGAAATTGGTCCTGAGTAAGCTGACCCAGTATCTGTTGGCTTGAGTTCTGGCACAGAATCTGAAGGCCCTTTTTGTCCACATCTATAGGGAGCTGGAAATGAGGTATAATTTTATGTTTCCAAGGATGACCTTGGATTGGGGCATAACAACCTTTATTTTGAGGTTCCTAGCAGGGTAGGCATCAAGTCAAATACCTAGGTCAGAGGATTATAGGGTCATATATTTAAAGCCTGAGGTCATTGACTCCAACATACCTGTTCTATAGGTAAGAAAACAAGCTCAGAGAGGTGAAATAACTTCCCCAGAATTATTTAGCAAATGTCTGAGGCAGGATTTGAACTCGTCTTTTCTGATTCAAAGTCTACTGCTTTGTCCACTATTCCACATTCTCAGGGCAAATCCTGAGTGGGAACATGAGGCAAAAAATGATATATAAGAAGCCTTAAGAATGAACCCAGTCTGTATAAACTTAGATCTTGGGGTTCTAGGTCACAGGTTACATAACTTTTGCCCACCCAACAAGCACAGAAGCTTTTCAAAGGAAAAAACATGTTTTCTGATTCTTTTGTATCTCTGATGATAGCTGAAAAATTTTTTATAGTTATGAACCTGAAAAATATCAACAAACAGGACCATTTTCATATACAAAGAACAGAAAGAGAGGGTCATATATAAAACCTGGAGGCGCTATCACACAGTGCTTGTTTTTTAAAGCATATGATAAATATAACACGAGTTTTAAACCTGACCTGTTTACTTGTATCTTTCTGATCTTGCTTTCTGTTTTCTTTTTTTTCCTGAATGCTTTGTTCTTTTATTATGAGAGAAGTTTCTTGTAACAAAGTAAAATAATTAATTAAAACTAACTAGTGACTTGATATGTGAGTGCCAGCAATATTCCACATCTGTAGTGCCATCCCATCTCTCTATTTAGAAAAAAAAGATGGAAATCTTTTTTTCTTTCTCTCCTACCACTATTTACATGTTTCATTGACATTCCTTTCTTCTTTTTATTGGTCTCATTATCACTTCTGTGGCACAATAACAGTCCATTAAGTTCCTATATCATACTTTTTTTCAGTCCTTAATGGGTACACCCTTTGTTTCCAATTCTTTGCTACAACAAAAAGTGCTGTTATAAATATTTTTGTACACATGGGACCTTTCCCACTGTCCTTGATTTCTCTGGTGTATGGGGCTAGCAGTGATTTGTCCAGTTGACTTCAGTTGTGTCCTACTCTTTGTGACCCCAACTGAGGTTTTCTTGGCAAAGCTATTGGAATGGTTCGCCATTCCTTCTCCAGCTCATTTTACCGATGAGGAAAGTGAAGCAAACAGTGACTTGCCCAGCATCACACAGCTAGTATTGATATTGTTAGGTTGAAGGGTATGCAATTTGTTCCAAAGGCAGCTAGGTGGTACAGTGGATAGAGTGCAGGCCCTGGAGTCAGGAGGACTGATCTTTCTGAGTTCAAATCTGGCCTCAGACACTTACTAGCTATGTGACCCTGAGCAAGTCACCTCACTCTGTTTGCCTCACTTTCCTCATCTGCAAAATGAGCTAGAGAAGGAAATGGCAAACTGCTCCATCTTTGCCAAGGAAACCCCAAATGGGGTCACAAAGAGTCAGATATGACTGAACAACAACAATAACAATTCATTACAAATTGCTTTTCAAAATGTCTGGACCAATCCTTAGCTCCACTAATAGTGTATTAGCATTCCTATCATCCCATATACCCTCAAACATTGTCATTTTCCATTTTTGTTCTCATTACTAAAGTGATAGATGTATG
The DNA here is from genome assembly GCF_900497805.2 of Vombatus ursinus. Taxonomy (NCBI): domain Eukaryota; kingdom Metazoa; phylum Chordata; class Mammalia; order Diprotodontia; family Vombatidae; genus Vombatus; species Vombatus ursinus. The sequence goes on along the minus strand of NW_020945437.1, from coordinate 7,050,451 downwards.
TTGAACCTCAAAGTTGTTTTAATTTAAATATCTTTTATATATTGTTGATGTGGAATATTTTCTTTTCCAGAAGGTTGTTGATAGCTTATTTTTTTCTGTGATTTTGTTTTTTTTGGGGGGAGATTGGGTTGTGTGTGTGTGTGTGTGTGTGTGTGTGTGTGTGTGGCAGTTGGGGTTAAATGACTTGCCCAGGGTCACACAGCTAGTAAGTGTCAAGTAAGTGTCTGAGGCCAGATTTGAACTCGGGTCCTCCTGACTCCAGGGCCGGTGTTCTATCTATTTTGCCACTTAGCTGCTCAATTTTTTTTTCTTTTAAGAACTACCTGTTCATATCCTTTGTCAATTTAGTGATCCTGAATCCAGAAATCAAATTCATTTATTCATTGAACCTCAGTAGGTATTTTTTTTATTTGTTTTTATTTTGGAGGCAATGGGGGTTAAGTGACTTGCCCAGGGTCACACAGCTAGTAAGTGTCAAGTGTCAGAGGCCGGATTTGAACTCAGGTCCTCCTGACTCCAGGGCTGGTGCTCTATCCACTGCCTCACCTAGCTGCCCTGAGGCTCAGTAAGTATTAAGAGCCCACAATTATATGCCAGACAGTATTATGGTGCTGGGGATACAAAATTAGGAATGAAATAATCCTTATCCTCAAGGATCTTAGATTCTTTCAGAGTAGATAAAATGTACATATCTAAGTATATATAGAATGTATACAAAATAAATACAATATAATTGGGGGGCACTGGGAGCTGGAGTAATCCAGGGAGAGTAAAGCAGAAGGAGAGATATGAACTGGTTTTGAAGGAAGCAAGAGCTTGTAAGAGTTTGAGGTGAGGATCGTTCCTCACCTAGGGAGCTGCTAAAGGAGGCCAATTTGGCCAGACCAGAGAGCCCAGGAGAGAGAAATGCAATTCAATTAAACTGGTTTCTGAAGAATTTGATTGCCTTATATTTTATCATAAGGATAATAGGCAGCCATTAGAGTTTATTGAATAGGGAAGTGACATGATTAGTTTTGTGCTTTAGAAAAATCACCTTGTCAACCATGTGGAGGATAGACTGGAGTTGAGAGAGAGAACTGAGGCACTGAGACCAATCAGGAAGCTATTGCAATTGTCCAGGTGATGGGGGCTTGAACTACAATGGTGGCTATGTGCATAGAGAGAATGGAATGTGTGGGAGAGCTGCTATGGAAGTAGAAATGACAAAATTTAGCAGCTGATGGGATATATGAACCAAGGGAGAGTAAGGAGCTGAAGATAACCTTGGGACTAAAAACCTGACGGGAAAAATGGTTGGAAATTCAAAAATAAGGGTTGTTTTGGCTGTTATTCAGTCATTTCAATTGTGTCTGACTCTTTCTGACCCCGTTTAGGGTTTTCTTGGCAAAGATACTGGAGTGATTTACCATTTTTTTCTCTAGCTCATTTTACAGAAAATGAAACTCAGGTAAACAGGGTTAAGTGACTTGCCCAGGGTCACATAGCTAGTCAGTTCCTGAGGCCAGATTTGAACTTATGAAGATGAATCTTCCTGACTTTAGACTTGGCATTCTATCCACTGTGCCACTGAGCTTTGGGGGGAAAGACAGAGAGACAAGCACAATGGCTGGTAGAAGTGTATGGGGAAGAGAAATGTCTATTTCCCATTTCACATGCTGACTCTTGGTACAGGGACACTTTCTGAATTAATACTGTTTTAGACATGTTGAGTCTACTGAAATAGCAGAATAAGCCTCCACTTCTTGGCTAATTCTGCTTATATAGACAGGCAGTGAAAGTTGGATTTAAGAATTTTGTACTAATGAAACTCAGACATATTTATAGGGTACACACACACTTGAGAAAGAGGGAGGATGGTGAGAGTTATGAGGGACTGCAGAGAACATTTAGTTTGATCTCCTAGTTTTATAGGTTAGGAAACCAAGGCTCAGAGAGGGATGAAGTGACTTGTCTGACATCATTAGTTAAGGCTAAGAAGTGAAATCAGAAATGGAGTCCAGGTTTCCTGAATTCTAGTTCAACGTTTTTCCCTCCACACTGTATGATTTCTTAATGTTTTGTGGGATGCTTTACTAAGTCACAGCATGTCTGCCTTTCAGGGAGGAAGTGGAAGGAGCAAAGCCCACTGTACCTGGGTGAATTTCAGTGGAGCTCACCTGGGTACAAAGCACTTGACAAACGTAAAGTAGTTCTATTATTCTGGCTTCCTTCTGATGTTCTTGCTTAGGGCTGTTCACGCCCATTTTCACCTACCGATCATCCATTTCTCCAGAGATGTCAGCATGGTGGCCAACAAACCATTCTTTAATGACACTGACACATCAACAATTTGTCCTCTAAAGGATTTCTTGCTGTCATTTTTCCCCTCTCGCCTTTCTGTGACTTCTGCAGACAAGACTGATGACTCAGGATTTCATATCAGCCAGTGAGCTGTCAGCATGAGAGAGAAGGGCAACAGTGGCTGAGAGAAGCGTATGTGGAAGAGAAATGTCTATTGCCCATTTTACACGCTGACCCTTGATACTGGGACACTGGCTGAATTCACACATCACTAATAGGAGTTTTAATGAGTGAATGTGCCTATTTGGCAGTCCCGCTTATGAAGAATGGTTTTCCTAAGCAAATTAAACCTGGAATCAGAAGCTGTTGAGTGCAGTTTAACCTAAACATACTTTGTAAAATCTTCAGCACATTTGTGCATATGAAAATGCATTTAGCTAATTACCAACAAATAATACCCGTTCATTAAAGTAGGCCTGGCAGGAAGTCTACTTGGAAAAGGAATGACAGAATGATAGAGTCTCAGAGACCATCCAGTCCAATCCTCTGATTTTGCAGGTCAGGACACTGAGGCCCTGACACAGGAAGGAATTGGTCAGAGGTCATAGCCATTCCATCTATGTCTATGAGAGGGACCCCTTAACAATGAAGATTTTGGAAATGGAGAGAAAAGATATTCAGCTGGGGAATTAATGGTCATTATACCAATGATCTTAAGCATCAGAGTCTTAGAGAGATTAAGTGATCATGGTCACACAGCTGATCAGAGGCAGAATTGACCCAAGTTCTTCTGACTCCAGGTTCCTAACATTGTCTGATCTACCAGGCTTCCTTTAATATATATTTGATTCAAATGAATATTCAAGGATAGAGTTTTTTTTTTCTTTCTTTCCATTGTCTCCTTCTCCTTCCTCTCCTTTAAGCCATCTGCCGTCAAACATTTGTCACATACTTGGTTTGTGCCAGATACTGTGCTGGGTACTTCTCCCTCTATCTCTTATGTTTGCCATCTGAGTTTTTAGTGTCTGGAATCTATTGGTTAGGTGTGATAAGCCCTACAGGGCAGCTAGGTGGTCTAATGGATGGAGTGTTGGCCCTGGAGTCAGGAAAACTTGAGTTCAAATCTGGCCTCAGACACTTATAGATGCGTGACTCTGGGCAAGTCACTTAGCCCTGTTTGCCTCAGTTTCCTCATCTGTAAAAATGAACTGGAGGAGGAAATGTCAAACCACTCTAGTATTTTTGCCACGAAAAACCCAAATGGGGCGATGAAGAGTTGGACACAACTGAAACAACTGAATACAGTAAGTCCTACAGGATGCAGTTCATTGGAAATGGAATTGATAGAGAAATAAAGTACTTATTATTTTTACACCACACTTCCCATCATGTACTCTTAGACCCAGTGACTCTGGCTTCCTGACTGTGTGACAAACAGGACGCTCCATCTCTTGGCTCTGGGTATACTCTCTGGCTGTCTCCCATGCCTGGAACACTCTCCCTCCTCATCTCTGCCTACTAATTTCCCGGGCTTCCCTCGAGTTCCAACTAAAATCTCATCTTCTACAGGTGGCCTTTCACAATCCAACTAAATTCTAGTGCCTTCTCTCTGTTAATTATTTCCTATTTATTCTCTAGATAACTTGTTTGCATACATGTGTGTGCATGTTATCCTCCCCATTAGATTGTGAGCTCCTGGACAGCAGGGAGGTTTTTTGCCTCCTTTTGAATCTCTAGTGCTTAGCATAGTGTTTGGCACATAATAGACACTTAATAAATGTTGATTGATTGATTAATCTTAAAGAGGCAGTTTAGTATCATGTCAAGAACACTAGGTTCCTTCAAGCTCTGTCCTTACTACATGTGTCATTTTCTTTTGCTTTTTTTTAATATTAATTTAAAAATTTTGAGTTCCAAATTCTCTCCTCCCCTCCAGGGCCTCCACCACCCATTGAGAAGGCAAGCAGTGTGATACATGCAAAAAAAATGTTTCCATATTAAGCATGTCTCAAAAAGCAAGAAAAATAAAGTAAAAAAAAATGCTTCAATCTGCACTTAGAGTTTATCAGTTCTCTCTCTGGGGATGGATATCATTTTTCATCAAAAGTGTTTTGGAATTGTCTTGGATCATTGCATTGATCACAGTAACAGTCTCTCACAATTGATTATTGTAATATTGCTGTTACTGTGTACAATGTTTGCCTAGTTCTGCTCATTTCATTTTGCATCAGCTCATATAAATCTTCTCAGGTTTTTCTGAAACCATCTTATTCTAGGATAATAGCATCGATCCATCATAATCATATACCTCAGTTTCTTTAGCCATTCCCTAATTGATGGGTATCCCCTCAATCTCCAATTCTTTGCCTAGTTGTGCAACTTTCAATAATCCCAGAATCCCAGATTTGGAGTTGTAAGTGACCTCAGTGGCCATTCAGTATAATCTGTACACACAAGCAATCCCCACTGGAATGTATTCAACAAGTGATTGCCCTGACTCTGTTTGAAGACCTCTAAGAAGGGAGATCTTGCCACCCATCTAGGCAGCTTGTTCCACTTCAAGACAGCTCGGGTTTTTAGGAAGTTTTTCCTGACATCAAGTCTAGATTTCCTCTTTGCACAACTTCTACTCTTTGCTATCTGGGGCTGAACAGACAAGTCCAATCTTTCCTCCAATTAATAAGTCTTCAAAGACTTGAAGACAGCTATTATCTTCTCTGAATTTTCTTTAATCTAAATATCCCCAGGAACCTTGACAGATACAACCAAATTAACTTCTCTTAATTTTCTCATCAGTAATACAATGATGCTATGATAGTTGTATGAACTTCTTCACAGAATTGGTGAATGTGTGTATGTAGGAGTGTGAGTGTGAAGCAAGAGAATATATATATATGTGTGTATGTATATATATATAGATATAGATATAGATATAGATAAAGTACTTTTTAACACTAAAGCCAACATAACTGTTAGCTATTATTATTATTACTCTTAAATATCTCATATGGTTTCTTGGGTCCCACTGTTTTGATGAAAGTGGGTCTGAACACAAAGAACTTTTCTCCCCCTTAAGCATTTTTATTGCTGTTTTGCCAAGATGTTTTGAATACAACTATTTGAGAAATGCATCCATGCAGAAATGAAATCTTTTGTCACTAAGTAGTTCATATTCATATCATTCATATGTCCCTGAAAGACAGGTACACCTTGCCTGAGAAGTTGGATTTCTAGAAAGACAAACCAACAAGGCACAAGCTTTTCTGCTCCCAATCCTGCCAGCTCCCCTCTCCTGCTCCCAAATAAAGCTTGCTAGAAATGCTGAGATGTTAGGCTTTTGGGAAGCTCAGTGGGTAAGGTAGAGAGGGCAGGGGACCAGGGCCTTTGGTTCCCCTCTTCCCTTTCCCACTGTTGAAGCAAATGAGTGCTGTTGATACTGCACTGGGAGTCCTATCTGCAGCTGGAAGGAGGGTTAGATTGAGTTAGAGGACCTGGATTTGAATCCTGCCTTTGGTACTGCTGGTATGACTGTGGGTAAGTCACTTCGTCTCTTTGAGCTTACTTTCCTTATCTGGAAGAAAGAAAGGGCTCAAAGAAATGACTCTTTAAGGTCCAGCTCTAAAGTCATTATCCTTTGATCCTAAAATCCAGCTAATAATAATAATAATAATAATAATAATAATAATAACAATAATAATAAATGGGAAATTTATCCCATTTCACATGGAACTATAGAATTCATTCTAGAGCAAGATCCAGGTCAAGGTGAGAGAATTGCCTTTGGTGACTGCTCAATCTTTTCATAGGCTTCCTTCCTTATCTGTATTGCCGCTGGTCAGAATCAAGAAATGAAATGTGCAGGCAGTGATGTTTCATTGGGAAATTCACTTGTTTTTCAGAGCAGATGCAATTCCTATACCCATTCATTTTCCATAAGCATGGCAGAATACATTGCATGGAACTGCGGCCCTTGTGACTCAGTGCCCACTGAGTTCTAACTAGTACATTGGGTAAAGTTATTTAAATTCTCTGTGACTCTATTTCTCTTGATGGGATCCAAGTTCTGCAGAAATTATGATGTTGTTGACATTTCATCATTCTTTTCTCATGTTAGGATCAAAAAGCTATAAGGGGCCTTAGAGAGTATCTGTTCCAACTCTTTTATTTTACAGATGAGCAAACTGAGGCCTAGAGGAGTGAAGTGACTTCTCAAGTTCAAACAGGTGGCAGCACTGGCATTCAGATCAGGATTCTAAGACTTTAAATCGAGCTCTCTGCAATATCACCATCTTCCTCAAGATGGTGCTTCATTTAAACCGTCTTTGTGCTCCCTCTTCTCCTTTCCCCCTTTTTCTTCCCTGGCCCTCACTGAACCATCTTTAAGATGTTCCCTATTCATAAATAAATCAACATCCATTTATTAAGTATCTACTCCATGCTAAGCACTGGGTTAAGTGCTGGGCATACAAAAACAAAACGCAAATTAGCTGATGTTACATAGGGAATGTCTGCAATAGAACTGTACTTAAGAAGGAAAATGAGTGTCTAATTTAGCTTTCCCTCTCCTCCAATGGTCTAAATTCATTTCATGCACATTCTGATTTCTTTCTGTACAGTTCCCCTGGCACATGCTGACGCAGCTGAAACTTTCTCTGGGAGCATGGGAAGTTCTTATATTCACAGAGACAAAAAATGGAAGGAAGCAAATAAGGGGAAAGGGAATGAATAAAGCTCTTTGTTTCCATGAAGAGTGATATTTGATAAGAGGATGACTGTAATGAAGACCAACTTCTTAGTGTCTGCAGAGAATGATGAAATGTCAACAACATCATAATTTCTCTAGAACTTGGATCCCATCAAGGGTCTTCATGGCTCAGGGTGATGATTGCTCTGTTTTTCAAATGAAGAAATAGAGTCACAGAGAATTTAAATAACTTTACCCAATATGCTAGTTAGAACTCAGACTGGTTCAAAGGGCACAAGTAATTCAGTCACATTTCCCTGTTAATTCCAAGTAGCTGTCTAGAATGTTTAGGCCACATCACAACTTCTCCAACAGTGTCTCACATAGCAAATCCAACACCAACCATTTTCAGTTTTTGTTATCTTTGCTAATTAGCATGGGATGAGGCAAAATGGCAGAGCTGTTAAAATCACTTTCTTCATAGTGATTTGAAATATATTTTCATGTGATAAACTCTACCCATCCATCTTTCATGATCCAAGTCATGGCATCGTCTTTCTGATGTCACGGTCCTCTTTGAGAATGAGGATAAACCACAACTTCTCCTCTCCTCCCTTGCTAGATTTCTTTCTTAAAGACCACGCCTTAAACCCAATTCACTCTGGCTCTCATTTCTTGGCCAAGAACAGGTCCCTACCCAAGCACTACTTAATGGTTATTTTGTGGGCCCTGATGGCTCAGAGTAAATGTAAATAGTCTCTTTTGGCCAGAAATCCTGAGGGTCTTCTCCTACCAGTTAGATTTTTTTTTGATTGAAGGTGCCATTCCTTGGCTTATTTCTTAAACAGTCCTAATCACTAAATGAGCATTGCTTCAGTCAAAGTGAGAACTCAGAACCACCTTAGGTTAAAAAGGCCAAGGTCTCCCATTGCATCCTGGGCCATCTCCAATTGTATTGATCTATACATGGCCACTGGACCCAGATGGCCCTGAAGGAGAAAGTGAGGCTAATGACTTTGTACTGCCCTCCCTCACTTGAATCCAGTTGACTTACAAGTCATGGCATCATCTCCCTAATGTCATGGTTCTTTTTGAGAACAAAGGACAAACCACAACCACACATATTTCCCTCTCCCACTTATCTCCTGAAACCTACCCTGATCAAATTTATAGATCTAATCAAAACTTGGAGCATTGTCTAATTCATTGGATTGCCCTGAAATGTTACCTCGAGGCAATAGATTAGCAGATTTAGAGCTGGAACTATGGGCATGCTGGAGCCAGCTCTAATTGGCTTGCAGAGCCAATTCTTACATTTTGAGTATGAGAATTTATACCTCAGAAATTGCCAGTTGCTACAAATCAGAGCTTGGTTTATTGTTTTGTGGATTGTCTAGACTTGGTAAAGTGTTAAAATGTGGATTAAACTTAAAATATGTGCATACATTTTTTCCAGGAGAGCCAGTTATTAAATATTTATCAGCACATCCCTATATTGCTCCATAAACATTGCTTGAGCTTACCAGGAGTGCTCAAAGAGTGAAATCATCATCACACTGGAGGCTTGGTGAATAGGCTAACAAGAACAATAATAATAATAACAACAAAAACAACAACAATAATGGAATTCAATAAAGTATAGACAGTCAACCAACATTTATTGAGCACTTATGCTTTGTTGGGCATTATGTGAAGTGCTAAGGACATAAAGCAAGTCTAAATCTCCTTTTCTGCAACTTCTAACCATTCTTCCTAATTCTGTGCTCTGGGGACAAGTAAGGCTGTATGTCCTCTAAACAATCATACTATTTGCAAAGAGCTTTGTGAATTTATATTGTACAAAGTGAATGTGAAATATTCTTTTTTGGTGTTATTATCATTATCACTGTTGTCATTATGACCTTCATCATCTCCTCAAAGTACCTTGAATCCTGTACAGGATTTCTCAACCTGGGATTTGTGAACTTGATTTAAAAAGTATTCTGATAACTGTATTTCACTGTAATTGGTTTCCTTTATAATCCTATCCATTTTACTTTATGCCTTTAAAAACATCATTCTGAGAAGGGGTTCATGGGTTTCACTGGGCTACCAAAGACATCCACGTCACAAAAAGGTTAAGAACCCTCAAAAGTAGTTATTCATTAATTCTTGCCATTTGAATTTGATTCATTGGGATAACTCTGTAGGATCATGTTTCTAATGTGTCTGGTGAACATTCTTAACTGATCTCCAGTCTGTATGCATTAGCAGTAACCAAGAAAGTACCATTCCTTAAGATCTGCCAATCATACTCTGTAATTGGCCTTAAGTAGGTCCTTAGCTAGGTCACTTCCTGCTATTTTCCAAGTTTTTTGAAGGCCAATGGCTTTGTCTAGGCAGCTTCAGAGAACCACAGCTTGGCCCCAGCCAGTTTGCTAATGGCTGCTGGGCATTACAGTGTCACACGCTGGGATGTGAGCTGCCTGCCATAGCCAGCTGTTCTGAATTCACTAAAGTGCTATTGTTCAGTGTGTCAGCCAACAGCTCTTGAGCCCCCTACAGGAGGCTGAGCCCTGTTTTGTATTCCCACATAGTAGAAATAAGAAATAGCTTTTGCTTTCATTGTGCTTTGAGACTAGCTGGGGCTACAGCCAATATATACACCTGGATGAGATTTTGGGAATGAAAGTATTCTGTGTAAGTCAAAGAGACATCAGGTTTTTGAGCTGCAAGGGTTGTTAGGGATCATCCAATTGAATTTTGTTGTTTCTCAAATGAGGAAATTGAGGTCTGGAGTGTGATGGTAGGAATGACTTAGGCTACATAAATAATGAATACAAAAAGATATGCAATGGTGCAAAAAGTCCTCTGATACCTTGTTGATTTAGGAATACCTAGAACCTGATCCAAGGAGGGCCATTGGAAATATTCCATCAGGGTGTGTTGGCTCTACAACTTATGCTCACCAAAGCTTGGATATGGCCCTGGGTTCCAGAAGGCAGTCTAGTAGAGAGCAATTTCTGGTAGGTCCTACCAGGTTGGAAAGGTTTCAAAGATGGATCTAGTGACAGTTTGGGTGTCTATCATCTGAGGACCAGCCTAGCTAAGTTATGGGAGCCTCATGTGAAGAAGTTTGGCCATGGAATGATGAGTTTTTGATAATAGCATCTCTTGAAGAATGTCGTTAAATGACATCTGTGCGTAGGGCACAGATGAGACTTGCTCTGTGTCAATGATCCTGGAAATCTTAGCGTATGAAGAGAAATGGAAGCAGCTAGGATATATACTGGATAGTGTTGGACTTAGAATCAGGAGGACCTCAGTTCAAATCCTGCCTCAGACATTTGCTAGCTACATGACCTGTACAAGCTGCTTAACCTCTCTGAGCCTCAGTTTCCTTACCTGTAAAATGGGGATACTTCACAGGGTTGTTGTGAGCATTGAATGAGTTAGCATATGTAAAATACTTTGCAAACCTTAAATTGCTAAATACATGCTAGTCATTATTATTAAAAAAGGACGACTTGCTTGAACAAAATTCATGTATTAAAAATTCAGTTTTATCAAATGTGGCTCGAAAGATAAGCACTAAGGCTCAATTAAGAGGCAAACATCCTTAGGGCATTGAAAATTAGTCAACTGACAAATACCCTATTCACAGGTAACCTTTGGGTTGTTAGAAGAATGTCTCTGCTGGTTATGTCTATGAATGAGGGGCTGTTGGGGTAAACTGAGTCTGTCTTCTGCCTGGGTCTGTTTTGTGTGGTTCAGCTATCAAAATCCTGCACTTCTAAATGCAGCAATTTTCCTATTTTTAGAAGGCATCACCAGAAGTACCAAACCACAAAGACCTTCAAAGGTGAAATCAGTATGGAAGGGCTTACTTAATAGGCCAGCTGTCCTCCCTGGCTGCCATGATAAATGGTAATTAAACAGACTGTTTATGCTGGGCATAGGGCTGGGGAGGCACTTCTGTATTGTTAGCCTCCACATATTGTTATACAGTTATAAGCCAGCTAAAACTAGAGATAGGGTGGCATAATGGATAAAGAGTGAACTCGTAGGCAGCAAAATCATGGTTCAAGCCATCTTTGAGACATTGACGGTTTTTCCCAAGTCCCTTACCTTCTCAGTGCTGAATTCCCACCCCCTCACCCCCACTCTAAGGCTCTAAATTTCAGAGTAGTTGTTCTTTGTACTGATATGGAGATTTTTCTAATCAGGAGTTCTTTATGCCAATGAAATCACAGATCTGGACATATATACATATGAATATCCCATTTAAAATGATCATAAATGTCAGAAAAACATTAGCTTCTTCAGAACTCATTTTCCTTATCTGTAAAGTGAGGGAGTTCGAATAAATGATCTCTAAGGTCCTGTAACAACATAAAAACCATTAATTAACTTCCTACTATACATAAGACACTGTGTATTGAGAATATAGTTACTGGAGATTCAACACAAAAATAATAACGTTCTTTCATTCGACTTAGGGAGATATGAATGAATAAATATTTAGTACCTATTATGTTCAAAACACTGTGTTAAGTGCTGGGGATACAAATAGAAAATTGAGACAGTCCCTCCTCTCAAGACTCTCATCTCCTCTTCTTCTTTCTCCTCTTCCTCCTCTTCTTCTCCCTCCTTTTTTCTTCCTTCTCCTCCTCTTCTTTTTCTTCATTCTCCTCCTCCTCTTCTTTCTCTTCTTCCTTCTCCTCCTCCTCTTCCTCCTTTTCCCTCTCATTATTTTTATTCTTATTTGAAATACCCCAGGAATTTCACTTTCCAGCACTTCTCCAATGAGCAGCTCTGCTTGAGGTGGTTCTAAGGATAAAAACAAAGCGTTGACAGAATCGTCTAAATTCAGATTCTTTCCACCTGTTACATCTTTTATTCTGAAGAGACAATGTGGCTCCCTTCAAAAAAGTGCTGACCTTGGAGCACTCTGAATTAGAGTCAAAGGAACTGAGTCCAAAGCCTGGCTCTGCTACTTACAACCTGTGTGCCCTTAGATGAAGCACTTAACCTCTCTGGGCCTCAATGTCTTCATCTACAAAACATTGTGCTTGGACTAGGAAATCTGCCTAGTGTGGCCTAAAGAGCCATGCTGCTTCTTCAGAATAAAACACATAGTAGAGGCAGAGTTTGAATTTAGACAATTCCATCAACATTTTGTTTTGCCCATAGAACCTCTACAAGCAGAGCTGTTCATTGGAGATGGTGCTAGAAGATGAAAGTCGAGGGAACCTCCCACAACGAAACAACAACAACAACCACTACCACCACCACCACCATCACCAACAATAACAACGAAGCTCCTTTCAGCTCTAGGACTATGCTTTGTCTATCTCTCCTACTACTCTTGAATAAATATAAATAAATATACTTCTGAATAAATTAAATTCAACTCACTGGGGAGCTTTAGCTACCTGGTTTTCTTAGCTGTAAGCCCTCCTCCCCACAACCCCCCTCCCCCTCATGCATACACACACACACACACACACACACACACACACACACAGACACAGACACACAGACACACAGACACACAGACACAGACACAGACACACAGACACAGACACACAGACACACAGACACACAGACACACACACACAGACACACACACACAGACACACACACACAGACACACAGACACTCCCCTGGTCACTGTTCCAATTTGTCAAGGCTCTGCAGCTGTCCAACATTGATTCTTTCCATGTAATTTAACATGGAGATATCTTTCCATGATCAACTACTAGTTAATTTTCCAGTTTTCTTTCTGTCCTTGAGCATGTGAACAGACACTATTGTGCTTCCCTGGGTCTTCCCACCTGGCTGCTATGGCCAGATCACACAAGAAACTAATAGCTGTGCTCAACACCTCTTATTAATAGTGATAGTTTATCTAATTGAAAGTTTCAAACAAATTCTGAGATTAAAACCCATTCTACTGTCTCTTTATAGGTGATTTGGGGACAGTAAAGGGTATCTTTTCCAAGCTGCCACTGACCTGTCTCACGAGGTATTCATTCATCTCCCGGAATGTGCTAGAAGCTCATTAGTAAAAGCTGTTAGTACAGCTTTTCCTCTCTGCTCCAAAAGGCATTTCTGAAGATATGGCAAAGACTGGAATATAAAGAGTGGAGGGCTGCACTGAGAGTAGCATTAGGCTGATCAAGGAAAGCAAAATGACAGTTACCTTGGATTTATTCATGTTTTTAATGATCTCTTTTGCTTATTGAGGTAATGTCTGTCATGCATTCTTAAATTCAACAGATAAGACCTCTGGCCACCAAAGAAGATTAAAATATTGTGGCTTGGACCTTGGCCCTCTTATCTTCTTCCTTCATCACTCCTCCCCCAGTATATCTCTTATGGATCTATCTAGTTATATGTTTTATACCTTTAATCTAGATCAAAACTACACCCAACTGTGTGTATATTTATACTTGACCTCTGAGCTCTATAGATGTCTGTTATCTCCCTTAACTATATTAAAGGTTCTGTCTTTAAAATTCTATCTTTTAGGCTGCTGGTTGTTGGTTCTGTTCATGAAAAGAAAAAAAGATGAAAAGGGCATCGCTGAGAATGAGCTAGAATTCCATCCTGAATACATAACCTCCCTAAGTCTGCAAAGGATTTCAAACTTATAGAGTGATAGAATTGGGGTAGGGCTTAGAGGTCATCTAATCCAACTTCCTCATTGTATAGAAAAAGAAACATCCTTTAGAAAATGGAGCCTAGGAAAATACATCTAGAGTTAGAAGAGACCCCAGACACAATCTAAGCCAACTTCCGCATTTTATAGTTGAGGAAACTGAGGCATAAATGATTTGCCCAAGGTTGCACAAATAACAAAGATTAGAAGAGGGGGACTGGAATAGAATGCTGAAGTCAAAATGCTCTGTATGGTTGATGGAGGAACTTGGATATGGTCCTTAAGATCCATAATTAGTGAAGAAGCTACTTTGATAACCGTTTCGGTATTTATGTGTATGGGGATGGCTAAATGATGTTGTGAAATGACTAGTGTTTTTGTCTCAGCCTTTGCTATTCCTAGTTTCACTGAGGCTGTTTTGGTCATCAGCTATTCAACTCAGGGCTTCAGACCCCATCCAGTGCCAACTCTCTTGCTATTTTCCCTTGCATAGATAATCAGAGTGAGTGCCTAGTAGAACAAAATTTAGCACAAGACTGAATCCTTGATTGCTGAGAAACAAAGAGTGATTATGTATGCTGAAATCAGCAGTTCAAAATGGCTATCCCAAAAGTTTGGGAAGTCTGGAAGGCGCAGACATTGGATCACATGGTGATATTCCCATCTTATGGTTAGATGAGTCGGTTTTTGAGTAGAGATAAGAGATTCATTCCTTAGGGATTGAGCATAATGGAAAGAACATGGGAATAATGTAGCCTCTGTGGACACATCCTTAAATCGTAATCCCTGAGAGAAGGCTACTTTAAGTTTAAGCTACTCTGTGTATGCTGTAAAACCATAGCTCATGAGCCATAATCAAGGTGTTTTCTTTCAATAGCCACGTGACACAGTTAGTTCAAAGCAAAGGTTTTTCATGAGATGGCAATGGAAGAATAATAGCAATGAAATGTTTCTCTCGTAAACTTTGCCTACCTTCTCCCATACAAAAAACAAACAAAAAACCAACCCCCAAACAAACAAAACAATATATCAACAGTGAGAAGATTGGACGCACATATGGGATATTTGTGAAGAGGCATATATGAAGGGAATACATGTTTCTAAGGCACATAATAATAATATTAGCTAACATTTATATAATTCTTATTCTGTGCCAGGCACTGTGCTAAGTATTTACAGTTATCATTTCATTTGGTCCTCAAAATAACCCTGGGAGGTAAGTGCTATTATTGTTCCCATTTTACAGGTGAGGGAACTCAGGCAAACAAATGAGGGTTAAGTGACTTGCCCAAGGTCACACAGATAATAAGTGTCTGAGGTCAGAACTCAGGTCTTCCTGACGCCAAGCCTAGCACTGCCCACTGAGCCACCTACATGGCCGAGAGGGGAAACATGCCTTTGATAGGACAGGGTCACTGATATCTTCCAGTAATGTTTTTGAATTGCTCCTATTGGGCCTTAATTGTGCTCTAGTTTTTGCCACCTGCTTTGGAGGCTGCTCTGCAAAATGCATTGTCTATGCCATATACTGCTCTGCTGGATACCACCTTGTGTTATGGGTAATCTTGCTAGGCATGGCCTTCCCAGGCATAGGCTTATCTATGCTTTAGGCTTCTGCCTTCAGCTGAATGCCTTGGCTGTGGTGCTATCTCCGACTCATGAAAGAATGGACTCAGCTCTTTTGGTGTAAAAGCCAGAGGCTTGTCATAGCTCTTTTAGAAAAGTAGCTGCCTTGGTCTCAGCCATAAGGACAAGAGCTTTCTCTTTCAGGGAGATCTTTCTATTCTATTTTTCTTTATCTGTTCCTTTCCAGAGGCTTGGCTAGAAGGTCTTTCATCTCCAGCAGGACACTGGCACCAAGCTTTTGCAGATGCAGAGGGTCCTCCCAGATATCTCATGCTAAGCATGGGGCTTAACCTTTCCTTTGGATTGAACTTCCTGGTACAGGGCAATTGGTCTCCTTCAGAGACTTCACTTTAGTCCATGGGGAATAATCTCTATATTTCTTGATTTTAATCTCCAAAAGCTAAATAGTATCATGCCATTATCTATGTCAGGCTTAGTAGCCCAATTCTATCAAAATACCTTGGGGTTCTCTGGGCATTCTGTTTCTCAATTCTAACTCCTCACTTTAATTCTGCCATGTAAATGAATTGTCGAGGAAAAGAAAGAGTCAACCCTGAGCTCAGGAGGCAAAATCATTGCCTTCTACCAAGGTCATAGTGCTCTCTTCTACCTGTCCAGTCCCTACTACTGGGCTTTTCCTATGGATCTTCCTGTTTCACTTCTATCTATGCGTATCTATATCTAATCCATGTCTTCGTCTATATCTACACACATATTGTATATACATATTCAAGTATACATAGAGACATATACATATGCGTGTATATATGTATATATACATATACACACTCATATATACATGCACACAAATGTGTGCATATATACATATACATACATTATGTATACATGTAATATGTATTTATAACATGCACATACACACACACACACATATATAATGTAAAGCAGCTAGGTGGTATGAAGGATAGATTATTAGGCCTGGAGTCAGTAAGACCTGAGCTCAAATCCAGCCTTAGACACTACCTACCTGTGTGACCCTGGGCAAGTCACTTCATCTCTCTTTTTACCTCAGTTCCCTCATCTGTAAACTAGGGAAAGTAATAGTACCTACCTCTCAGGATTGTTGTGAGGATCAAATGAGACAATATTTGTAAAGTGTTTATTTAGCATAGTACCTGACACATAGGAGGCACTATAGAAATGCATATTCCCTTCTCCTATCTATAGCCAGTGAAAGACCCAAGAGGCTTTGAGCTAACTTTTACCCTGGGAATCAGAAGACATGGGTCCTGGTTATAGTTTTGCCCTAGACCAACTGTCTGGCAAATACTTTTTATTTGCTGGTTTTTGATTTCCTTGTTTAGGAAATGAAAAAAGTTGGATCAGATGATCACTAACCATCCATTAAGATCTAACTTTCTTTTCTTTTCTTTTTTTTTAGTAGGCAATTGGGGTTAAGTGACTTGCCCAGGGTCACACAGCTAGTAAGTGTTATGTGTCTGAGGCCGGATTTGAACTCAGGTCTTCCTGAATCAAGGGCCAGTGCTCTATCCACTGTGCCAACTAGCTGCCCCAAGATCTAACTTTCTAAGATTCTGAATTGGTTCTTGGGGATGGAGGAGTGAAAAATAAATGCAAAAACATTTTTGTACCTCTCTAAGTTTTGTGAAGTACTTTGCTTAGATAGATAGATAGATAGATAATAGATGGATGGATAGATAGATGAATGGATAAAGCATTTATTAAGTGCTTGCTATGTGATAGGAACTATGCAATAGGTGCTGGGAATAAAAAGCAAACAAACAAGATAGTCTC
>NW_020945437.1:6964859-7033432 GCF_900497805.2 Vombatus ursinus | reverse complement strand
GAAGGAAGAAAAGTCCCATCCTAGAGAGCAGACTCAGAGATATCATTGAGAGAAGCCATGGTGAAACAATTCAATAGCATGAAGGCCTAGGGAAGCTGATCTGGGTGAAAGTGGTGGGCTCCATAGAGGCCAAAAGCAGAGGTTCTTTCTTAATATGGGCTCTGTGAACTCTGAAAAAAAGATAATCTTTTCAATATAGCTGGTTTCCTTTGCAAAACCTATGCATTTTATATTATGCATTTAAGAATAGTATTCTAAGAAGGGGATCTTTGGCTTCACCAGATCTAGAGGAGGCCATAATACATGAAAAGCTTAACTACCCTTTGCCTGAAGCAAAAAATACTCAACCTCAAGGGAGTTGAATGAATACAATTCCATTTCTGCCCCTAGAAAATACCTTGAAAGTGTGTACCACCTGTAGAGTCACCTGTAAACAAACATCACCATATTAAGGACTATGATATTCCAGAGGCAAAAGTCCAAAGGACTTTTTCCAATGAGCTCCAGCTTATGGATCCTCATATGCTGGGGATTTGGGCTGGCAGAGCTCGTGGGTCACTGACAGGAATGAGATTTGCTTGCCAGAACATTCAATATTTGAGAATTCCGTCCATGTCTGGTCTGTCTGAGAACAGATGTCTATTTATTTTATCAATTAAGCAAGCATGGGCCCATGTGAATTGATGGAATTACCTAGCAGGCTTGATGTGCCTGGAAGGAGGAAGCACAAGACCAGAAGAAGTCTCAGTTCAGCTCACAGGCTGAGCTGAGGAGAGCGGGACAGTGAACAGAGATGCAAACAGCGTGGGGAGTGCAATTCAATTTGCAGCTAAATTTAATCTTTATGCTTCTGGCTTCTGTTCTCCTTCCCCCACCTGCAGTGACATGATGAAAACATTTGTGAGTGCATTGGTGGAATGGGCATTCTGCCAGGCTAGCTCCGCATTTTTTTTCATCACTTTATATAAAACCCCTAATGACGTTGGCTTCAGTTGGAGTATTTTCTCATCTCTCCTACAGATCTGCTTTGCTGAAGAAGACAGCATTATGAAAGCCAACTGCAAATGCAGGATCTAGAGTCTTCCATTTGCAAAATACCAACTTTCCCTCTCCCTTTTTCCTCATTTCTAGCCCTTCGACATGATATGGGCTCTGCAGCTTGAGATGGGTCAGTGTGGAGTTGCTTTCACTGTCTATTTGAAAAATCAGTCCTCCATCTTATCCCCAGAAATGGAAACACTGACCAGCGATAGATACAGAATGATTTCATACAGTGCAGAAGGCAACCATGTACAGCAAAGGTTGAGGTTAGAATGAGGAAGTCAAGCTGAATTGATCAGAAAGCTGAGCAAAGAATATGACAATAAAAAGATGTAGTTCTGGTGTTTTCATTCATTCTTCCAACATTAATAATAATAGTAGCTAGTATTTATATGACAAGCTAGGTGGCACAGTGGTTAGAACCTTGGGCTTGGAATCAGAAAGACTCATCTTCCTGAGTTCAAATCTGGCCTCTGACACTTATTAGCTATGTGACCCTGGGGAAAGTCACTTAACCCTGTTTGCCTCAGTTTTCTCATCTGTAAAATGAGCTGGAGAAGGAAATGGCAAACCACTCCAGTATCTTTATCAAGAAAACCCCAAAATGCGGTCACAAAAAATCAGACACGATTCAAAAGACTCAACACAACAAGTATTTTATATAGCTTAAGGTTTGCAAGACACTTTAATAATAATAATAGTTGTTAACATTTATATAGTACCTACTATGTACCAGGTGTACCAAATGCTTTACAATTATTGTCTTATTTAATCCTCACAGTAACCCTGGGAGGTAGGTGCTATTATTATCTCCATTTTTTTTGCAGTGAGGAAACTGAGGCAGATAGAAGTTAGGAAGGAAGTGTCTGAGGTTGGATTTGAACTGAAGTTTTCTTTATTCCACATCCAATGAACTCTAGAAACCATGCCACCTATTCATACATCCAACAAACATTAACTATGTAGGAGTTTCAATCCTGGCTAGTTACAATCTTAGTTCTCCTACTTATTAGCCATATGGCCCATGCAAGTTTTCATCTCTACAAGTTTCAGTTTCCCCATCTATAAAATGGGAATAATAATACACATGCAACCTGCCTCACACGTACATTGAGAGGAATTGTTAATGTTGTAAATGTTGATGCTCTCTATAAATGAGAGCAATGAGTCATAGTGATAAAAGTGCTGGCTCTGGAAACAGAGGATCTAGGCTTGAATTCTGTCTCTGTGAGCTTTGGGTCAGTTCCTTAATCTTTTGGGCCCTCAGTTTCCTCATCTGTAAAATGGTAAGGTTGGATTATATGGTTTCAGAGGTTCCTTCCAGTCTAAATCTCTGATCCAGTTATTAAGGTCCATGAGTACAGGGGCAGGCTCTCATTTATGAGTGAGGCAGCTGGATAGAGGGCCAGCCTTGGAGTTCAGAAGTTCTGAGTTTTGATTCCATTTTAGATATTTTCTAGCAATGTGACCCTAGGGAAGTGACTTAACCTCTTTTCTCCTCCTATGCTATCACACTTGGTAATCCCATCAACTTATATGAGTTTGATTATTATTTTTTCTGTGTAGATGATTCACAGGTTTATTTATCTAGCCTGAACCTCCCTGCTGATCTCCAGTCTCACATCTCCATGTGCCTGTTGGCATCTGTTTTTTTTAAAGTAGGCAATTGGGTTAAGTGACTTGCCCAGGGTCATGCAGCTAGTTAAGTGTCAAGTGTCTGAGGCTGCATTTGAACTCAGGTCCTCCTGACTCCAGGGTCAGTGCTCTATCCACTGTGCCACCTAGCTGCCCCTCCTGTTGGGCATCTGGAACTGGGTGTTTTGAAAACATCTTAAACTCAACCTGTCCAAAACAAAATTTATTCCTTCCTCCCTCCCCCAAACTTCATTATCTATGGCCATCAAAGACACCTCCATCCTCACAGTCACCCAAGTTCACAATCTTGGTGTCATTCTTGATGCCTTGTATGCAAATAAGTATATCCAATTGTTGCTTAGAAGTCTCATCGCTACCTTCACAAGATCTCTTGCATGTGTCCTCTCCGCTCCCATAGTCACTGGCCTGATGCAGCCTCTCACTGCCTCATATCTCAATTACTACGATAGTTTTCTGGTTGGCCTTCCTGCCTCAGGTGTCTCCCCACCAGAAAGGGATGGACCAGAATCCATCTTCTACTCAGCTGCCAAAGTGATCTTCCTAAAGTGCTGGTCTGACCATATCATCCTCTGTACTATCCGCTCAGTAAACTCCAATGGCTCCCTGTTGCTTCCAGGATAAAGTCTGGAATGCTCTGTTCAGTTTTTAAAACCCTTCACAACCTGGCCTTCCTACCTTTCCAGTTTTCTCACATTTTATTTCCCTCCATGTGCTCAATATAATTCAGTAACACTGGCTTCCTTGAAGATCCTCAAACAGGATACTGCTCTTCCTGACTCTGCTGTCCCCTGTACCTGGAATGCCCTCCCTCATTTCTGCCACTTTTTCCTGTTTCCTTCAGGAGTCCCTCAAATCCCACCTTCTGTAAGAGACTTTCTTCCTCCCACTTCCAATTTACCCTGCTATATCTTGTAGGACAGTTAGGTGGCATGGCAGATAGTATGCTGGGCCTAGAATGAGGAAGATCTGAGTTCAAATCCAGCCTCCAACACACAGTAGGTGTATGACCCTGGGCATGTAGTTTAACCCTGCTTGCCCCAGTTTTCTCATCTGTAAAATGAGCTGGAGAAGGAAATGCAAACTTCTCCCATATCTTTGCCAAGAAAACCCCAAATGGGGTCATTAAGAGTTGGACACAACTGAAAAACAACTTAACAACTGAATATCTTGCACATACACATATACATATACATACACACACAGACACACACACACACACACACACACACACACACACACACATAGTCATTTACATGTTGGCTCCCCCATTGGAATGAAAGCTCCTTGAGGTGAGGGATTTCCTCCCCCTTTCTTTGTATTCTGAGTTAACCCTCAGTTTCCTTATCTACAAAATGGGGATGATAATAGAGCATCATTTGTGAGGAACAAATATATTATCTGTGTATGTGTATATGTGTGTATATATATACATATATATGTATATAGTCCTTTGTAAGCCTTATAACATTGTAGAGGTTGTGTCAAAAGTCTGTCCAGTTTTAAGCTTACTAAAATTTTCCTCTCAACAATCCTATGTAGTAGGTCCTCTATCATCCTCCTCCTGCCAACTCTCACCTACACCCTTCCCCAACAAAGAAAAAGAAGAAAAAGAGAAAAGAAAATCAGTCCCTGCAGTATCCCAGGCACTGTCCTAGGTTCTGAGGATGTGAAGGCTAAAATGAAACAATTCCTTACCTCAAGGAGCCTTTGTCTTCCTGTGGGGAAGTACCATGTATAAGACAAGTATGTTCAAAGTGGGTTCTTGGGGGTCAGGGAGATCTCTCCCCACTGGAGCCACTTCAGGGAGCAGGAAGTGGAAGAACTCAGGAGCCTTGGTCAGTTCAGCATGGCTGGGGCTGAGAAGGAGTAAAAGGAAACACTGGGACATAAAACATTCCCTTGCAGATTTTTGTGCTCAAAAATAAGGAACATCCCCAGACAAAAGTCCGAGTAATTATTCGCACTTATATAGCATTCTAAAGTTTTCAAAATCTTTGCTTGGAGACAAATCTGAGAGTAGGTAGTATAAATGTTGTTATCCCACTTTTACAGACAAGGAAACTGAAGCTCTGAGAGGTTAAAACTTAAGTGAACAAACCTTGTCTATGGTCACACAGCCAGTTTCAGAGGCAGAATTTGGATCTAGGTCTTCTGGCCAAGTCCAGTTCTCTGTCTATTATACCATGCTGCCTCTCCATAGGCATTAGGGTCATTGCTTTGGTAACCGTATGAGAGATAGATAGAAAAGGAGAGAGGCTCAAGACCAGAGGTGAATAGAAGGGTTGTACGCTCGTCTAAGAAGAAGTGACAGAGTTCTGAATTGGCATGGTAGCTGGCAGTAGGAATGAGAAGGAAAGTTCAGAGGTATGGGCATGAAATATATCTTAGATATAACCTTTTGTATTGCTTTAATTTAAAAATTAATTGATGCCTTTTGTTTTTTTGGCTTTTATTTTGAATTTATGGAATAAAACAAACATTTCCATAACATGGTGCAATAAAAAAGATGATAGTACGTGAAACTGCAAATCTACTCTGCACAGCTTGCTATTCCTTTTAAATATACAATAAAATTATCATGTAAATTTCTTTTTTTCCTTTTCTTCTTCCTTCTCTACCACACCTTAGGATGACTACCTTTAGATGCAAATATATATTTATCAGTTCTTTCTCTGGATGCAGATAGTGTCTTTCTTCATATGGCCTTCATAGTTAATTTGGATATTTATAATAGATCAAATTACTTATTTGTTCAAAGCTGTTCTTAAAACAATATTATTTCTGAATATATCCTGCATTCTCCTCTCTCCTATGAGCCTTCCCTTGTATAAAAAGAAAAACAGATTTAGCAAAACCAATCAATACTTTGACTGGGCTTGATACATTATAATTCCAAATGCACAGATCCCTATCTCAAAGAGGTAACTATATTTTTTGGGAGAGTTTCTTCCTTCCTTCATTTATCTATTTATTTATTTATAAAATAATATTTTCCCCCAGTTACACATAAAGACAATTTTTACCATTCGTTTTTTTTTAGGCAATTGGGGTTAAGTGATTTGAGGGTCACACAGCTAGTAAGTGTCTTAACATTCATTTTTTTTAAAAAATTGAGTTCCAAAGTTTTTCTCTCCCTCTGTCACCTCCTCCCCTCTCTGAGACACTAAATAATTTGATTCTGGTTATATCTGCTCATTCATGGGTAACGTTATCTTTATTTAGAACCTGATTAAATGTGAGGGTTGAGAGAAGAAAAGAATTAAATGTGACTTTGAGGTTATAGGCATAGATAAATAGGAATATGCTGATACCATTAACAAAAATAGCTAAGTGATGAGTATTTCCAGGTTTATTGGGGAAGAGGAATTGAGTTTGGGACTTCTTGGGTTTGACCAGGTTATTGAGTAGATAAAAATATGAGACTGGAACCCAGGGTTAGAGACATAGTTTTGGAAATTGTCTGTGTAACTAGAGTTATGAGTGAATGATGCCGAGGGAGCTAGGATAGAGAAGAAAAAGAGGTGTGTCAATGTATACCCATACTGAGGGAGTTGGAGGAGGAAGAGTAACCAATAGACAGAGAGAAGGGATGATCAGAAAAGTAGGAGAGAAATTACGATAGAGGACTATCTGAAAACCAAAGAAAGGGAGACTGAAGGATGTCACAATCTAACATGCTGCAGAAAAGTCTAGGAAGAGGATGGAGACTGAGAAGAGTCAATTGAAGATTAGATTTGGAGTCAGAGGAATCTTGTTTGAATTCTGACTCTCACTTCTTGTATGACCTTAGGTAAGTGGGAACTCCATTTTTCATCTATAAAATGAGGAGGCTGGGACCTCTATAAGGTCCCATTCAGTTTCATATCTATGATTCTATGATTTTGCACAGTTGTTTAAGTCTAGTGGTAGAAAATGATGCTGGTTGTGGGGCTTTGAGAAGTGAATGAAAATAAGTGTAAGATATCATTTTGAAAAAGTAGTTTAGTAGCAACTGGAAGGAGAAAGAGAAGAACAGCTTGGAGGCATAGCAAAGTCAAGGAAATTTTTGTTTGTTGGTTGGTTATAGGGAGGAAGCCAGCATAGAAAAATGAATTAAAGATGATCAAAAGCGAATAATGAATGAAGCAAGATTCTGAAGGGGTTGATAGAAAGAAACCCTTTCACATTGCTACAACAAAAAGTGTATTGACTCAGGAGTCAGAGGACCAGAATTTGAATCTGCTTCTGATTCTTAATACCTATGTGACCTTGGGTAAGGCTCTTTAAAGGCTGGTGGTGCAGTGGATAGAGCTCTGGGCCTGGAATCAGGAAGACCTGAGTTCAAGTATATCCTTGTTAGTTACGTGACCCTAGACAAATCACTTAATGTCTGTTTGTTTCAGATTCCTCAACTGTAAAATGGAAATAATTTTAGCACCTAATCTCACAGGGTTGTTGTGAGAATACAATGAGTTAATATTTTAAAAAAACACTTAGCTCAGTGTCTAATGCATAATAAGTACTATATAAACCTTTATTCCCTTTCATTCCCCCTTCTCTCCCTTAACATCCCTAGGCCTCAATTTCCTTGATATAAAATGAGAGGATTGACTTCTGTGGTCCCTTCCAGTTCAAGGTAGATGATGTAATGATCCATCTAGGCACCCCATTCTCTCCACCTTCAGAGAAGAAGTGTGCTGTAATTCAAAGAGTATTTGCAGTCAAAAGACTTGGGTTCCAATGCCACATCTTCCACATCCTAGATGAGTGACTGTTGGCAAATCATTTAACCTGCCTGAAATCTTAGTATTTTCCCTCTATAAAATGGTGAGATTAAAATAAAGCAAAACAAAGAAACAAACAGACTTGTCTACCTTACAGGATTTTGTGGACCAAATTAATAATGAATGAGAAGGTAGGCCTGAGTTCAAATCCAGTCTCAGATACTTACTAGCTGTATGACTCTGGGTAGGTCACTTACCCTCTGTCTGCCTTTTCCTCATCTGTACAATGGGGATGATAATAATAGCACCTTCCTCTCAGGGTTGTTGTGAGGATCCAATGAGACAATATTTTTAAAGCACTTTGTAAACCTTAAATCGTTATATAAATGCTAACAATTATTATTGAGGGTGTATGTGATCACAAATAATGAATGAAACGGTGTTTTTAAAATATAAAATTCTATATACATGTTCAATATTACTATTATTAGTGTTACTATTCTTATTACATGTAGTTTTCTAAAGGAAATATTTAAAATTCGGGATACTTTGCTGATGTGTTAACCCCCATGTTAATCTTTTTTTTCTCTCTGAAACTGCCATATAAACTCACTTTTGGTGAGATATTTTTTTGGCAGGGTCTACTGGGAAGGATCTAGTCATTAGAGCAGCAATCCCTGCTGCCATAGAACCCCATAAACTCATTTCTCCCCAAAACATGCAATCTGGATTTTCTTTATTAAAAACCAGCAGGTGTCACAATTTATCCAAGAAGAGCTCACTCCCGGCTCTCCCTGGAAACTATAATGATTCCCTAGGAGCCACTCCCAACTGGCTGATATGATAATCATTCTTTCTTTCTTCATTGGTATTCCTTTCAGTTGAAGGCTAACCTTGGCACCTGGGCTTCACTGGAATTGTGGTAGCATGGGGCCTTCGAGAGACACTTGACCTTGAACTTGTACTCTCTTCAACTGAAGACACTGCAGAACTGCCCGTGGATGCCTGATCTCTCTGCTCCTCCTGTCTTCCGTGCTCTCTGCATGCTATTCCCAGCTGTCCCTCAGGCAGTCCAGGGTTGTTCCACATTCTCCATCTTTTTTTTTCCTTTTCATGCTTTGGGATGCCACCATGCAAAAGTTTAACCTCAAGGATAATTCACTATAGTACCTCCCCATTATAGAGAGCTTTCTTTCCTATCTCCCAGAGCATATATGACATATTATATACATGCAGAGTATGCATAGATATAATACATATGCAAAAACCAAGTATGCCTTTTCTATGGTGATTCCAAAGGGGATACTTTTGCAGACTTTCAGAAATGATCCTTTGCCAAAGGGAGGCATTGCTAAGAGTTTGGCTAACCTTGGGTGAAGGTATGATGTGGCAAATGAAGGCAGGAGAGAAAGGGTATATGTGCCATGCACTTTAGGGGAGACCTTAAGGGGAGAATCATTGGCTTTGGAGTCAGAAGACCTGGATTTGAATCCTTCCACTGCTGCTTACTGGTGGTTTGACTGTGAGCAATTTTCTTTACCCCCTGGGCTTTAATTTTCTCTTTTGTAAAGTAAGAGGGTTGGGCTTGGTGGATTTCTAATATTCTTTCAATGCTTTATGTTCTATGGCACTGTGAAGCTATGATTCTATTGCAGACATGACTCACAAATGTGAAAAATGAGAATAAAATAGGCAAATGTAGAATTAAGTGCTCAGGTATGGGTTACTAAGTATTAGAGCAGTTAAGAGATGGGACTATATGATCCTTGAGGATGTGCCATTTTCAAGTTCTGTATCCTTAGCACTTAACTGCTGTATACATTTTTATTGCTGAGTCATTTCAGTTGTGTCTGATTCTCTGTGACCCCATTTGACAAAGATACTGGAGTGGATTGCCATTTCCTTCTCTAGCCCATTTCACAGATGAGGAACTGAGGTAAAGAGGATTAAGTGACTTGCCTAGGGTCACACAGCTAGTAAGTGTCTGAGGCCAGATTTGAACTCGTGAAGATGAGTCTTCCTGATTCCAAGCCCAGTGTTCTGTCCACCTGTACCACTTAGCTGCCCTGTTCTATACACAGGAGGAACCTAACACATATTGGTGGAATTGATCACCATTAAATCTAATCAAAGGATCAATTGGGCTGGAGTAGATAGGGGAGCCTACTGGGAGTAGAGGGTTTTGAGGTGTGACTTGGTGTATGGCTGGGTAGGATGTGCATAAATTAAGAAGACAAGAGATAGATTTCCAGGTGGGAGGGAATAGAATGAACTATATGTCATTGCCCAGTCAATATGATTAAGGGTAGGTAGGTTGTGATAGCTGAGGAGGAAGTGTTCTCAATTGCTTTTGAGTAGTCTAACCCAAACCCTAACTCATCTTCCTGAGTTCAAGTCTGGTCTCAGATACTTATTAGCTGTGTAATGCTGGGCAAGTTACTTAATCCTGTTTGCCTCAGTTTCCTCATCAGTAAAATGAGCTAGAGAAGGAAATGGCAAACCACTCTAGTACCTTTGCCAAGAAAACCCCAAATGGGGTCCTGAAAAGTCAGACATGACTGAAATGACTGAACAACAACATTCTTCATTTTAGACTTCATTCCAGCTAGCTCTGTGCTTAACTCAGACCTAGTGACTCAGATTTTTTCCTTCTTTGATTTGTCTCTCATTTTGTAATCTTCACATCTGCACCACCCTCTATCCCCCTTCCTCATGGTTTAAATTTTCTGATTCAATGTTCATATGTCTGCCTAATTTGGAATCCTTATAACTTCCCATATTGGTGACATTTCCCTAGATATTTGGCAATGTAGATAGATTGCTGGACCTAGACTTAGGACACCTGTTTTTTAATTTATTTTATTTTACTTTGAATTTATGGACTAAAACAAGCGTTTTCATAACATAGTACAATAAAAAAGATGATTGCACATGAAACTGCAAATCTACTATGCACAACTTGCTGTTCCTTTCAAACATACAACAAAATAGTCATGTAAATTTTTCTCCCCCCCACTCCAGAGATGTCTACCATTAGACACAAATATATATGTATCCACACACACATGGATGTTAGATCATTGTATACATATGTCTATTTATCAGTTCTTTCTCTGGATGAAAATAGTATCTTTCTTCATATGTCCTTTGTAGTTAATTTGGATATTTATAATAGACAAAATAACTTATTTGCTCAAAGTCATTCTTAAAACAATATTGCTGTTACTACATACTATGTTCTCTTGGTTCTGCTCATTATTTCATGCAAGTCTTTTCATGTTTTTCTAAAATCATCAAGCCTTTCATTATATGTTCTAAAATGTTTATAGCAGCTCTTTTTGTGGTGTCAAAGAACTGAAAATCTCAGGACATCTGGTTTTGAATCCTACTTCAGACATTTATCAGTTGTTTGACTACAGGCAAATCACTTCTCAGTTGTGGAACACCTCAATTTTCTCTTCTGCAAAGTGGGGATGTACCTGTATTACCTTCTTTTTAGGGTTGTTTTGAGGACAATGCTTTGCAAGTCTTAAGGCATTGTATAAATGTGGATCCATATTATTATAACCTTCCCTTGCAGGATCATGCTCTGTTTCTACTTCATATATCCCAGGTCACCCTAGAGATATGATACAAGGAAAGGAATGGTCGTAGAAATGAGCATCCTGTGGTTGGAATATGATAAGACACTAGCTTGACTTGAATAGAGAATTTATGATGTGGGTAATGTAGACTATACAGGCAAGAAGAAGAATAGATGGAAGGAAGGAAAATGGAAGAGCAAAGGAAGAAAGGAAAGGAGGAAGAAAATAGGGAAGGAAGAAGCAAAGGAGGGAAGGAAGAAAGAAGGGAAAGAAGGAAGAAAGAGAAAGGAAGAAAGATATTATGAAGAGTTTGAATGTGAGGTTGAGCTGATTAGAAACTCCAAACTTCACCTGCGCAAGAATGTCCTCTATCACATACCTGCCAAATGCATATCCAGTTTTTGCTTGAAAACCTCTAGTGAAGGGGACCTTACTACTTCCCAAGGAATATACAAGGCCTATAATACTCTATAATGCCTATAATTCCCTTAATAAAAGGATTTATTCTGTGAAGTTTGGATCCAGTTAAAGAGTTAAACTTGAGAACCTAGAGGGCCACATGTGGCTTCCAGGCCAAAGGTTCCCCACCCATGAATAGGCGCAAGATGACTTTTTAAGGAGATTCACTGCTAGCTTAGAAGGCTCAGTCACTGGCTGTGGATTTAAATAGTATAAGAGCAGCTTTCTAACTGTATGACTTCAAGCAAGGCACTCCAGCTCTATGGGCCTCAGTTTCCTTGTCTATAAGACAAAGGGCTTAGAGAGGGTTGCAAAGAGTGCAGCCAAATGTCTTGAGTAGTAAGTGAGAGAGAGAAAACTTGAAAAACTCAGAAAATAACTTGCTCAATTAGACAACCTGATGTTTCTATAGTGGGGGAAGAGGAGGAAATTGACTTTTCTTTTAAAAAGTTAAAACTTAAGATTTCATGCTTTGCTCTGACTGACACATAAGTAGGGTTGGAGACACAGCTCTGGGAGGGGGTGTCTTATTACATACAGAGCACAAAAAAACCTGGCAATTTGATCAGTTGGGGTGATGGAATTATTCTGACTATATACACACACACACACACACACACACACACATATATATATATTATATGTATATGTATATACACACATGCATATATATATATACATATTTTATTCCCAGTTACCATAGTAAGATTGGAATGGGCAGCTGACAGTCATTTAGCTGCTGGGGGTAGCAAACCTGGGGAATAAAAGGTTTGGTTAAGTTTGACTGAATGGAGTTCCCCATGGAGTGACTGATGACAGGTGGTAATTTTTCATCAATCACACCTCCAGGTACTATTTGAAAAACCAACGAGCCCCTACTGATTTTAAAAACTTCCTGTGTGGGTTTTTGCTATTAGCTAGGCAGGACAATTTTTGAAAGACAGTAGGAAAGAAAATGGCAGTTTCTTGGAGTGAGTTTAGGCAGAGGGGAAACTGACTGACAGGCTATGTTTTAAGAGAACGAGGAAAGCACCTGTATCTCCCAGGCCTAGTCCATTTAATAAAGCTGCCTCCTGAATCCATCCTGGCACCAACATTCTGGTCACTTTGGCCAAGGAAATTTAAAAAAAAGTGTGTGTGGGGTGGCATGAAGATATTGTACATGTGTGGCTTAGGAGTCAGGACCCATTCAATCAGCTTCCTGAAGAAGTCCATAATTCGCTTTTCCCCTTTTGGCCGGGTCGCTCAATCTTCTCTCTGTGTGGGAGACTTGTTGGCTGCAGATGCTGACAGATCTTGGGAAGCTTTTTGATTCTCCTTCCTTCCTGTTTGTGGCATCAGATTTAATGAGCTCTGATTCCTCTGCCTCCGTTCTGTTGTAATAGTTGGGTCTGATGAGTACTGTTCATTTCCAACTCTGGATGTCTGTCTCAGAGCACCACAAAGGCAAGGAATTCTGGAGAAATGATTTTGAGGGAAAATAGGACTCAGACGAAGGGACCAACCTAAGAAGACTACCTTAAATCTCCCAAGGAAGTAAGGAGAGAGAGACTCTCAACCAGAATAGTGGAATGAGAGCAATACGTTGCATGAAAGACGCCTTGAAAAAAAATGGAGAAGGTCGTGGTCACAAAGGCAGGTTGAATCGAGGATAACACTGACAGGTACTCTGGGATATTGATTTGGTCTCGCCCTCTGTCTTCAAACTGGACTGTAGTCTAATTGTCCCTTTCTCTCTGTTTACTCTTGTATGTAAATGAGATATCCAGATATATGAAGTCCATCTGCTGCCCAGTTCTTTTCGTGCCTTTTAATGTGTCCCGCTGTCAGACACTGTTTTGCTCTTTTCTATGAAATCATGCCTTGTTTATTTTCTGTTTAGTTGTGTGCTTGAGATCTTTGCACTTATTTTTATGTGTTGGGAATCCAGTATGAATCCACTAGATGGACTCTACTTAAAATCCTGGAAAACTATGGGGAAAGTTGAGAAGTAAGGAATGGCTTCCATGTAAAGGAGGGAACTCAACTTACTAGAGTAGTTAGGAGGGTTATAACATATGTGGTTGATTTAGTTGATGTCTAGTTTTCAAGCTAAAAAATGAAAATGAATTTTATTTCCTGGGCCTCGCATGAGTCAAAGTATCATAGACTTGGAACTTAGAGGTTGTCTGGTCTCTACTTTCCCTTCCTCCACAAGATGAGATGTGTCATACTCTATAGGGGATCTTTATGTTACCCCTTGCAGTTTCTTGGAGTGAGTTTAGGCCAAGACTGGGGACCTCACCGAGGATCAGATAAGTTAATATTTGTAAAGCTCTTAGCACAGTGCCTGACACACAGTAGGTACTATATAAATGCTCCCCACCCCCCAGCTCCAGAAAGACTCTTTTTTTGTTACACCGCTCTATGAATGAGGTGGGCTTTGAATTGGAGAAAGCTGTAAGGAGGCTGAGCTGCTGAAAAAGAAGTTTACTGCTTTCCCTCTCCACTTAACTTCCTTTCTCCAAGCCTGGCTTTGAGTAACTGCCAAACTTCCTAGCACTGTTTGCTTTGACAGGAATGAAATCTTTTTCTCAAGTTATTTTTCTGTCTTAGTTTATTGGAATCGAATGTCAGGGATGGAAGGAACAGAGATCTTGTAAACCACTGGGGAACACCAAGGGAGATTGTATCAAGTATGTATTAACATAGGATCCTCAGCTTGATTCTGATGGTTATTAGTGACAATTATGATAATGCCCCATGTGTTTATGTGACCCCTGGAGACTGCCTGCCGTTATATTTTCCAGTGATTTCATCATGTCTGGAAGTATGAAATCTATCAGATGTAGTCACCAACAAAAGTAAGATCCCCGTATGTAGGTACAATTGAAAACAGTTCCTCACTTTAGAAAGGATGAAGGAATGTGGGCAAGGCTGGAGCCATGCATAGGCCAAGGAGATAACTGACTAAAAGATGTGATTGGAGGGAATTGGATCAAGAAGACTATAGATTAAAAATAAAAACTAAAATGAGAAATAATAAAAAATAAAAACTCTCTTGAAGCCTGAAAGTCAATTAAAAGATATTCCCAACACCTAGTAGAGTGCTTAATGCCATAGTGGATTCTTAAAAAGACCTGTTTATTAATGGCCCCCTTCTCCTGTTGATGATTCCTTCCTTGGACCTTAATTTTGAGGAAGGGCCCAGAGCAGCCATTCTTCATTATCTGTGTTTCATCATCATGCCTTAGCTACTTTCTCCCTCCTCCAATGACCCTCAATTCTCCCATTGGCTAATTCTTACTTCTAATTTCCTCCATTTTGAGGAAGGGCCCAGAACAGCCACCTTTCACTCTGGGGACTTCATCACCATCCCCCTTCCTGAGTATCTCCCACATTCAACACATTTTCAGCTCCCTTTTAGTTATCATATTGTATTGTCCCATTATCATATAAGCACCTTGTGGGCAGAGACTATCTCTTTTTGCCTGTATTTGTATTTCTAGCACTTAGCACAGTGTCCAGCATGTAAGACGTGCTTAATTAATGCTTCTTGACTTGAATAATTAATTTGATTCTTCAATTCATTTCAGAAAAAGTCCTCAACTTGGAGTTAGCAAACCTCTCTGATCATGTTTCCTCATCTATGAATGTCATAATATTTGCCTTAATATCTCATTACTGTGTGATGATAGCCAAATCTCTCTTTGAACCTTAGATTCCTCATCTACAAAACAAGCTGTTACAACCTATGCTAAAGGATTGTTGTGAGTAAAGTGCCGTCTACATTTTGAA
Source organism: Vombatus ursinus (assembly GCF_900497805.2). Taxonomy (NCBI): domain Eukaryota; kingdom Metazoa; phylum Chordata; class Mammalia; order Diprotodontia; family Vombatidae; genus Vombatus; species Vombatus ursinus. Next base: position 7,018,212 of record NW_020945437.1, on the reverse strand, counting down.
GCATGGCATAAATTTAAGTTATAATAATTATTATTAGCACTATCATCATAATTATTATTCTTATTGATCAAGCACCTGTTGATATGCAAAGCATTGTACTGGCTACTTGGAGAAATGTGAAAATAAATAACCCGTGGGAGATGATACATGTATACAAATGAAGGAAAAGGAAAAATGAGCAAGCATTTATTAAGTGACTACAGTATACTAAGCACTGTGCCAAGCACTTTACAAATAGTATTTCATTTTTGGGATCATGATAAAAGATGCTATGAGCTTTTAGTAGGAAGGAATTACTTCTGTCTGAACAGGTAAGGGGAAATTTCATGGAAAACAACCACAAAAATATTTGACCTGGGAATAAAAAGATGGATAAATAAAAGGATGAATAAAAGTATTTAAACAAATGGAGATGGTCCAATAAAGGCTTTGGATTTAAGGGATGACTTGAGCAAATGTACTCAGGTAGGAAAGCTCAAGAAATTTTTGGGAAAAATTGAATAGATCACTTAGGGAGGAGTGTGGTAGCTATTAGAGTACCAGAAACAACTGAGGTTCCAGGACTTAGAGAGACTTTATGACTGGATATAGTAATTTTGGATAACTAAAACTTACCACAACTATCATGGATATTACTGTACCCTTTGAAAATAGATACTCTACCTTATAATCAGCTTGAGCTGGTGAAATTGAGAAATATCAGATAGTTTGTCAGCATCTGGCTCAAGAAGGCTGTAGGGTATATTGTGATGCATTGATAGTTGGGGATCTGGGAGGATGGGTGCCAACTTGTGACACAATGTTATCCTAATCACAGGTAGCTCTATGTATACAGACTTGAAGAAACTGATAGTGTGGGATTCCATTAGATGGAGCAGGGATATATACATAGAGCAGTTGGGTAAAGCAGCATAAAGAATGAACTTTTAGAGAAAAGTATATAGAGAAACAGTTGTAATTTTAATCTTGAATAGAATGTTGGTATTATGCAATGCTTTATTGTGTTTTTCCTTTATTCTATTATTATTTATGTGTACTAGATATGCATTTCAATTTTATATATTTATTCATTTTATTATGATCAGATGTCTATTAAATTTTTGCAAGGAATTATTATATGGCAAAAATACCTGTAAGTCTGTGCACTTTAAATTGGCTAGAGGTAAAGTATCTGAAGTAGTAGGAGGTCATGTTGGATGGGAGAGTTGGAGTCAGATCATATGGGGCTTTGAATTTCAGATTGCATTGAGGCTTTTATGCGGTAGGCAAATGAGGAATCATTCAATGTTTTGAGCAACAGAGGGGTAGGATAAGACTAGTGAAGTAGGAAGAGAAATTGGGCACCTGTGTGTGAGGAAAATTGGAAGGGGAGAGACTGGAGAATTAAAGATGTGTTTGGATACTCTTATCATAATCTAGGTATCAGAAAAAATGTAGGCCCAAACTAGGGTGGGGGCAATGAAACTTGAAAAGCTTACTCTTCTGTTAAAATTCAAATGCCATTGGAGGGGGATAATGACTTTAACCATCTACAGAGAATACTTTTTAGCAACCAAGAACAAATGTCCAAGTCAGGCTACAGTTAGGCAAGAGGAGAAATGAGGCTGAAAATGGATCCAGTGGCGGCCAAACACAAATTCTCTGTCTGTCTGTCTGTCTGTCTGTCTCTCTCTTCTCTGTCTCTTTCTCTCTCCTCCCCCCTCTTGTCAGTTTTATATAAGACATGCCCTGAGGGACAAGGAGTTGCAGAGGAAGGGTATTGGATTTAGAGTCAGTAGTCCCGGGTTCAAATTTTAGTTCTGCTTAAGATTTTTATGATCTTGGGCAATTAAATAACCTCTCTGGGCCTCAATTTCCTCACCTATAAAAAATGAGAGAATTGAAATCCTTGGCCTCTGAAATCTCTTCTAACTTGGATTCTATGATCTTTTGGAATCCAAAAAAGATTCTAAAAGCCTTTGATGTGTTGGCCAAAAGGAACAGCATCAGGAGGCATCTGCGATTCTATTCAGATCTGGCTTACACCTTGGTCTCTTAGTTTAACAAGGGAGGGGAGTGTAGTTTACATGAAATTGGACAGAAAGCAATTTCCCTGCCTGGAATGTCTCCAATCCTCAAAGAACCTGCTGGAATGAGCTTCAAACTTTGAAGTGAGTGGTGAGGCTGCTGCTATGAATCACGTACTGAACCTTCAGGTCTTTGCTAGTCCTAGCGCAGGTACAGAAATAAGCATTATCTTCAGTTCAAGTTGAGGATGAAACTGGACTGGGTCCCAGAATCTGTCTCAGATTCTCTATTCACACACCTTCCTCTTCAGAAGGCAGAGAAGTTGATGATTGTTCCATTATCAAAGTGAGAAAGATTGTATTCAATGCAAAATAGTCACCTTCATTGCATTCCTATTTTGGAGTAGGGTAGCTTTAGTATCTGCATGATGTAATGAAGAATTTTTATTTGGAGGATCTGGGTTCAAATCTTGGCTCTGCCCCTTACTACCTATGTAACCTTAACTTTTTGGGGCCTCAGTGTCCTCGTCAGTAATATCAGGGGGTGGGACCAGATGTCCCTATCAGCTATAAATTTATTATTCTCAACTTATTTCCAGAACCCGTGAATTCATAAGTGTTCATATTCCCTTCATCAATGCAAACTTATAGCCTTCTTTAACTTAAATTACAAGTATTCTTAACCTAGAGTCTGTGAACTTGTTTTTAAATGCATTTTAATAACTATATTTCAATATTATTTGCTTTCTTTGCAACCCTACGCATTTATATATTTAAAAACATAATTCTGAGAAGTGGTCCTTGGGAGTCATCAGACTTGCCAAAGCTTAAGTATCCCTGACTTAGAAGTTGGTCTCCATGGCTTCCTTTATTTTTTCCCACCTCCTGCCACCTCAATCATCCCCTGTTGACCCATGTTTTCCTGAGGCTCTCTGAATTCAGCTGGGCTGGATCACACTTGATGAAGGCCTTCCTGGAGCTCTTTGCCAGACAGATGGACAAATTCTATGCTTTGCCAAGCATTGCTTTTCAGAGCTCAAGGTCAAATCTAGACCACTCTGAAACACCTGTGCAGGACTTAGGTGCAGAGGATAGGGGGAAAAAAGAAAGTGACTTGCCTATTTGCAGGTCATTTCTTCACTTTCCATTTATTCATTTATCCAGTCATTCATACATTCATTGAACACCTATCATGAAGGCCCTATGCTAGGTATTTAGGAGAGACACTAAGGTAGGGAAGAAGAAATGACATATTTTGGAGCTTACAGTCACAGAGTTGGAGCTGGAAGAGAGATCAGAGGTAAACTGTTCTCACCCCTACCTCAACAGAAATCACCTCTACCATGTCCCTGACAAATGCTCATGCAAACCCTGCTTAAAAGCTTCCACTCAAGAGAGACCCAAGGGGCAGCTAGATGGTGCAGTTGATAGGGCACCAGTCCTGGAGTCAGGAGGATCTGAGTTCAAATCCAGCCTCAGACACATGACACTTATTAGATATGTGACCCTGAACAAGTCACTTGACCCCAATTGCCTTGCAAAAAAAAAAAAAGATAAAAAAGAGGAACTCAAGGCACCTCTTTCCATTTCTGGGCATCCTTGAGTATTAGGTTGTTTTTCCTCTTGTGGAACTTGGCTTTACCTCTCATAGTCCTATTCTCTTCAAAAACAACCAAGCAACAGCAACCAATACGTTATCACACTGTATTGTCACACTCCTTATTAGTCAAAGTTGGCCCTATAAATGACTTTTGGCAATTTTCAAAAATCAAATCCACCCACATTGACCTGTCACTGCTGAGGACATTTTAGTTGGGGAGGTAAAGCTTGTGCACAAATAAACATATATAGCAAAAAAAGTAATGAGTCCCATGAGGGAAGAATAAATCAAATACCGTGAGAGCTAGGGCAGAGGCAATCACCTCTGATTTGGGGGAAGTAAGAAGGATTCATACTAGAGTCAGTACCTGAACTTTGCCACCAAGTCAGGATGGGGAGGATTTTGACAGATTAAGAGAGTAGGGAGGTCATTCTAACACACAGGGTCATTATGGTTTCTTTCCATTGGCTCTCTCCAAAGTCCTTTCCTAGGACTTAAGAGCCAGTGGTTGCTTTATAAAGGCAGTCTCGCTAGAGTACTGGACTCAGAGTCAAGAGAAACTGGTCTCCTGCTAGCAGTGTTACTAATTAGTTCTGGATCTTAGTTTTTCTAAACATAAAATGAAGATCATAATATCTACAGTACCTGCTTCTTAGAATATTGTGAGGCTCATTGAGATAATGTATGTATAATTCTCTGCCACAGCTAGGTGGCACAGCAGATAGAATTCTAGGTCAGGAGTCAGGAAGACTCCTTTTTCCTGAGTTCAAATCCAGCCTCAGACACTACCTCTGTGACCCTGGGCAAGTTATTTAACCCTGTTTACCTCAGTTTCCTCATCTGTAAAATGAGCTGGAGAAGGAAATGGCAAACTATTCTAGTATCTTTGCCAAGAAAACTCCCAGAGGAGTCACAAGAGTCCAACACAACTGAAAAACAACTAAACAACAAAAAATAGCATTTTGTCTCTGCCTGTCCAGGGCTGAAACAATGATGGTGTGAGGAGCGGAGGTGGAACAGAGCAATTCCTGATGATCCTAGCATAGAAAAAAAGTTAAGAACTCTTCTCCCCTCCTCTGGAGTCAGAGTGAATCTTGTGTTGGCAAAAGGGAGAGGTCACTCAATAAGATAAATGGACTCTATCTTTTGTGGCACTCTCCCTTTCTTTGACCTTATTATTCAAAATGGAGAGTGTTACCCATCTATGCAGAAGATCTAGGAAAGGGGAAGACATGATAAGGTATGTATGCATATATGTGATTACAACATGCTTAGTCATTTGAATGTATGAATGCATACGGAAGTCAGTGACCTGAGAAAGTGAAATACTACAAGAGATGAGGGCTCTTAGCTGATTGTAAATAAAATATTTAATATTTAATATGTAGAACAATAGCCCATTTTGTATCCTAGGTAAAACTGGAACTTGGGCAGTGAAGTAAAAGGATTTCTTGAAATATAGCTCTGAAAAATGAGGTTTTGATAAAGCCCATAAATATTCAAATGGAGCTACTTGACTGTACTTCAAAACCAAATCACTCTGTCTCTCTGGGATTGGTGAATAATAGGTCTCAGCCCAAGTCTTGCTTGCTCATTGTTTGGGTTTTGATGGCTCAGAGTGAATGTTAATAGTGATTGTTTCTGTTCTGGCCAGAAACTGAGGGTCTTCCCTTCCCAGATTGATTCTTTTGTAAACGCGAACTAGGCCACCTTTTGCCTCAATTCCTACCTAGTCTTTATTCCTGGAATGGGTGTTGCCTCAGTGGAGACCTGGGAAAGATCTTAGCTTGAATGTCTTTCATTGCATCCAGAGCCATTGCCAGTTGTTCTGACCTATGCTTGTCACTGGGCTCTGATGACTCTGGAGAAGAGAGTGAAGCTGATGACTTTGCACATCTCTGCCTCATTTAAATTTCAATTCACTTGCAAGTCATGACATCACTCTCATGATGTCTTTGGTCCTCTTCAAGAACAAAGGACAAACAACAACAGTACAATAATTGCTTGGCCTAGGGAGTAGGGGATGAGGCAACCAAGCCATCTGTGGACTAATATCCTTTAGAAATATTAAAACCTCTTATGAAAAGGCTATTCCTCCTTCCACACACCAGAAAGTACATGACAAATCTTGGGGTAGTGCCCCAACTACAGTGCCACTTAGTGGGTAAATCAGATATACTTAGCTAAATAAATTTCCTTGCTGGATAATTAACACTACGTGTCACTAGATGTTGTCTTCTTGTGGGCTTAAAGAAGACAGTTCTTAAGCTACTCCAATAAAGGGGTCCATGTGGAGGCTCATGCTTTGTAAGCTTTAAAACGTGATGTAAATGTCACTTCTTATTTATTCACTTCTTTTCTCCAGTCCTGTCCTTTGGTTCAGTCTTGTGCCTTGCGGCTGCCATCCTAAAGAACTATAAATACTCTTATTTCTACCCTCAAATCCAAAGTCTTGTTTTCTTCCCTCTTTAACTTTCTTCCTTTTCATCGTCCATGTATCTATGATAAGAACATTCTCATGAATAAAGCCACTTCCCATTCATTCATCTGACAAACACTTAAGAACTTACTCTAGGAAATGCACTGTGCTAGGCACTAGGGACTATCAAAAGCTAAGAAGATACAGTCTTTTCCTAGAAGGTGCTTCCTTGAAGGAATCCACTGCCAAAGAAGAAGTGACTTTAATTTGTAATTTTGTTTTTTCCTTTCCCTGTTCTTTTCTGAGTTATTATCATCACATTTTTTTCTATATCAACTGGAAAACAATTGTCCATTTCTACATCACCCCCTATCACTGAGGAAGAAATGCTGCCCTGATCCCCACGGGAATTCAAATCCTGGCTCAGTCATGCAGTAAACTCAATCTTAATTCTTGTGCCTCCATCAAGATGGCTTAAAGCTATTTCTTGGGCACTCATATTCCTGGAGTTATCCTAAGGATGCTAAAGCCTTACTGGATGTTGGGGAGTAGTGTATTTTAGTAAATTCCTACATCATCTGGGGACCACATGAGGCCCTTTTCCCTCAAAGCATATTAAGGGATATAGGAGTGTAGGATTGGGGTACTCAGTAGACATGACCTACTATAGATAAAAGCCAGAGTCATCACAGGTTTTCAAATAATTTACAGGTAACCATTTGAAAAAAGGATTATACTTATTGAGCTTGGCTCTCTAACAGTCAGTCAGTCAATAAGCATTTTTTAAGTGCCAACTATGTGCCAGCCACTGAGCTAAGCACTGGGGATAAAAAAGGGCAAAAGACAATCCCTGCTCTCAAGAAGCTCGCAGTCTAATGGGAGGGACAACATCCAAACAACGATGTACAAACAATTTACATACAGAATAAATTGAAAATAATCAACAGAGGAAAGGCACTAAAATTAAGAGGATTGGGAAAGGCTCCTTTTATAAGGTGAGATTTTTAGCTGGGATTGGAAGAAATCCAGGAGGCAGAGACAAGGAAGAAGAGTATTCCAGGCATGGCATTATGTAAGTGAAAATGCCCAGAGTTGGGAGATATAGTTTTTTGTTTAAAGAGCAAGTAGATCAGTGTCACTACATGGTAGAGTACATAATGGAGAGTATAAGGTGTAAGAAGACTGGAAAGGTTGGAGATGGGGACAAATGATGAAGGATTTTGAATGCCAAACAAGGGAACAACTAGGAAAGGTGGTAGGGTATAGTCAATAGAGAATTGGCCTTGAAATCAAGATGACCTGGTTTGGATGCTGCCTGAGACCTTTGTTGTCCAACACCAAGCAAGTAATTTAACCTTTCTGGGCTTTACCTTCCTCATGTGTAAAACAGCAGGATGTAGGTGGGTGAAAGTGACCCCTGACACCTCTTCTAGCTCTATGATCCTATGACTAATGGATAGAAGTTGAAGAGAAAAGGATTTTAGCAAAATATAAGGATAATTTCCTTTTTTATTAGTGCTGCCCCCAAATAGAATGACTTACCATGGTAAAGAATGAGTTTTTCCCACTGGTCATGTTCAAATAGCTATGTGATCATTTGTCAAAGGGATTCATCTATTGGTCAGAGAGTTGTACTAGATGATCTCTAGGTACTCTTTCCAGCTTCATAATTCTGTAAGTCTCAGTCTCCTCTGCCTCTGGAGAGCCCCTGGGACTTGGCAGTTCTCCTGGCATTTAAAGGATAGGTTAGATGTCCTTGTCCCAAGTTGAATGAAGTGACTCACTGTGAATGGTCAATGTCTTGACTTCTGGGTTTGACCATATCCTACACTCCCTAAGGAATCCCCTAAGCTGAGTTCTATAACCTTCAAGTTGAAATAATGGTTTTATACAACTTTTCTACACAATGTATTATCAGCAGAAATTTAATATAAGCTAAAGAAAAAATATTTCAACTAAGCTTTTCATCAATAGAATATTTGAGACAGTCTTAGGAAATAACATGTGGCCAGTTTCTTTTCAGTGCCTCCCTCCTTTTCTCACCCTCACTATCTCTTTTGTTTTCTGCCTTTCAGCTAATGGATCTCTAAGGTCTCACCCGTCACTGGCACTATATGACTCTACGAATCTATGTCAAATAAGAATGAGTGAAGGATATATTGGTTCTCTGTCTAACGGATGATGCAACTAAAAAAGACTAGAGAGCAAAAATGACAGCTAAAACATTGGAACGTCCATCCAAATTGGCTCCATCATAAATATGTGTAACTGAGGTACACATTTTCATAATGATAATGAAAAACATAATTGTTGTGATGAATTTTCAGTTTGGAAGCAAGGATAGCTATCACCGGGAATGTGGAACTCAATTATAAATGAATTGCTTTGTAATTATAAATTGCCAAATACAGTAATTATTGTAGCAGGACCACAGTAATTAGTTTATGGACACATTCTAGAATCTTGTAATGCTTCCCAATCAAAGAAAAATATCACTGGCTCTATCCAGCCACATGGACTTTGGGTCAAATGCTTTCCTGAAGATCTGCATTGAATGTGACCTCTGACATTGCAGCCAAATTCGTCCACACCATGACAGAGTTTCCAAGTTACCCTTCACAGCTAATGCCAGAAATTTTTGGTTCAGGAAGATGAGGAGATAACACACTGCAGGTAAGTTCTAGACAAAACAATTTGGTTGCTGAGTCTGTGATTTAGGAATTTAAAATGAATATGAAGAAAGACAACCTCTGCTAACATCCTCTTGTGATGGGTTACTGTGGCTCAGAGGTGATGCTGAGTTCTTGAGGACTATGACAAAGTTAACATGTCCCACTGGGGTAGGAAGGCTTAGAATACAAGCCCAGGGGTAAATAAATGTGTAGCACCTCTGTAGCCTTCTTTTCACATCTGGAGTTCCTATGATAACCCAAGGTAAAGGATCGGTATGGGTTGACAGCTATAAAAAAAGAAAAGTTTCTATGAGATCCCACCATAGTATATACTTTTTCTCTAGTTGATCAGGAGATAAAACTACTTGATGACTATTTCCAGGTTTTTTTTTTCAATACAAGAAGCATGACTATGAATATTTTGGAACATATTTTTAGAAATGACTTTTTTTGCACTGTTTTATTGGTACCTTCTGTTTTTAAAACACCTACATTTCTGACTATATTCTTCTTTCTTTTTTACTACTGGTGATCCATCCCATGTAACAAATTATTTAAAAGAGTAATTCCAAAAAAGTAATTGCTCATCAATTGTGCATGTACAATGTACATGTACATTGTAAATGTATAATGCTCCACAGCCATAGCTCCCCACCTCTTCAAAGAAGGGAGGTAAGTGTATTTACTCATCTTTTCTCTGGGGCCAAGCTTGGTCAGTATAATTAATGTCCAGTTACATTTTTTGTTCTTTCCATTTGTATTGTTGTAATCAGTGTGTATATTCTTTTCCTCCTTTGGCTTTGCTTCATATGTTTTCCTGTCCTTATCCAAATTCTACACATAAATAATTTCTATAATGTTGTATTATTCTACTACATTCATCTTTCACATTTGTTGAGCCATTTTCCAATCAATGGGCATCTACTTTGTTTCTAGTTCTTTGTTACCACCAAAAAATCACTGCTAGAAATAATTGTGGTGTTTATGGGACCTTCCTATCATAGATCTCCTTGTCCTAACAGTGGGATTTCCAACTCAAAGGATATGAAGCTTTAGGCACTTTCTCAACATGATTGCAAATTTCTTTCCAGAATGATTGGATCAATTCACATTAGTGTATTATGTGAGGGACTGTCTGATGTTGGCAGCTGCCAGTTGGGTGCTGTGGCATGGGTAAGGTAAGATCTGGGTATTTTGGAAGTCGAGGCAGGGACTGTGGTAGGCAGAGTCGTGTGTACTGGGATGGGCTGGATACGGAGAAGCCATGAGGCAATTGGGCAGTGCTCTGTGACATAAGCTGGGTGCAAGGAAGTAGCCGAGCCTGAGCTCCTGAGGCAAGGGGCGGTGCCACGTGGGAGTGGGATGGCAGAGGACTGAGTTCCCTCTGCTTAGTCCCCTCCCTATATGCAACGTCATCCCCAGATGCCTCTTGTGACCTTCCTGACCTTGTGCAGCACTGACCCAGTCCCCTCCTGAGTCTGACTTCCTAGGTCACGTACTCTTGTCTATGCGTCAATCCCAGATGCCTCCTTCCTGTATCCAATCCTGGCCTCCTACGTCACTCCCTCCCCCTTGGTGTGCTAAACTCAGACAGCCCCTTCCGGTATCTGACCCTACAATCATTGGCTAGTAGCAGGCTGGGGAGGAGGGGCTAAGTAGGTACTTAGGAACAAGCGTGGTCAGAACACACGTGCGCTCTCCCCTGGCTCCTGCTCTGTTGCTCTGGCCTTGCTGCTTGGGCTTGCTATGATGGTTTGCTGTGTTGGCCTCTGAATAAAACTCTGGTGTTGGTGCCTTCCCATGGCTTGTCTCTGTGTGGTGATCCGGCTGAGGACCGAAGACCCGGGAATGGGTAAGACTCTGGCGGTGCACTTCTTTTAAGAGAAGTGGGTACTGGCGCACGACTGGCAGAGGGTCAGCGTGCGGCCAGTATAGTATTAGCAAGAACCTTTTTTTCTATCTTTGACTTTCCTGGGGCACATGAAGAGTACTGGCATCTTAGGGATAAAGGTTATGAATCAATGATTCCAAATTGTTTTCTAGAATGGTTGGGACAATTCATTGTGTATTTGTGTATCTGTTTTCCCCACAGCATTTCCAACCATGATATTTTCATCTTTTGTCATCTTTTTAACCTTGTTTTTAAAAACCACTTTATTTGCCGAGAGAATCATATTTATTCCCTATTAAGGAAAGTTCCCATAATAATGACTTGATTCACAGAATATTTCTTGGGCACAGAGAAATGGTTGTTGCTAACATTTTATCAAAGAAATGATATTTTCTTAGTATGTTTTCCAAATCTCTGTAGTTATGGAGAAACATTGAGAAGTTGTCTAGAAGCCAAAAAAGAGATGGGTTCATTCATCCTAGTTACTTCTGCACATAGAAATATAGGGAAGAGCTAAAAAGTTAATAGGTTAAAAAGGGTAGATCTAGTGCCACAGGATCTATGCATTTTTAAAGAAAGATTCTTCTATATTAAAGTCTGTAAGTGGAAGCATTACCTGGTTCAGTGGGAAGAGCGTCAATCTTGGAGTGAGAGTCTAAGTTAGAGTTCCATTTATAGCATTTATCACTTGTGTGACCCTGGACAAGCAAATCATATCTGTCCACCAGTTTTCACACCTATAAATTAGAAATAATGATAATAATTGTACAACTTACCTCAAGAAGATGTAAGGAAAGTGCTTTATAAACCTTAAAGCTCTCTAGAAACAGGTATATTATTATTGTTATTGTTATTTTTATTATTTTAGAGAAAAGTGTCTCAGGAATGGGGTGGTCTTCCCTTCAAACATGGCCCAGGACTCCCCAGACTTCCTCTTTATCTCTGCCTTGTGGCCTCCTCACATTGGCAACGCCTACATTCCTATGGCCTCCAGTTGATGAGTTCCTCCCTAGTGTTCCTGATTCTAAGTCCAGTGCTCTATCCACTGTGCTGCCTAGCAGCCCTATATCTTGCCACTGGACCCAGATTGCTCTGGAGGAGAAAGTGAGGCTGGTGACTTTGCACAGCCCTCCCTCACTTAGATCCAATTCACTTACAAGTCATGGCATCACCTTCCTGATGTCATGGTCCTCTTCAAGAATGAAGGATAAACCACAACCTTCTCTAGAACCTCCATTTGAGGAAATACCCACCATAGTCATACTCACCTCAAACCCAGGCCAGTTCATGATTTCCTGGACTACTTTTCCACATCCATCTTATTCTGCAATGCATCCATTCCAACATCCTCCTTCTTTTTAAAATCCTCCTTTATTAGTATGCAGACCCATTGAGAGTAGGGACTGTCATTCTTTTGGCTTCTATTTATATTCCCAGTGCTTAGCACAGTGCCAGGAATATAGCAATTACTTAATTAGAGCTTTAGCTGTCTTTTCTGATATGAGCTTTATATGTCTTATCTGATATGAGCCAGGTTCTCAGGTTACATCAGTTTTAGAGATGTGAGGCAGGTAGGTGGCACAGTGAATAAATTGCTGGGCCTAGAGTGAGGAAGACTTGAATTCAAATCTAGTCACAGACATTTACTAACTGTGTGACTCTGAGCAAGTCACTTAATTTCTATCTGCCTCAGTCTCCTCAACTGTAAAGTAGGGATAATAGTAGCACCTACCTCATAGGGTTTTTGTGAGGATCAAATAAGATAATATTTATAAAGAATTTAGCATAGTGCCTGACATATAGTAGGTGCTTAATAAATGCTTGTTTTTTTCACCTGGGGGAAAAAGTGAAAAAAATTGGGGAGAAAAAAAGTGTTTTACTTATTATTTGTTTTGATTTATTATCCCCCTTCGAAAAACAATGACAAAAAACTCCAACCAACCAAATGAACTGGGAATAAAGTAATACCAATTGACTGGGGAAAGACTGAAGAATGTCTAGTGAATGTAATGAATTATCTTTGCATATAGGGCAATGGGAATATGAAGGATTCTGAGAGAGAATGAAGTAGAGCCATATGTAGAAGGATTATGATAATGTGAAAGACTGCAGCACTAAAGAATAGGAGAGCTCAGATCAGTGCCTCCTCTAGGTTACAAAGAACTGGTGAGGAGCCCCAGCTTTTCCTCTGGGCAGAGAGGGAGTCTAGCTGTGGTTTAAGGCATGTGTCCTCGGTCATAGTCAATAAACTGATTTGTTTCAAGGGAGGAGTTCTTTGGGGAGGGGAAGTATTGCTAGTAACAATGATATAAAAAGAAGCATTAAATCTTTTAAAAAGGTCTTTCCCAGTGTTTTTCTCTATTTGAGATCAAGAACCAGGTAACTGTACTCCCAAGTTTCCTCCTGATAAGTTTTGGTGTCAGGAATATAAATTGGCAAATAAGCAAACAAGTAAATAAATCAGTGAAGTAAATAAATGAATCAATTAACAAATAAATACATAAATATTTTAAAATATTTTCCTTAATTTTTCTTGTCTTCCAAGGCATTTCTATCTCCAAATACGGTACCATGATAATTTTATGAATAAATAAAATCATTCAATGGAAAAAGCATAGTATTTGAAGTTAGAGGAGCTGGGTTCAGCTCTCCTCTCTGTCACGTTACATATATGACTTGGGGCATGCCGCTTCACCTTTATGGGACTCTGTTTCCTCATTTACAAACCAAGAGGCTAGGAATAGATGGCCTTTAAAGTCCGCCCCTGGTCTAAGTCTATTGTTATTTTCCTAACTGATGATGTATTTTATCTCTGTAAGAGGAAGGAGAAAAAAAATAGAGTCACATCCCAATGATTTTTAAAGGCTTTCTGTAAACATTCTGTCACTGGTGTTTCTAAGGGAGTGTTTGTATTTAATTTTAAAAAAAAGGCATAGACATATACAGTTAAAACCTGTAGTCCTGGTAGTTGTTGAGATGTCAGTCATGTCAGACAAATGGTTACTGCAGACATGCTCAATCCTTTATGGTCCTGGAAAAGGCAATTTACTTCACATAAATACTTTATTTCCAAGGTGGTGTTTGTCTAGAGTGGGTTTGACATAACATCAGGCCAAGAGGGATTAGTTCCATGTTCAGTACATCCAGCATTGCTAACAACCTGCTTTTTACCATTAAGGACAATTGAACCATCACACCTGAATTGTAGTACCACGGTCCTAGATGTGGTTATGGAAGAGGTAGAAATGGTACTAAAGAGAAAAAAGATGAGAAAAGCAGCTAGATTGGACTAAGGGTATATAGTAGAGATTCCTGCTGGATGAGAAACATTTGTGGGGGTGTTGAGTTACTGATATTCAAGATATCTTAAGAAAATGAGAATAACAAAGACATGGAAAAAAAGACCTCATTAATATTTAAAAAAAAAAAGACAACTGAGAGAACACCAGCAATTACTGTCTCTATGCCTACTTTACAATCTATACAAAATATTTGAATTAAGGGAATAAGTGGGGACAAGCAGACCACATATTTGCCATTTCACAATTGGCTAAAAGATGCGGAGATGTAGAGATAGATGTATCAAATCCTTTTATGTTTGTTGCTTTTTGAAAAAGCATTTGATTCAGTAGAGCAAAACACCCAAGAACCTCTCTTCCAAAGTAGTGTCCTCCATCATCCATTAAAATAATTCAAGATTCGGGGGCAGCTAGGTGGCACAGTGGATACGGCACCGGCACTGACGTCAGGAGGACCTGAGTTCAAATCTGGCCTCAGACCAAACACTTGACACTTACTAGCTATGTGACCCTGGGCAAGTCACTTAACCCCAATTGCTTAAAAAAAAAATATAATTCAAGATTCTTTGAAAGGTGTAACAACAGAAATATCTGGTTCAATGACCCTCTGATTGTAAACTATAGATAAGGCCATAAAGCAGGAGGCAATATTTTATGACATGCATTTGGATCTTTAACCTATAGAAGTTGTTTATCACTATACACAAATATATATCTGAAATAGACGTGTGTGTAAGTATATGTATCTTGTTTCTACAGAGTATTTACATGTTGTTTCTCCTTTTAGACTGTGAGCTTTTCAAAAGCAGGGACTGTTTTTTGCCTTCCTTTGTATCCCTATTACTTAGCATAGTGCTGGGAACATCGCAGGCATTTACTAAATTCTAACTGAATGATTGACAATGCAGATGGACAATGAATTGGGCCCAGAGTTGAAAAGGACAGTAGAGCAGCCTGGATTGCCTTTGGAAAGCTGAAGTGCTCCCTTAATGACTCCAAACTTCCCCAAGGAATGAAGACCCATTTTCAATGCCATAATTTTGTCATATGTTGATGTGTGGTGACAAGGGATAGAGTACAATAATCTCCAAAGAATTAAAAATGAATACTACACAAAAGTCAATGGAGAGGTGCTTGGTGAGTATGAGCAGGATGCATTTTATAATTAATTAGGAATTTCAAAGAATAATCAAAGTAAAAGATGTTGGCAAGGACATTTATGATAGGAAGAGAGATGGGTTGTTCATGTTGAGAGTTCTAGGGATGACAGGTAAATTGAATTTTCCTGTTACTCTTGTGATGTCAGGATAAAAGTGAAGAAGGTCCCTTGTGATGAACTCAGGGACAAAAGTTGCTTGGAATGGGTAATGATCTACATCTTTTGAGGGACCATTAAGTCGATGAGGTCGCTGATCCATTTGAATAATGAATCTATATTAGTGAGATTTGACTCTAGGTATGTAGAAGCAGCAAGTATGATTAGTTAGTTAATGAGTCTGTTCCAGTAACAGGATGTGAGTCAGTGGGTTGTCAATATGGTATGAGTAGTTGTATGTGGCAATGGGTTTTAAGTTGTAAGAGAGTGGAGGTATTGTTCAGGTGGGGATCATGGGAGGCTTTGAGTTGTCCCCTCAAGCAAACCTCCATTTAGGGTAAATGAGAAGGAAGAGTACATTGTGGCAGGCACTTCTTGCAGTGCTTGATAGGTGAGGGTGAGGATCCTAATGCCCCTCTTTAGAGTATAAGTCAACAGCATTTGGGAGATTGTGATGATGAAGCCCTCAGGGGCAGATGTAAATATATGGTTGATATAGTTCTGATGCCTTGTAGTTTACAAATGGAAAAATAAATTTGGAGAGAGAGGGAGAGGGAGAGAGAGAGAGAGAGAGAGAGAGAGAGAGAGAGAGAGAGAGAAAGAAAGAAAGAAAGAAAGAAAGATAGATACAGACAGGCAGAGACAGACAGACAGAGAGTGAGAGACAAAGTGATAGACAAAGAGATAGACAGACAGAGGGAGTGACAAAGAGACAGACAGAGACAGAGAGAGAGGTCAGGTGGGACCTTACAAATTGTCTACTCTTGCTTATTCATTTTCTAGATGAGGAAACTAGGTGAAACAAAGAGGTGAATTTCCTGCACCCCCGGTCACAAGGCAATAAAGAGCAGAGCTCAGATTCAAGCCTAGCTCCTCTTACTTCAGACACAGGGCTCTGTCTGCCATGTCACCATTTTTTCACATGATCACGCTCATAGACTTAAGCTAGAAGCGACCCCAGGGCTTTTGAGTCCTGTCCCCTTGTTGATTCCTTTATTCTGATGGAGCCTGGGTCAGGGAGTTAGCTCTTTGTTCTGAAGTGAGCCTGCCCCTCGCAGATGAAAATTCAGGCAGGATTGTACTGCTAGAGACTTTGTGAAGGCCCTCAGGAGGTTGAGAAATGATCTCTCATTTGGCTGAGAACCTCAGACTATTGTTATTCATTGCAGGGCCTGGTTTGGAAATTGTTGCAATATGTCTTCATGCTTAATTGATTTGCATAAAATATGCATTGTTTATTTGCCTATGCGGTTGGCAATATGGGGTTGTTTATTTTTAGATCCTGCTCTTTGTGTTCCTGGGAACCCTGAAATTGCAAGTTTTCTACATCCAAGGTGGGCAGAAGAAAGGCTGTAAAGACTCGCTGGGGAACCTCAAACTGAGTAGTAGGCAGATAAATACAGCATGTGGGGCTCCAAGATGGAAAGCACGGCGTTTGGGCATATTGTCTAAGTGTAGCCACTTTAATAAAATCTGGTAGTTGAAATTTAATAATAAAGTTACATTTTTAGATTGGAAAATGAAAGGTCTGGGGAAAAAGAAAAACAACTGCTAATCTCCATTTTGTCTATAATTTATATCTGACCCTTTCAACCACAGGGCTGATCTTTGCCTGGTTCAATCTTACTCATCTTTTGGTATATAGCTGTTTTCGTATTGTCTCCCCCATTAAATTGTAAATTCCTTGAGGACTGGGGCTATCTTTTGTCTTTTTTTTTTTTTTAATTTTACATTAGTCATGTTATGAAAGAAGAATCAGAACAAAAGGGGAAAATCATGAGAAAGAAAAAACAACAACAAAAACAAATGAAAACAGTATGCTTTGATCTACCTACAGACTACATAGATCTTTCTCTGGATGTGGATAGCATTTTCCATCGTAAGTCTTTTGGAATTGTCTTAGATCTTTGCATTGCTGAGAAGAGCTAAGTCTATAAAAGTCAGTTATTGCACAGTGTGGCTATTACTTTGTACAATGTCCTCCTGATTCTGCTCACTTTACTCATCATCAGTTCATATAAGTCTTTCCAGGTTTTTCTGAAATCCACATGCTCATCATTTCTTACATCACAACAATATTCCATTACATTCATATACCACAACTTGTGCAGCCATTCCCCAATTGATGGTCATCCCCTCAATTTCCAATTCTTTGCCACCACAAAAAGAGCTGCAGTAAGTATTTTTATACATGTGGGTCCTTTCTCTTTTTTTATGATCTCTTTGGGATACAGATCTTTTAGAGGTATTGCTGGATCAAAGGGTATACGTAATTTTACAGCCTTTTGGGTATAGTTGCAAATTGTTCTCCAGAATGGTTGGATCAGTTCACAACTCTACCAACAATGTAGTAGCGTTCCAATTTTCCCACATCTTCTTCAACATTTATCATTTCTGTTTTCTGTCATATTAGTCAATCTGATTAGTATAAGGTGGTAACTCAGAGTTGTTTTAATTTGCATTTCTCTAATCAATAGTGATTTAGAGCATTTTTTCATATGACTATAGATAGCTTTAAATTTTTTCATCTGAAAACTGCCTGTTCATATTTTTTGACTACTTATCAATTGGAGAATGACTTGTATTCTTATGAGTTTGACTCAGTTCTCTATACATTTGAGAAATGAGGCCTTTATCAGAAACACTTGCAGCAAAAATTGTTTTCCAGCTTTCTGCTTTCCTTCTAATATTGGTTGCACTGGCTTTGTTTGTGCAAAACTTTTTAATTTAATATAATCAAAACCATCCACTTTGCATTTCACAATGTTCTCTGTCTCTTGTTTGGTCACAAACTCTTCCCTTCTCTATAGATCTGACAGGTAAACTATTCTTTGATCTCCTAATTTGCTTATGGTGATACCCCTTGTGATTATAAAATGGATAATTTAAATAATTTAATAAATTTTCCAGTTTTCCCAGCAGTTTTTGTTATATAGTGAGTTCTTATCCCAGAAGCTGGAGTCTTTGGGTTTATCAAATAGTATATTACTACAGTCATTGATTACTGTGTCTTGTGTACCCAATCTATTCCACTGATCCACCACTCTATTTTTTAGCCAGTACAAAACGGTTTTGATAATTGCCACTTTATAATGCAGTTTTAGATCTGGTATGGCTAGGCTACCTTCCTTTGCACTTTTTTTTCATTAATTCTCTTGATATTCTTGACTTTTTCCCCCAATGCATAGAACAGTGCCTGGCACATAGTAGGTGCTTAATAAATGCTTATTGACTGACTGGATACCCCATTTGGAGATATAAAAAATAAGAGTGTGCTGCATTTTGGAGTAATAAATTTCCTCATCACTGGAAGTCTAAGAGTAGGAAGTGAGACAGGCAACTAAGTGTGCTCGACCTGGAGGCAGAAAGACCTGTGTTCAAATTCTGCCTCAGACACTTAGTAGCTGTGTGATCTTGAGCAAGTTACTTAATAACCTCTGTTTGCCTCAATTTCCTCAACTGTAAAGTGGGGATAACAATAGCATCTACCTCCCAGAGATGTCGTGAGGATCAAATGAGATAATATTTGTAAAGTGCTTAGCACAGCACCTGGCACATAGTAGGTGCTATGTAAATGTTCGTTATTATTCACTATTGTCTTTACTTGTCACAGATGATTTAGAAGGGATCCTTGTCAAAATGGATGAGATGACCCTGAAGTCCCTCCCACCTCTGGTAATCTTGTAATTGTAATTCTGTGGCCTAGATTAAATGTCATCATTTGTATGAACTCTTTCCTGGTCTTCCTCTTTGGAAATAATCTTTCCTTTCTTGGACCTATCATAAAAATCACAACTGACAGTTAGGTAGCGTAGTGGATAGACTGCTGGCCTTAGTGTATAGAACATCTGAATTTAGATCCTACTTCAGACACAGTGCTGGACCCACCACAAAATATAATAATTGCCTGCTAGGTGGCATAGTGGGAAAAGTACTAGACTTGGAGACAGGAAGACCTGAGTTCAAATCCTTCCTCATATACTTACTAGTTGTGTGACCCTGAGCAAGTCAGTTAATCTCAGATTGCCTCAATTTCCTCAACTACAAAGTGTGGGATAATAACAGTACCTACCTCTCAGAGTTGTGAGAAACAAATGAGATAATATTTATAAAGTGCTTAGCACAGTAACTGGCACATAGTAGGTGTTTTGTAAATGTTTATTCCTTTCCTTTCTCCAGCACTTTCCACTTCCCCTTAGCTTCATCTGTAAAGTGGAGTTAATAATATCACCCAGGGTTGTTGTGAGGATCAAATGAGAATCTTCATGACACACTTTGCAATACTTAAAGTGCTATATAAGTGTTAGCTGCTATTATTAATGATTAATACATTGTTAATATGATTATTGCAAAAAAGTACTACATGTGTTAGCTATTTTTATTATCATGCTTTAAATTTGTAAAATGTAAACACTTATTCTGCTTCAAGCCTTCCTGAACAACTCTGTGAAATAGATGTTATAGGACATTGTTCCCATTTTATAGATGAGGAAACTGAGACTCTGAAAGATGACGTGATTTGCCCTTTTCATATAGCTAGCAAATATTAGAGGTGGAATTTAAACCCAGATCTTCCCGACTCCAAGCCCAGAATGTTTTCTATTATATTTCATGACCTCATTTACAGAATAACACAGCACTGGCCGTGCTTTTCATGTACACTAATCATATTCTATTTTGTATGTTAACTATTTATTTGTCACATTCTCTTTCCACCCCAATTAGACTGTAAATTATTTAAAGGCAAGGATTACGTCCTATTTCATCTTTGTATTTCTCTTAATGCCTTGCAGTGTTCTGCTGGTAATGCTCAGCTGCTGACTGTTGAGTTGAATTGACCCAGGCAGTGACCACCACTTGATGGCAATGTGCCTAAGAAAAGGCTCTGGTTTTAATATGACTGAGTCGCTTGAGAGTTCAATTTGCACACTTAAGCAAAATAAAGTAACACCAGTAAGTAACATCACAGGGAATAGATAACTGGCCTTGTAGATTATTAGTGAAATGAGAATTAAGATGATGGCCTATGTTGGGTTAGTGATCAACATTAGGAACAAAGTCCTAGGAGGTAATTGGATAATTCTTTTCAAATTGTCCCCAAGGTTAGCCTGCATTTCGCATACCATCTCATTATACTTGACTCCTCCTTCCGCCCTTCTTGATCTAGCTCAGTTCTCCTTTTCTCTGGTCCTTACACATAGCACTCTCTCTCCTGCCTTCAGGCCTAGAATGCTCTTATGTCTTTCCTCAGCATGGAATGCTCAGTCCTTTGGAGTAGGGATGATTTCATTCCTTTTTTTTTATGCACAGTGCTTAGCCCAGTGCCTCGTATCTAGGCACCTTATAAGTACTTGTTGATTGATCAGTAATAGATGCTTGATAAAAGAAATGCCAAGTACATCAAAAAATTGATTTTGAGTTTTGCTGGAGGAAAAGGGGTTGGAGCCCTGTAGGACAGTAGGTTTGTTTTACCTAGAGAAAGTGGGTTTGGGACACTGATCCCCTTCTCCTAGACTGAAGTGCTGTATCTTGAAGAGGAATTAATTCTCAGTCCCAGACATCCCACTTTTCATCTGCTCTCAGAAACACAAACGTGGCAGAATAAATTAGACACCAATAATGCAGAATTTGCCCTTTTCAGATTCAGAACTAGATGGCTACGTGGGCAGATCTCTTGCTTCCAAGTTCAGATAAAGAGAAGCATCTTCCTGCCTTGCAGCTGGCAGGGCCCTTGGAAGGGGTTGGGGAGGAGGGAGGTATCTTTCTCCTTAGCACCTCAGAAATCAGTCAATTGTTCTGCAGCTTTCCTAGCAGCATGCAAAGTGTCTCAGTCTTTGTAGAGAGATGATCATTATCTGTGACTTATCTGTGACTCACCTTTATCATTAAATATTTACCAGGTCCTTTGTCTTTTAAAGTATTTTGCATATATATATATATGTATATTTACCAAAGATATTTCTTAAACCCAGGCTCTGAGATGCTATAATAGTAATTTAATGAAGGGATAGAGGAGCATCCAGATTAAGATAATACAAACACTTATTAAGTTTCTATTTTGTACAGAGTATTGGGCTGGGAGCTGTTGGATCCACAGCTTAGCTAAAACTAGGCTCCTATCCTCATGAAGTTTCTATCTCCTTCCTGTATGATACATACACAATTTATTGTCATATAAAATAAGGCATGATCAGTTCATTAGTAAAGTGCATGCAAAACACTTCTGTGACATGGTAATAGGGTAAATTACTGACTTGAGGGAATCAGGTAAGGCTTCCCTGGAATAGATGGACCTTGAGTTGGGCTTCAGAGAATAGAATTCGACAGGTGATGGAGGGGGGAGGCATTCTAGGTATAGGGAATAGCTCAAGCAGAGACACAGATATGTTATGTCATGAAGCCTATTGCCTATTAATGGATACTTGTTGCTAGGGTCAGTAAATTGAGTGTAGGCTCAATCAATGAAATTCAGATAAGTCTGGATCTAAATCCAGCTTTCGTCACTGTTTGCTCTTATACTAGGGTTAAAAAAGATAAACTTCAGAGTTGCAAGATGAGGGATGAAGTCTCTTGGCAACAGTTCATCTCAAAAAGAGCTTGGCGTTTCAATGTGTTACAAGTTCAATATAAACCCAAAAGAATGATATGACAGGTGAAAAAAAAAGCTAATGTGATTTTAGAGTGCATTAAGAGGGGCAAAGTATGTTAATCTGGCAAAGTGATAATCCTGATGAATTGGTTTCTATCCCAAACTTAATCCACTAGTCCTCATCATATTCTTTTTCTCATTCCCACAAAGCAGCTAGTTTGCTCCAAGATATAACAGTGCCATCATGGAGTTGGTTCCTCATTCCCCTGCCGTATTGAATAGTTTGGTCAGATAGTGATGCTGAGTCTGAAGGACAATTGCTAGCATTGAGTACTAAGGAGGCAGATTCTGCATCTCTTTATATTGACTGAGCTTAGGAAGGATGGAGAGAGTTGGGGCTAAATCAGTAGGAATGAGTTAAAGGCCTCAACTCCCAAGGATGTAACTATATTGGGTCCTCTTGCCCCATGATTTAGTATGACAGTGGTAGCACATTAAAGAAGGCTGTGTGGCAATTGATTCATAGACCAGGAAATGGCAGCTGTTACCAAAAACCTTCATCAATGAACTAGCCTCTCCGATTTTCCGAGCCTGCCCATACCATCCTATAAATGGCAGACCAGACTTTTGGAGACAGTGTTTCTAAACTAGTACAGAGAGATGACTCTTTATAGGAGGGAAGGCAGGAGAATCAATTTAGGTATCAGTGTGGCAGAGCAATGAAGCTCTGGGGAGCCTGGTTTCTGGGTGGTTTTTAGGGTATCTCTGTCTTAGGGTTTCACCATGTGGTATGTATCTCTTGGGAACGGTATTGGATTGTACTATAAACTAATGGATGTCTGAAGGCACAGCACAAACATCCAAATGTTTGGACAGTGATGAGGCTAAATCAAAAGATCAGAGACAGCAGTACCCTTAATAAAACCTTCTGAGCCTTTTCTGATATGCTGTACCTGCATGGGAATTTGTGATTCTTTCAGTCAGATGTTGTGAGGCCCGGACAAGTGGCCATCATTTGCACTGAGAAAGTCTAGAGACCAGAACAAGGGAGCAAGGTTAGGTTAGATTAATCCCCACACTCAGAGAATGCTTATTTTTTTCTGCTTTCCTTTGACTCTACAAGGCAGAACTGTGAATAATGGATAGAAATGAACACAGGCAAAATTTAGACTGGATGTAAGGAAAAACTTCCTAATCATTAAAGCTATCTAAAAGTACAATGAGCCATCTTGGAAAGGTTAATGAACTTCCTGTCACTAAAGGTCTTTATGCAAACGCTGGGTAACTTTACTTTGGAGGGGGAAGAGAGAGACAGAGAGAGAGAGAGAGAGAGAGAGAGAGACAGAGACAGAGACAGAGACACAGAGAGACACAGAGACACAGAGAGAGACAGAGAGAGAGAGAGTTGATAACTACTTGTTAGGTACACCATAGAGGGAAATTTTGTTCAGGTATTTATTTGATTAGATCAGTTTTGAGATTTTGTCTGAGTCAGGGCTGCTGGGATTGCAAAACTCTAAATGTTATAAAGTTCTTTCTCCTGTTGAGCCTAAATCTGCCTCCCTCTATTCCTGGATCTGTCCTCTGAGGTCAATCAGAGAAAATCCAATCTTTCTTCTACAAAACAATTTTTCAAATGCTTGAAAATAGATGTCATGTCTCTGCTAAATCTTCTTTTCTCCAAATTAGACATTCCCAGTTCTTTCAACTTTCCAGACCAAAAGGCTTCTCCTTGGCCACCACCTGAGCCTTTGTGTGTTGTCTAAGCTTAATAAGCTGTTCCTTGAGAGCAGGAACTATATTTACTTCTGTGTTTGTATCTTCAGCATTTAGCATAGTGCTTGGCATAAATAAGTGTTTTTTCGTCGACTCATCTTTGTATAGTATGACAACCAGAGCTTTCACTATCCAGCTCAACATTTTTAAGATCCTCCATAAAAGCAATGGAAACAAATTCCTGCAAGCCACATGTTGACTTAGAAAATCATAAATTAACATTATCTATGTTGCATTATATTTTTATTTATTTCATTAAACATGTCCCAGTTACATTTTAATATTTTTCAGCAACACTGTAGTTTGTAGTCCATGAATTTGACAGCACTGCACCTAGAACTTGGCCATGCCTCTCAAAATGTAATGCCTCTAATTACATTTTCACGTATATATGTTTAGACAGTGAGAAGTTAAATAGTTGTGGCTCAAAATACCAGCTTCCTTGCCATATTAAATCATTTCTTTTGCTACCATTGCTGGATGCCAACCCAGCAATAGATCAACAATTACCTCCTTGAGCTCTTATATTAAAAATTTCCTGAGAAAACATGCACAGGTGATAAGTTCTTCCTGGGGAAGAGTTACTCCATCTATAAAATGGGAATAATAGTAACATCTGCCTGTTAGGGTTGTTGTGAAGATCAAAGAAGATAAAATTTCTTTGAAAAGCCTTACATTGCCATATAAATGTGTGTTATTGTTGTTATTCAGTCATTTTCAGTTGTGTATGACTCTTCATGATCCCATTTGGGGTTTGCTTGGCAAAGATACTGGAGTGGTTTGCCATTTTGCTCTCCAGCTCATTTTTATAGATGAAGAAACTGAGGCAAACAGGGTTAAGTGACTTTCCCAGGAACAAACAGCCAGTATCTGAGGTTGGGTTTACATTCAGATCTTTTAAACTCCAAGTTCAGCATTCTGTCTACCTCACCATTTAGCTACCAAGGCTGTGTGTAGAAGGTTAACCATTGAGCTGAATTTTGAACAGAGCTTCAGATTCATAAAGGCTGAGGTGAGGAAGGATAGCATTCCAGGCATGGTACACAGATGGTATAAAGCAGTACCCTGAGATGGAATCTCATTAACAGGAAATAGTAAGCAAGCCTGTCGGCTGGCACATGCTTGAGGCCACATTAAAGAAACTATAGGGTTTTAGCCTGAATAAAAGAAACCTTAGGAGGCTGTAATTTGAAGACTGTCCTATAGAAGAGGGATCAGGCATGCTCTGCTTGGCCCCAGAGGAAAGAGTGAAGAGCAATAGCAGATTTAGGTTAGAAAGAGCTTCCTCACCATTAGGGCTGCCCAAA
This sequence comes from Vombatus ursinus, assembly GCF_900497805.2. Lineage (NCBI taxonomy): Eukaryota > Metazoa > Chordata > Mammalia > Diprotodontia > Vombatidae > Vombatus > Vombatus ursinus. Next base: position 6,993,338 of record NW_020945437.1, on the reverse strand, counting down.
GGGAAAGGGACCTACATGTACAAAAATATTTATAGTAGCTTTTTGTTTGTGGTGGCAAAAAGTTGGAAATTGAGGAAGTGCCCACCAATTGGGGAATGGCTGAACAAATTATGGCATATGATTGTGATGGAATATTATTATGCAAGGAGAAATGATGAGCAGACGGATTTCAGAAAACCTGGAAAAGCTTACATGAACTGATGCAAAATGAAATGAGCAGAATGAGAACATTCTGTACAGTAACAGCAACATTGTGTGATGATCAACTATGAATGACTTAGCTCTTCTCAGCAATACAATGATCCAAGATAATTCCAAAAGACTCATGATAGAAAGTGTTATCTATATCAGAGAAAGAACTGATGGAGTCTGAATGCAGATCAAAAAATACTATTTTCACTTTCTTCATTTTTGTGTATGTTTGTTTCTTTCATAGCATGACTAATATGGATATAAGTTTTACATGATTGCACATGTATAACCTATATCAAATTGCTTACTGTTTTGGGGAGGGGGGAAGAGAGGGAAGGAAGGAGGAAATTTAGAACTCAAAATAAAAAAAATGAATGTTAAAATTGTTTTTATGTGTAATTGGAAAAATAAAGTACAATTTAAAAAAACAAGTAGGGCTGCCCCTAGAATAAATAGACTGCCTCATTAGTTAATAGGTACTGTGTCACTTGATGTGGTTAGGTAGAGTTTGGATGATCAGTGGTTGAGAATATCAGAGAGGATTCATTTGTTAGGGGGTTGCACTAAATAACACCCGAGGTTCTCTTTAGCTCTGGTTTAGCTCTAATTTCACTCATGACATATGTACATGTTGTCTCATCTGATAGAATATAAACTTTGTGAAAGCAGGGATTGTTTAAATTTTCTATTTTGGTTTTTGTACCTAGCATAGTGCTTAGGATAGAGAAGGTATTTAAATGCTTGTTGATTAATGGTTTCTATGAATTTTAGTTAAGAGCATTTTTTAGCCACCTTTCTCCATCTTTTTCTCTACTAAGAAGTAAATGGGCAGCTAGGTGGCTCAGTGGATAGAGTGCCAGTCCTGGAGTTAGGAAGACACATCTTCCTGAGTTCAAGTCTGACTTCAGACACTTACTAGCTCTGGGAACCTGGGTGAGTCACTTAACCCTATTTGCCTCAGTTTCCTCATCTGTAAAATGAGCTGGAGAGGGAAATGGCGAACCACTCCTGTATCTGCCAAGAAAACCCCAAACAGTGTCATGAAGAGTCAGACTTGCTTGAAAAATGATTAACAACAATGACTAATAACAAAAAGTAAATAGCATTTGTCCTAGTTGCTAAATGAGTGAGGCTAGATACACACTGCTCATTTTCTCCAAAGCTTCCCTTTTAAATGGGGAAGATCTATGAAGCTTTCTTTCTTTTATTTTATGAAAATATCAGCTTGCAACACAGATGATATCAATGTAACCTCATTGCTTCACTCTATCACAGAATCATAACCAGTCAGAGAACTGTGTGAGGGAGAAGAGATGTGAAGATAAATCTGCTATTGGATCTTTGCCTCATTCACTCCCACCAGACAGCACTCCCCCCACCAACTTTGGGGTTCTCAAAACCACTGAGGAAATCAACTCCCAAATACAGAGAGTGAGACTGTAAACTTAGTGCTCAGAATCTGCCTTACTGTGTTTTCAAATGGGCTCATGCCGAATAACGGCTACATTTAGGATTTTTTTTTGGGGAAAGCAATATCCTGCCATGTTGACAATTCTGCAAGTGGGCTGACACTCCATCTCCTTTCATCCACTGGTTGTCAATTCTGAACTCTGGAAAGATGATGCACTGGCCTCTGTCCTCTTGCCAATCTAATATATAGCTTAGGAAGGGCTTTATAATTAAGTTAAAGCAAAGATTCCTCCCCCCACCTCCCACCAAATCCAAACCCTAAGGGCTTTAAAAAACCCAATAAAAATACTCCCTTCTCTGGGAGCTCTACGGGTTGGAAAGAGCTGGAGATCATTTTGACAAGGTCTGTGCTAAAACTTACCTTTCCTTAGAAAAGGCTTTCTTCTTTGACAGTGCAAATGAAGAAAGTAAACAGGATGTCAGGCAGAATGTGAACAAAGCTGGAGATAAAACCCAAATGGTTTTCAAGTGCTCTTGAAGTCATGAAATTTGTTGCTGTGATTTAGAAAAAATAACAACTGGATTTTTGAGGTAGATCAGACCATATAGATAATTTAATTTTACAGATAAGGAAACCCATTTCCGGAAAGGTCCAGAGATCCTCATAACCTTTAGAGTTGGAAGGAGAACTCAAAGGCTATCTCTAGTCCAACCCCCTTCTTTTACAGATAAGTAAATAGGTCCCTAGAGGTGAAGTGACTTGCCCAGAATCACACAGTTCCTAAATTTGAATTCAATTTTCACGACTCTAAGTTCAGCTTGCTTTCTTGCAATGAGACAACCTCCCTGAAATGATTTGTCCACAGCCATTCAGGCAATTAGTGACAGAGCCAGAACTTACGTCCTGAGACTCACAAGTTCATTTTTTTAAAACCACACCATGCTACATCTTTTTATCAATTCACTAAAGCTACTATACTTCTATTAGGCAAAACTTTGCTGGTCTATTGTTAGTTACATTTTCTGTCTGTTTTTTTTTAGACTGGACTATTGGATTGGAGCACTTCCCAGGGAGTCTGGCATGAACTTGACAGACTTCTCATGAGACGTGTTCTGGTCTATTCATCCTACAACATCCATCTATTGCTCCATGAGACCTTCTCACTCTTGAACACCCCTTGCTAGCCCTCTTTTTCCATTGGTGACTCCCTCATGGGCCTCCATTTTTGGGAGGGGTCTAGGCCAATCAACCTTCTGATTTTCTGGGTTTTGCTTCAGCTGCCATCTCCCTCTGTAACCCTGAAAAAACCTACCACCGGGCAGGTCCCCTCCTCCCATTGACAAGTTCCTCTATTTTGGGAGGGGCCCAAGCTGGCCAGACTTCATTCCTCTCTTGGTTCTACTAACTTTCCTTGGGCTTTGATATTATATTCTTTCTTTCTTCCCCTTTTCTGCTCCCTTTTGTGTATTATCTTCCGTCATTAGAATATAAACTCCTTGAGGGCAGGGGCTATTTTCCTTTATGCTTGTATTTGTATCCCTATCACTTAGGGATTAATTAATTAATTAATGCTTGTTGCCCTGCTTCCCCTTGCCTAAGGACATGTCTCACTAGAAGTGGCCTTAGAGCATCCCTAGTTCCTTAGGAAGTGCCCCAGCCCAACCCCATCCTGACATCATACTCCCATTAGTCAGAACTGGTAAAGTTTTACAGAATTCTCAATGAACCTTTATTCAAGCATTTTCTCCATTCTAGATAATTGAATTTGAGGCTTAGCAAGTATAGTGAGATGAGGGACATTGAGACAATCTTTTTTGAAAGAATGATGAACAATTTTTCAATACCAGTTTCATCTTCTTGGTACATCAAAGGGTGATCTATGTGACATTCTATCAACCCAGATAATTCCTTCATCAGCATTATCTGCTGTGTGATGTTAATTGATGGTCAAAAGGATAACTCTGAGGTACTGGAATACTCTGAAATATCTTCTGAAGAAAAGTAAAATGGAGATCAGTGTAGTTGGATCTTGACATTTTTGACACAATGCATGGATGCTGGTCCTTCTGGTCTGAGGGTTTGTGTTGGGAATTAGCAGACCAGTAACTAGTAAAGAATGATTAGAACTTTACTCCCAGGTAGAGAATTGATAGGATTACTGAACACACTTAGGAAGAAGGAACGGACAGACTTTTGGGGGTGGGATTGGGGGCAGAGCTAGGCAAGGCAGAACAGATGTCAGAAACATAAGAGTCATGATGGAAGCAGGCTCTGGCTAGGAGGGAAGCCGAGCTACCTCTCAGGGTTTCTCAGGTGAGAGGGAGAGAAGGTAGAAGCTGAGGTAGGCAGGACCAGCTGAGGTAGGCAGGATCAGCCTAGGAATGGGGAGGGAAGGTCAAGTTAACTCTCCCAGTGCTGGTAGTGGTGGGCGTTCAGGGACTATCTCATAGTTTATGAGTCACTTGAAAACTAGTGATGGCTTAAATATTGGTACCTCTACCCACAATATCCTAGGAAGTAAGGGGCAAATTTGGGGAGAGGCAACAAACAGTGTTTCAGCTACTGCTGGAAGGTTTATGCTTTCCTAGGGATACCTCTGCCTCCCTAATCCTGGGGACCTTTTCTTTTCCTTCAAAGTTCAGGCTCCTAAGGTGTTTATATTTTCTCTTTGAACAGAGCTGGGGAGGGGAGTGAGAGGCTAGCAGACAGTTTTGAGTTTAGGGCCAGGAAGCACATGGCAGGAACAGCAGTCCTTCCTCATTTCTTCCTCAGCTGCCTTCCCTGAGACACGAAACTAGAGGCTGCTTCTCTGAAAAAGCTGGCGTCTCCATCCTCCGAGGGAAGATAAATTTTGATAACTAGCTAAAGACCACTAGACTAGGAGTCAGGAGCCCTGTGTTACTGTCCCTGCTCTGACATTACTTCTGGGTTTTAGGCCCCCTTTGTAAAATGGGAGGGTGGATTAGGTGGTTTCTGAGGTTCCTTCCAGCTATGATAGTCTATGACTATATGGTAGAAAGATGCTATTTGACTCAATCTCAGTTCAGCCTATTTCCTAAGATTTGAACGAGTCTTTCCCTGTGACCTTTAGGTAAGTCACTTTCCCTCCCTAGGGACTCAGTTTTCTCCTCTGTAAAATGAAGGATTAGGACTAGATGATGCTGAAAGTCCCTTTGTGTACTAACATGATATTTTGAGGGTTTTTTTTTGGTGGGAGTTGGGGGTTGAGGGTGGGTTAGATTCAAAGGCTTTTAGTCTATTCCCCGAAAGTAACCCTTTATTTCTTTTAAGGGTTCCCAATGCACTCCTATCTCTGGCTTTTGGGATGTCAAGTTTGAAGAAACCACCTAACCTTAGCACCAAATTTTCAAGAAGAATTTGTTAAAATAGTGAAATAACCATGTTTTCTGGGCAGGATTAATTAAATAGACAGCTTCTCCAGCAGTGGCCTCCTATTTTCCCTGGGTCTCAGGCTCCTACCATGGGGTAGCCTAAACCTATCCTCTCTTCTCTCTCTTCCTATCTTCCCCACCTAATCTACCACTCCCAGCCGAGAGCATCTTTCAAACCAGTTGTCCTGGAAGCAGTTTGTAGTGCTTGCCCAGGTATAAAATGTCCTAGTTATGTCTCTGGGAATGAAGTTGGAAGGTTGGTAGAGACCATAATGTGGAGATGCTTGAAGACCAAGTTGAGGGGTTTGGACTATGCGTGATCATTGAACCTAGTACAATGAAAAGAGAAAAAAATGACCTGTTGCAGTCAAAGAGCCTGAGACCAAATCCTCACTCTAATTCTTAGTATGTAATGAAGAAAATATGTATAAAATGTGCTGCAAACCTTCCAGCATGTTGTAAATGTCAGTTATTATTACAGCTATGACAATCAATCGACAAGCATTTTATTAAGTGCTATTATGTGCCAGGTATGTTAGGTGCTGGGGATACAAAGAAAAAAATGAAAAAGTCTCTGTACTCAAGATTTACATTCTATAAGGGGAGATTTGATCTTGAAATATATATATATATAATATAATATAGCATAACATAATGTAATATATAATATGGATTAATATATAATACAATGTGTCTATATATACACATTAAATGTTATATATGTAATTAATTATTAAATAAATAAAATAAATAAAAAATAAAAATAAAATAAACAATATGTGATCAAGCTAATTTGGGAGGAGAAGAATTAGTAGCTGGGGGGGGGTCATCAAAAAAGGTCTCAGCTGGGGATGATATTTTAGCTGAGCTTTGAAAGCTACTAGGAATTCCAGGAGGCAGAAGGGAGGAGGGAGGAAATCCCAAGTGAGAAGGACAGTCTTTGCAAAGGCACACAGGTGGGTAGGAGGTGGAACGTTCATGTTGTGAAGTATGATTGGACCATAGGATATGTAAGGGGTAGCAATATTTCATAAGCTTGGATAGGTAGGTTGGAGTTAGATTGCGAGACTTTAGACAGGTCTTTTAACCTCTCTAAGACTCAGTTTATCCCATGTAGCTCTAAATCTATCATTCTAAGGAATCAGGATCCTTGATTTCTAAACCCATCTCTGTTCCTGACTTTTAAAAGTAGAATCATAGGATTTAGATCTGAAGAGGATTTTAGAGATTATGTGGCTCAGTCTCTTCATTTGGTGGATGAAGCCAACTGAGGTCCACAGAAGGGACATGACTCATCCATGGTCACCCGACCAGTTTGTGACAGAGCCAGAATTAGAATCCAGGTTTTCTGACTTTTAATTTAGGACTCTCTCCCTTGTGCCAATACTTACACAGGCCCTGGGTTTAAAAAACAAAATTATTAATTCCAGTCTCAAATCTATTGGTTTGGTAGGAATTCATGTCATTTCTCTACTGATTTACAAAGGCAGGTAGGATGGGAAAATAACCTTTCTGGGAGATGTGTGTTTTTGTTAGCTAATTAGTGACTGTAAAGAATATTTAAATTATGAGGAGGAGACAGCAGTGCCAAGTTTATCATCCTCCCTTAAGATGGTATTTAAATGCTGCTAAATTTCTGGGCCCAAATCAAAACTGATCTCCAAGAGCATAAATTATTGTGACTCTCTGAGGAGGCTTGAAACCTTCAAGTGCATTAAATTGTTTTTCTTTCCAAAGCCTGGGCCATCTCAGTGTAGTAAAAGTTCATTCTTTTGACAAGCCCTTAATTAAATACGTAACTTGGCTGTGGCATCATTAAATTTTTAGTTTTTCACAAGCTTACAGTATGCAGGGAAAATGTATTCAATTTCTAGACTTGAAAGGGCTTGGTAAATTCCCAGCTTGGAGCTGAAAGGAGGGGGGAAGGCTCACAAAACTAGATGGTAGGTTTTGAAAACAAGTCTTAGCTACTTCATTATTTGGCCTAGGTCTGGCCCTGCACGAGATGAGGAAATCTGGGTTGTAGATCAAGTTTTGACATGAACTGGCTGTGTTACCTTGAGCAAGTCATTTCCCTTAATCTAGTATTTATTTGCCTCCTATGCAAAATGAGGTGGTTGAATTATTTGATCTGTAAGATCTCATCTAGCTTGACATCTGTGATTCTAAGGCAACGCTAGATACTGTAACGAGTTAAATCCTGATGGAGGCAAATTGAATTGCCCAGGCAGATTTGTAGAAATATGAAATGCATAAATGCTCCTGATTATGTCCCCAGTTAGAGAGAAGAAGCTCTATAAACAATGGCAAGAGGGTTTAGGATCCCAGGCCTTAGCTAGGAGAGGTCATTCTCTCCCATGTAGCTTCCAGAACTGTCCTATATCCTCATGCTGAGGGAAAAAAAAAACAGACCCAAAGAAATACAAAGGATAAGCAGAGGTGAAAAATAGGATTAGATCTGTCAGATGCAGTCTTTAACAGAATAAGAGAACACATTTAGAAATACTTGACAGTCACATATAGCTAAAGGGAAAGGGAAATGTCTCCCCTCACCCTGTTTGTCCCCTCTTCCCGGGCTCCAGCCACCTGAGTGAATGCTCACTCAAAAAAAATTCAAGTCTTCTATCTTGCTTGCCCATTTATCTTTCACCTGGCCAGTTTGTCCAAAGGCAAGGGATTTTGTGATAGACCAGAAATAGTATTGGATTTGGGGCCAAAGAACTGAATTCAAATCCAAATTCTGTCACTTACTACCCAGATGATCTTGGGTACCATGGACCCCTTCTCAGAAAAGTGATTTAAAATTTATCAAAGCAAATATGTAGGATTACAAAGGAAACCAATAATATTGAAATACAGTTATCACAATATAAAAAACAAAAACAACTTAAGAAATACCAGATTAAGAATACAAGAAAAAGTTTCCACTTTACAATCTACCCAACAAGTAGTTATTCAGGCTCTTCTATCAGACTTTTAGTGATGAGGAATCCACTAGCCTCTGAAGCAGCCTTGTCCACTTTTGGTCCCAATTTTTGGGACTTTCTTTTTTTTACATAAAGCCTGAATTTGTTTCTCTGCTAATATCACCTACTGCCCTTAGTTCTGGTCTCTGAGTGTTCTAAAAATGTTGAGAGTAATACAACAGTTAACTTGTAGAAATATCCATAGTCTTCAATAGGAAAAGAAGTCTGTCACCTCAAACAAATGTGTGTAGGGAATCTTTCACCTTTCTTTGTTTCTTTTTGTTCCATTTTGCCACTGGTATGACGATTTTAAGGATTCTGAACTCGCTAGGTATATAGCAGACACAGTTAATGTGTCAAGTGTTTGCATCTCTCTTAAATGTTGGCACTATTTTTCAATGTCTCCTCAAGTGAAACAAGTTTCCTCTACAGCACATTTGAGGAGCTCCACTGGTTAATCTTGTCAGAGTGGTAGTGTTCTTAGGCCCCGCTCAGCAACATTGTGTGATTGTCTCAGACAGTAAAGAAGATGCTTTTGAAAAACCATCTTCCGTAAGTTTAGAGATAGAAGTGAGATTCAGAGACCTTTAGGGAAAGACGAAGAGTTAGATCTGAAATCTGATTCCTAGCGCCACAGGGCCACGAGCATCTTTGCCTGTCATTTGAGTAAACACAGATGTCATTAGACTGGGAGACAAGGAAGGAATTCCATCCCACTCCCCCACACTCCATTCCACACTTCTTCTAATTATATTCCAGTAAATTTGTAGGGGAATCTTCAATACTTTAAAGGGTTCATCATTCATGTGGCTACTCAGATTAGTGGAAGTTCTGGTGGTCTTGTTGCATTGCTTTGAAGATACTGAAACACAGCTCATCTATGTGGATCAAGTTGGTGACCGGGTATGTGCTCTCTTTCATTGTAATTGATTAAAGCTCTTGATAGTAATATTTTCCTGCAAGTCAAGTCAAAAAGCTTTTATTAAGTACCTGTTACATTCCAGGTCCTGTGCTAAGCACCAGGGATGCAAAGAAAGACCAAAATAAATCCAGTCCCTGCTCATTAGGGGCTCATAGTCTAATAGGGAGACAACATATAAACAACTATGTATGTACAGGACATATATTTATATTTAAATCTACATCTACATTAAGGGATGTATTGGAGTCAGCCTGAATGGCTTCATGAGAGATAATTGTTAAATTTACAGTGTGAGCATTTATATTTTAGAAATTAGCCAACAGTACAAATCAAGTTTTGATTTATTGTTTTGTTGATTTAAAACTTCAGATTTCAGACTTAAGAAAGTAATGAAGAAAATGTTAATAACTCAGATTAGACTAAAAAGTGTTTCATGCATGTTTTTTAATCTTCAAAGAACCACTTGCTAAACATTTACCAGCACACCCCTGCCTATGTCTATCTTGTAAATTAGAGATAATCAACAGAGGGAGGGCACTGTTATTAAGAGTAACTGGGAAAGGATCCTTGAAGAAGACAGGACTTAGATGAAACTTGAAGGAAGACAGGGAGGTCAGGAGGAGGAGAGAAAAAGTGAGAAAATTCCAGGCATGGGGAACAACAGTCAATGAAAATTCACATTGTTTGAGGATGGAATGCCATGCATGAGTAACAGCTAGGAAGCCAGTGTCACTGGACACATCATATGTAGAAGAGAGTGAAGCAGAAGTCTGGAAAGATAGTATGAGACCAATTCATAAAGAACTTTAAAAGCTAGACAGAGGGTTTTCTATTTTATGCTAGAGGTAATAGAGGGCCTCTGGAGTCTATTGAATAGGGAGGTGACACATGCGTCAGATGTGGCCTTTAAGAAGAGTAGCTGATCCATGTCATGTTATGCCTCTAAGTCTCCTTTGGACTCTGGATCTTAGATTCTTTCTGACAAAAGGCTCATCTTCTATTGACAGGTGTCTATAATTTCTTTTTCTTCCCCCAAAACTTTTCCTAGAATTAGTTAATCTCTCTGTGTCTCGCTTTCTTCTCCCACCTGATGAGGAGAATAATGGTTATTTCCAATCCAGTGCATAGGGTAGTGGGGGTGGTAGGCATTCCTGCCCCTTTTAGTCAATGTGGTCAGATTGAAAGAGCACTTGGTGCTTGGAATGAGGAGACTTAGGTTTCAGTTCTGCGATGGAAATGAAGTCCACAATCTCATCTTCACTCAGCTATGTAACCTTGGGCAAATTACTTCACATCTCTGATCCTCAGTTTTCTCATCTGTAACATGAAAACCTGGCCTACTTACTGGTGGGCCCATCAGGAAGCCCCAAAAGTCACAATGTATGTAAAACACTTTTATAATTATCTAGTATTTTGCAAGTGGAATCTATTGCTATTATTATCTTTGACCAACTTGTGAAGTGCTTGTTTGGATTGCTGGGATGGGGAGGGATGGAACTTGAAGCTCTAAAGGGGAGAAGGAGATTGTGGTCTTCATTTCCATCATAGGTCTGAGCATTCAGTCCTTTCAAACTACTTTTGTGCTTTGAAGATGGCAGGGAATCATAAGAGCATCAGGAAAATAACAAAGGTTGGGATGAGAGAATTTTCCGAGCTAAAAATCTGCCTTTGATTTTGGAATGCTACTTCTTTAAAGGCTTTGCAGAAAGGTTGGAATGGCTTGGGATGTGATTACTGTGCTCTGTTGCCTCTGTAGACACTGAGCAATTAACTTGACTTTCTGCTTATCTGATTTTAATGTCAGGTTATGGCTCGAGATGAAAGTAATGCTTATTTCACTAAGAAAAGTCATTAACACCATTTCCTGCATCATCAGAATGGGACAAAAACTTTGACTACAGGACAGGAAAACAGTTTGATTAAAAGTGAACAAAAAATTGTGTAATTATCCTACTGTGTGGTCTCTAAAACATGAAGCAGCTGGGCATTGCACTGCCTTCAAATAGAAACAGAGAATCAAGGGAGGAAAAGATATCATCATCATCATCATCATCATCATCATCATCATTATCAACAAGTATTTATTAAGCACCTCCTATATGCAGGGCATTGTGCAAAGCATTGGGGATACATTAGAAACCAACTAATCCAGTCCTCTGGCAGATGACTTAATATTCTCGAGACAACATTCCAGACCAATGGTTGTCCAGTCAATCAGTTAATAAACACGAATTAAGTAGCTATTCTGTACCAGGCACAGTTCCATGGATACAAGTGCAAGTCCTTGCCCCCAGCTCAGATTTAATATCTCCAGTAATAGGCAGCTCACTACCCCACCAGGTCAATCATTTAATTTTCAGATGACTACAATTCATTAACGCTATTACTTCAATTTAGCTGAAATCTTCCTCCATGGAACTCTTACCCTCTGGCCTTAGCTCACACCATAAAAAGTAAAATTTTTCTTTTATATCATAACCCTTTAAATATATGAAGACAGCTATTTTGTCCCTGCCAAGTCTTTTCTCCATCAGGCTAAATGTACCCAACCCCTCCAATGAACAGTTTCATATATAATGTGATTTTGATTTTCCTCACTATCAAAGTCACCATCCTTTGGAGGCACTCCAGTTTGTCAATATCCCTCCTAAAATGTGTCCACGAGTAAACAAAATACTCTAGTTTTCTGGTTAGAGAATAGTGAGACTATTACCTCAAATGTCCTAGGCACTATATTCCTATCAGTGTGGGTACAAGACTTTGTCTTTCCAGTAGCAATGTAAGACTGTGAGGGTTGGACTATAAGGAGAGCTGAGCCTGCAAAATTGATGCTTTCAAATTGTGGTGCTGGAGAAAGTTTTTGAGAGTCCCTTGGACAACAAAGAGATCAAATCAGTCAATACTTAAAAAAAATTAAGTCAGATTATTGACCCAGAAGGTCAAATGCTGAAACTGAAGCTTAAATGCTTTGGCCACATAATGAGAATAATGGCACTCACTGGAAAAGACTTTGATGTTGGGAAAGATTGAAAGCAAAAGGAGGAGGAGATGGTAGAGCATGAGATGGCTAGATAGTATCAGAGAAACAATGAATATGAACTTGGACAGACTTTAAGAGATAGCGGAGGATAGAAGAAGGGCTTGGCATGCTATGGTCCATGGGGTCAAGAAGACTGGGGCATGACTGAAGGATTGAACAACAACAAGACTTCATCGTGGTCTATGATTATCAAGAAAAGAAATAGACTGCCCCAAAACACATCAATTCAATTCAAAGATTATTTATTAAGTATCATTGAACTAGGTTCTGGGGACATAAAGAACACCAGTCTCACCTCAAGGAGTTTATATTTTCCTAGAGGGATACAGTATGTATATAAGCAATTGATTTTAAAGTCTGTACAAAGTTCTGCAGAAAGATCTTGAGAAGCAGTGTGTTAGTGCCTGGGGAAGTGAGTGGGAGTGTTAGGGTAAGGGGTGGGAAAATCCTCATGGAGAAGATGATACTTGAACTATGCTTAGAAGGAAGTGAAAAGAGAGGGCTTTCCATAGTTAGAGGATCTTGGGAGGATTACTCTGTGCAAAGAGATGGAGGTAAGAGAAAATCAAATGTCTGTCATGCATGGGGAATAGCTAGCAGGCTGGTTTAAACAGGAAAGAAAAGTATTGGAATGGGACAAAATATGAAATAAGCCTAGGAAGGTAGATGAGAACCAGACTGTAGAGAACTTAACATGGTAGGCTGAGGATTTTGTATTTTCTCTCACAGGCAACAGGGAGCCAATCTCCAAGAAGGAGATTTTTAAAGTTGAAAGGAATAAGAAGACTAATAAAAGTTATAACTGAAAGCAATGAAATGAACCTAACAAAAGTATATTTAGGCTGACTATCAAGTCAGGCAAGGATTTTAAATGGATTTATTCTTGAATTGGGTTTATGTGGGTCTCTTTTGTATGGACAGAATCTTTGAAATCATATCTTCCCTGTAAACTGTCCTTAAAATGGGGCCAGTGGGAACATTAGCAGCTATGGAGAATTCATAACGAAGGAATCAGAAGGAATCCCAGGATCACAAATACAGAGCTGGAAGGGACTTAGAGACCAGCTAGTCCAACCCATTCATTTTAGAGAAGAGGAAGCTAAATTTTAGAGGGATTAAGTGACTTGCTTGTTTAGAAGCTGGAAAGGAATGTGGGCCCATTATGAAGTAAATCAAGGCAAAAATTCTCAATAGCATATATACATATATATGTACATATACACACACATACATACATATATATATATATACACACTCAATAATATTCATGAAATGTTAGACATTGAGGAATATCTTCAATGTATTCATGAAATGTTAGACATTGAGGAATATCTTCAATGTATGGATTCATGTATGGAAGAATTGCACAGGATGAAAATTCATGGATTGTCTCTAATCTTCACCAATTGAGCAAGCCTGCCCATTAATGATATCACACACACACACACACACACACACACACACACACACAATAAAATATTGAAGCAAAGCTATTTGTTGTCATCTTAACTATTGACTATAAACTACATGAATGCTGGAATCTCACTTGTAATAAAAAGCAGTAGGAGAATGCTGAGTTTTCCTTAATTAGTTCAAGTCACCAAGTATGGACAAACACTCATCCCAAGATACTGAAAGAACTGATGAGTCTGATCACTGAGTCACTGACCATGATCTTTGAAAGATCTTAAAGACAGGGAGAAGTGTCACAGAAGAGGGACAAATGCCAGGATCCTTTGAAAAGGGAAGACTACAGCCTGTCTGTCCTATTTGAACTGGTGAGTTTAACTTGAATTCTTGGCAAAGTTCTAGAACATATAGAAAAGGATGTTTCCCTCAGAAAGGGAAAAGGTGATTTTGAGGAGTCAGCATGGCTTCATCAAGAACATGTAATGGTTGATCAGCCTCATTTACATTTCAACAAGGATATTAGGTGAGATGTATATTTTGCCAAAACATTTGGCAATGTTACTTATACTGTTTTCATAGATAAGTTGATGAGATATAGGTTATATGATAGTTTAGGTAGGTAAATTCAGAACTAATTGAATGACTGGATCTCAAAAAAATCAGTTCCTGTTGAATTAACCTTGTCTTAGAGTGAGGTCTTCAATGGATTGACCCAGAAATCTGTCCTTGTTCTTATGTTGTCCAACACAGGCTTATAAAATCATATAAGGAGCTGGAATGGTCCTTAGAGATTTTCTAAGCTAAAATGCTCATTTTACAGATGAGAAAACTGAATGTTAGAAGGTTAAGTAACTTGTTCAACATCATAAAAGTGTATGACAGTTAGAGTTTGAACTCAAGTTGTGTGACTCCAAATTTTGCTTTTTCCCTACGACTCTTCCCCTACCCCTCAAAGATGGAAAGCTAGAAGAGATAACTGACATTGGATCCAAAGTTAGGATCCAAAAAGATCTTGAGAGGCTAAAATATTTGATTGAATTAAATAAGATGCAATTTAATAGACATAAATGAAAAGTCTTATACTTTGAGTTGGCTTGACTTGAAGGATGGATGGCTAGCCTTGAAGGATGGATGAGAGAGCAAATGAAATACATTAAATACAGTGACAACTCATGATTATAGAATCACAGAGTTTGAGAGTTGGAAGCAACTAGATAATTCAGCCCATACCTGAGAAAGAATCTCTACTACAACATACCCCCAAGTTGGCCATACAGCCTCTACTTGAAGACCTACATTAAAGGGGGGGGGACCTATTGTTTCTTGTTGCACTAGTTGTGGTACCTACCTTTTGATAGGTCTAATTATTAGGCAAGTAGTTCCTGACATTAAACTAAAATTTCTATGCTTGTCAACTTCTACCCACTCTTCCTGATTTGGGGGCCATAGAATAAATCTAATTCTTTTCCATAAGGTAGCCCTTTAAATATTGGGATGCAGCTATCTCTTGTCATATACATGGGATATCACTCCTTCTGATATTAATGATATAATTCTTTTCTCCAAGCTAAACATGCCCAGTTCCTTCTGTAGGTCCTCTCATGGAATGGTCTCATAGGAACCTTTCTTATCCTGACAGTCTTTCATATACACACTCTCTTCCTTATTAAGGTTTTTACCTCAAACTGTGGTGCCCAGAAGTGAACACAATGCCCCAGATGTGGCCTAATCAGGGTATAACACAGCGGCACTTGAATCAACTCTTTATTCCTGGATGTTTTGTCCTTCTTAATGCCCTCCTAAGATCATATTAATTTTTTTGGTCTTCCATATTTTATTATAGAGAACTGGACAGTATATCAGTGACAAGAAACTGAATCGCTTCCATTTGAATTGTGTTAGGAAGATTCTAAGGATCAACTGGCAGGATAAAATACCAGATGCTGAGGTCTTTTCTTGAACTAAACTGCCAAGCATTAAAACTTTACTGCAGAGAGCAATGTGAATGGGCTGGCCACATTGTTTGAATGCCAAATGTACACTGCCTGAAAAACTATTTTATAGACAACTCACATGGGGCAAGTACTCACATGGTGGTCAGAAGTAGTGGTACAAAGACACTTCAAGGTCTCTCTTAAGAGCTTTGGAATTGATTGTGTGACAAGGGGAGACACTAGCACAGGACCACCCGACATGGTGTGCTCTCATCAAAGAAGGTGCTATGCTCTGTGAGCAAAGCAGAATTGAAATAGCTCAAAAGAAATGGGAGATGCTCAAATTTAGAGAATCCACCCTAGATGTTCACATGAACTATTTGTGCCCGACCTGTGGTAGAGCATTCCAAGCTTGTATTGGTTTGTTCAGTCACAGCTGGATGCATAGTAACTTAACTCTCACACAGTGATGTCATTTTGGTCCTCTTTGAAAATGGACAACAAGCACACAATAACGAGCTTGCAGTACACACTAAAAACCCTTGATGTTTTTCAGATTAACTATTGACTTACCCATCTAGTTACTTGGGAAATTGCTTTTTTTAACCCAAGTGTAAGATTTTATATTTATCCTTATAAAACTGCATGTATTTGATTCAGCCTATTGTAGCATGTTGAGGTTATTTTGGATCCTAACTCTGTAAATGAGGGTGTCAGCTCTTCAGTTTAATTTTATATCATTTGTGAATTTGATGAGCATGTCTTTATCCAAAGCCATTGATAAAAAATGTTCGACAGCATACAGCCAAACAGAAATCTCTGGGCATGCCTCTGGAGATCATCTGCCAAATTGACATTAAACAATTAATGATAACTCTTTGAATCCAGCTATTCAGACTGTTATGAACCCAATTGCACAATTCTTTAGAAATACATATCTTTATATTTTCCAGAAGAATAGCATGAAATAATTTATTAAATGATTTGTTGAAATCTTGGGAAATTAAATGTACAACATTCCTTTTGCTGTCTCAGTCTAACAATCCTATTAAAAAAGGAAATAAAGTTATTACTTGTTCTTGATGAAGTCATGCTAGCTCTCAGTGGTCCCTATTTCTCTATTCTTTAAATATCTCTTTAATAATCAGTTCCAGAATTTTGCCAGGAATCTGAGTTCATTATCCTTTAGTTTGTAGTTGATTTCCTTCCCTTTATTGAAAATCAGGACTATATTTGTCCTTCTCCAGTCCTGGGGCATCTTTTCTACTCTCCATCACCTTTAAAATATCACTGACATTCTCTCAACAGTCACACTCACTAGTTCTTTCAGGACCCAAGGATATAGTTCATCTGGGCAATGTGATTTACATTCAGGAAGGGCAGATAGGTGGTTTCTTACTGCCTTCTTACTTGTCTTGGATATCAACTTGGATATCAACTCCCTCTTCTTTGTGCTGTTTCTTCCCATCCAAAGGTCATTCTCCTTGGCAGAGTAAATAGAAGCTAAATAAGATAAGCTAAAACAGAGAACTCAGATGCATGAGAAGCAAAATCCAGCTCCTGCAATAGTTCTGCTATGTGAAACCAGGCCTTAGGAAAATGAAAAGAATTTTTTTGCCTTTTATCAAATAAGTCCTGGCCCCATCATTATTCTCTTCTTGCATCTTATTTAAGGCTCTGAGGTTGGAAGCACATCAAGCTTAGTTTGTAAAAAGGCAGTGGCACTGAAAGATTTGACTTGCAAACTTACCTTTGGGTGTTTGAAAAATGTGTGTTATTTAAAAAATTCCTTTTGTAATGGTTGAAATCCCACCATTCATTCATATTCATTTCTGAAGACAGAGCCCATGGCTCAAAGGACTGGAAATGAAATTCTCAATACATTGAAGATGAACTTAAGCCAATAGTATTGACTTTAACTGGACTAATTTAAACTGGATCACTAACAGAGACAAGGGTTTAGCAATTGATTTCTCAAGCCCAGAGAGAATTCTTCCTTGTTTTCATTTCTTGATGACTGCTTTTTTTTTTTAAGTTAGTATATAGCAACTTTCCATTGTGAGACCTTTTCTTGGGGGGGTGTAGCAAAATTAAAAAGAGAGTTAGTAAGCAGCTAAGTGGTGAAGTGGATAGAGTGTTAGCCCTGGAGTCCAAAGGATCTGAGTTCAAATCTAGCCGCAGATACTTACTAGCTATACAATCCTGGCCAAGTCATTTTGTCACAGTTTCCTAATCTGTAAAATGAGAAGAAAACGGCAAACCACTCCAGTATCTTTGACAAGGAAAATCCCAAATGGGGTTGTGAAGAGTTGCACATGACTGAAAAACACCACAAATTCTAGGCCCCTCAAAGCTGTGCTCTGATATAAGCACCTGCATGGCCACTGTGCAGCTAGGTTTCATTAGTGCTCACCCTTCATAAATGAAATGACTCAGGTCAGT
This sequence comes from Vombatus ursinus, assembly GCF_900497805.2. NCBI lineage: Eukaryota > Metazoa > Chordata > Mammalia > Diprotodontia > Vombatidae > Vombatus > Vombatus ursinus. Next base: position 6,975,629 of record NW_020945437.1, on the reverse strand, counting down.
CTTTTTGATTTTCTTCTTCTACTCTAACTATTCCAGAGTCATGGGGCTGTCATGGGGTCCCTCCTAAAAGATCCCCATCCTCACGTGAATGTACAGATAAGCCACTGCTATCTGGACCCAGACCTGAAGACACAGTTACTCAATTCAATTTATCTCTCTCCTAGATTATTGCAGCAGCATCCTTCCTGTTTTCTCCGCCTCAAGTGTCTCATCACTTTCACCCATCCTACACACTGCTGCCAAAGTAATTTTTCTTCTCCTTAAGTGCAGATCTGATTGTGATTCTTCTACCCAAGCAACTCCAGTGTATTTCTATTGCCTCTGGAAAAAAAATATAAACTCCTCTGTTTAGCTTTTTAAGTCCTGTACAATCTGGTCCCAGTTTTCCAACCTTGTTAGACATTGTCCTTCTGCTTCCTGTGATCCAGCCAAAGTGGCTTTCTCTCTGTTCCCCAATCACATAATTATACCCCCTATCTATATACCTTTGCACTGGCTAAAGCCCATGCTTCAAATGCACTCCTTTCTTACCTCTGCTCATTGAGTCCCTTTCTTCCTTTATCATGCAACTCAAGCACAATTTTTTGAATGGGGTCTTTCCTGATCCCCCTACAACCACTATCCTCCCTCACAAACTACTTTATATGTAACTACTTTGTATATATTTGTATTTATTAACTTTATATTTATGCTGTATATATCTCATAGTTGTGTTTTTTCTTTTTTAAAATAATTTATTTTTAGTTTTCAACATTCACTTCCATAAGATTTTGAGTTTTAAATTTTCTCCCCCTCCTTCTCCTAGCCCCTCCCCAAGAGGGCATGTAATCTGATATAGGTGCTACTTATATATTCATATTAAACACATTTTTACATTAGTCATGATGTAAAGAAGAATTAGAACCAATGTGAGGAACCATGAGAAAGAAGAAATAAAACAAAACGACAAAAGAAAAGGAGATCAAATAGTATTCTTTCAGCTGCATTCAGACTCCATAGTTCTTTCTCTGGATGTGTATAATATTTTCCATTGTGAGCCTTTTGGAGTTGTCTAAGATCCTTGCATTGCTGAGAGGAGCTAAGTCTATCAAAGTCAGTCATCACATAATGTAACTGTTACTGTGTATAATGTTCTGGTTCTGCTCATTTCACTCAGCATCAGTTTGTATAAGTCTTTCCAGGTTTTTAAACAACAAACTGTAGGATTATGGTTCTTAATCCACTCTTCTATCTGCTTCTGTTTTATGGGAGAGTTCATTCCATTCACATTCACATTTATGATTACTATCTGTGTCTTTCTCTCCATCATATTAAACCCTCATTTATGCTTTTCTCTCTCCTTTCTCCTTTTCCCTCCTTACTAGAGTTTTGTTTTTGACCATTGCCTCCCTCAGTCTGTCCTTCCCTTCTATCCACCCCCTCTCTTTTCTTTCCCCTTTTCCCTCCTACTTCCTATATGGTAAGTTAGATTTCTATACCTAACTGATTATGTTATTCTCTCTTCGAGCCAAATCTGATGAGAGTAAGGTTCAAACAATGCTCATCTCCTTCCCTTCTTTCCCTCTACTGTAATAGATTTTTGTGCCTTTTCATGAAATATAATTTACCCTTACCTGCCTCCTCCTTTCCTCTTCTCTGAGCACAATCCCTTTTTGCTGCTTAATTAGATTTATCATCACATCAAAGTCAACTTATACCCACACCTTCTGTCTATGTATACCCCTTTTAAATGTAATAATAACCATACAGTTTTCAAGAATTGCAAGTGTCATCTCCCCTTGTAGGGATATAAATAGTTTGCCCTTATTAATAACACCTTTTTTCTTTCCTGTTTACCTTTTTATGCCTCTCTTGAGTCTTGTATTTGAAGATCAAATTTTCTGTTGAGCTCTGGTCTTTTCATCAGGAAGATTTGGAAGTCCCTTGTTTTGTTGAATATACATCTCCTCCCCTGAAATACTATGCTCAGTTTCATTGGGTATTTGATCCTTGGTTGTGATCCAAGTTCCTTTGCCTTATGGAATATTATATTCCATGCCCTCCAATCTTTTAATGTAGGAGCTGCAAGGTCCCATGTAATCCTGGCTGTGGTTCAATAATATTTAAATTGTTTCTTTCTGGCTGCTTGTGATATTTTCTCTTTGACCTGGTAATTTTGGAATTTGGCTGTAATATTCCTTGACATTTTCAATTTAGGATCTTTTTTGGGGGGGGGGGCTAGGCAATGGGTCACACGGCTAGTAAGTGTTTTGTGTCTGAGGCTGGATGTGAACTCAGGTCCTTCTGAATCCAGGGTTGGTGCTCTATCCACTGCGCCACATAGCTGCCCCCAATTTAGGATCTCTTTCAGGAGGTGATTGGTGGATTCTTTTGATGACCATTTTACCTTCTGGTTCTAGGACCTCAGGGCAGTTTTCCTTGATGATTTCCTGAAAGATGCTGTCCAGGCTCTTTTTGCATCTTGGTTTTCAGGTAGACCAATAATTTTTAAATTGTCTCTCCTGGATCTATTTTCCAGGTCTGTTGTTTTACCAAAGAGGTATTTTATGTTTTCATCTATTTTTTTCATTCTTTTGTTTCTGTTTTACTGATTCTTGATATTTCATAGAGTCGTTAGCTTCCACTTGCCCGATTCTATTTTTTAATGAATTGTTTCCTTCTATTAGATTTTGTACCTCCTTTTTCATTTGTCCCATTTTACTTTTTAAGGAGTTCTCTTTAGTTTTTGTGCCTCCTTTTCCATTTGCCCAATTCTACTTTTTAAGGAGTTGATTTCTTCAGTGTACTTCCCCACCCCATTTGGCCTATTATTTTTTTTTTTTTGTTTTAGGCAATTGGGGTTAAGTGACTTGCCTAGGGTCACACAGCTAGTAAGTGTCAAGTGTTTGGTCTGAGGCCAGATTTGAACTCAGGTCCTCCTGACTCCAGGGTTGGTCTATTGTCTATTATATTTTTTAAGGACTTGTTTTTTACAGTCAATTTTTGTCCTTCCTTTTCCAGGCTATTGATTCTCTCTTGCATACCTCTCATTTCCTTTCCCAATTTTTCTTCTACCTCTCTTATTTGACTTTTAAAATCCTTCTTGAGCTCTTCCAAGAAGGTTTTTTGGGTTTGAGACCAGTTCATATCACCCTTTGAGGTTTCAGATGTGGGTATGTTGACAATGTTGTCCTCCGCTGAATTTGTGCCTTGATCTTCCCTGTTCCCGTAGTAAGAATCTATCATCATTGTCCATTTCTGCTTTCTGCTCATGGTGTTTGCCTATTTCCTGGCTTTTAAAGTTAAGCTCTCCTGCTAGAGAGCAAAGGGCACTGACCTAAGCTTCTTGTGCTGGAAGCCTGGGACCTGGTCACTGGCTTTGTGCGCTGAAGCCTTAAGTACTGGCAGCTGGAGGCTATAGGGGTCTGGCAGCTTACGTGGTTCTGAGCTGGGGTCAGCAGCATTGGAGCTCTTGGGGTGGGGGTGGGGAGTCTGGCCCCTGGAGGATGCCTGCTCATCCAGGCTTATTTAAAGCACTCAAATGTTTGGCTGCTGGAGGATGTCTGCCTGCCTGGAGTTGTGCTGAAGCCCCAGGAGATTTGGCTGCTGGAAAACTCTGGTGCACAAGGTGGTTTTCCAAGCTGGTGTTTACCAGTTCCCCTGCCTGAGGCACTCAGGGGGGTGAGGGAAGCATGGGGAGGGGGGGTTCCTGGTGTTGGAGGTTGCCTACTCCACCACCCTGGGGCTCAGGATCTCCTCTTGGTTTGCTGAGGTGGGGCTTGCCACTGGCTTACTGGGATGCTTCCCATTCTGTACTGCTCTCCCTCAAGCTTCCTGGACTTCAAGACTGCTGTACCCCATCTTTATACTGGCTCAGCTGTTCCAGGGTTTTCCTTAGGTGATATTTTCTGGGTTTTCAGAGGTCAATAAGGGAGGTGCGAGTGACTTCTTACTCCACCATCTTGGCTCCTGGAACTCCTCGCTGTATATATTTTACATAATAACTAGAATTTAAATAATGTTTTAGTGTTTGCAAAGCACTTTACAAATATTATTTTATCTTCATTGCAACTCTGGGAAGTTGGTGCTATTATTATCCCCATTTTACAAAAGAGGAAACTGAAGAAGACAGATGTTAAATGATTTGCCTAGGGTCACATAGCTAGTAAGAGTCTAAAGCTGGATTTGAACTCAGGTCTTCCTGACTTCAGGTCAGGCTCACTATCTACTGTGCTCTCTAGCTATGTACTTGTTTTGTTGTTGTTTAGTCATTTTTTAATCATGCCCAACTCTTCATGACCCCATTAGGGATTTTCTTGGCAAAGATACTGAAGTGGTTCACCATTTCTTCTCCAGCTCATTTTGCAGATAAGGGAAACTGAGGCAAACAGGGCTAAGCGACTTGCCCAGAGTCACCCAGCTAGTAATTTGAACTGAGGTCTTTCTGACTCCAGGCCCAACACTCTATCCACCTATTCGCCTACCTACTCTAGCCACCTAGCTGTCCTCTATATTTGTTTACCTACTAGAATAAAAATTGATCATGAGTAGGGATTCTTTCATTCTTTGTACTTGCCTCCCTAGTGCTTAGCAAACTGTGGCACACAGTAGGCATTTAATGCATACTTGTTGATTGATTGGATTCTCATTTATCAAAAACCTACTCTGTGCAGAATGGGAGCAGCTAGGTGGTGCAGTGGATAGAACATTGGGCTTGGAATCAGGAAGACTTATCTTCATGGAGGAGTGTGTGTGTGTGTGTGTGTGTGTGTGTGTGCGTGTGCACGCATGTGTGTGTGTAGGTTAGGGAGTGGCCCTAGGGGCGTGGGGCTTTTTTGTAGGGGTCCATTTTTCTGGCTTGCTTTCTGTGAAGGTCTGAGTACAACTCTGTGTCCCCTCTGAGAGGGCACAACTCAGGGACACATAGACATTCTCCCACTCTGATGGCTTCTTATCCCAGAACATCCACGGGCATGGAAAGAAGCAGAATCTCAGCTCTGGAAGGGGCCTTGGTGGCCTCATCTACTCTAATTCATTCCTGAACAGAAATCTATTCTCTACAGTGTAACTGACAAGCTGTCAACCAACCTTTCCATAAAAACCTCTGCTGGGGGTGAACTCAATGCTTACAGCCCACACCTCTTTTGAATAGCTCTAACTTTTAGGAAGTCTAATTGCATGAATGGGGTAGGGGTGGGCAGAGATAGAGATTAGAAACTATAGCTGTCCCCATTTAGAAAGCAGTTTGTAAAGAACCTCCCTGTTGTCTAACAGGTGCAAGTATTATTATTCCTAGTTTAAGGATGTGGCAGCTGAGGCTCATGGATTTGCTTATAGTCATACACAGGGCCAGAGACAGAGAATTCCAACCCGGAGTTGGGATTAGTCATTCCGGTGCCTGGGGCAAATGCAGTGAAAGGGGGAGAGAGAATGACAGTCTGTCTTGGTTAGGTAAGTTTTGTCAGGAGGAGGGGGTGACCCATGCCCGAGAGAATCTAGATTGAATTCCTGTAGGATGGCTGAGAAACAGTGACCTCTCCAATACTTGAAATGAGATGAAGGAGCTGGGGCGGGGGAGGGGTAGTATGAGAGGGTGAAGAGGGGGGGCGGTGAGACAGTGGGTGAGTGGGATCATAGGAGTAGGGGAAGGCAGAGAGGCCTTGCTAAAAAAGTACCATGGTGATGGGAATATTGGGGATTGTGACCTGGAGGACTAAGTGAGGAAGCCAGGTTGAATGCAGCTCTATGGCCCAGGGCTGTCTGAGGACTGTGAGGTTAAGGGCTGGAGGATAATCTCAGGAAAGAGGCACAAACCCTCATGTCAACCCTGGGACAAAGCCTCAGTCCCTCCACCCTAGTTAACAATTGTTTCAACCCAGATTTTCTCCCCTTCCAAGTCCAGTGATCCTTTACACATTGTCAGAATTGTAAAGGACCTTAGAGACCGTCTAGGACTCATCTTCTTATTTTAAGGAGGAAGAGACTGTGGTCCAGAAGGGCTCAGTGACTTGCCCATGGTTCCTCACCTAGTAGATGGCTAAGCTAAGACTCCAACCTAAGTCTTCTCAGATAAGATCAATGGCCTTTCTGCTACAAAATACACATTTTGCCTGTGTCCGATTACCTCACCTCTCAGACACCCTTAGGTTCTCCTTTCTTGCTCTGAGAGGGCAGCATATTATCACTGTGACAATGGAAAGAATCCGTAAGTTGGAGAGGTTGAAAAGGAAGCCATTTTAACTGATGGCCAAGTTTCCTTTGCTTTCACATTTCCACCAAGGGCCTGAAATGAGGTTTTTGTTATTACCTTCATTAGAGGCCCAAAGCACCCAGAGAGATACTATTAACCAGTTATTCTGAACAGTTTCCGTAGAAAGCCTGAGAAAAGTATTTAAGGGATTGAATTCGAAGGCTGTTGGGCAAAAGCAGAGACTGATTAAAAGAAATGGTGCCAGGAGGTGGTAAAGGAACAGAGCCCTCACCCTGTGATTAGATTCTTAAGCAGCTGTGTGCTGAAGAATGGGGAAGGGAATTAGGAAATAGTTGTGCTGTGAGCCTGTGAGATAGAGATGAAGGCCATCTCCCCAGGTTGTGGAGAAGTGCATAACTGGCTTCTCTGTACTGATGAAGCAAGTGCTGCTGTACTCAGCAAGTAAACCCTGCTTTCATCTGATGAGATCAAAGTAATTTAGCTGCATCTATTCTCCAGTGCCCTCACCTCCTGGGCCTTGGTGGTAACTGCTATTTCTAGTCACTTTACAGGTAACCAAAGGGAAACAGAGAGATAATGACTTGTTACACACACACACACACACACACACACACACACACACACACACAAATGCAAATATGCATGAATGAATGTATGTATGTATGCACGCACATCCACACATCCACATTTATGTATACATATTTTCCAGGTAGCATAATAGACATATCTCTTTCTCTCTCTGTTTCTGTCTCTGTCTCTCTGCATCTCTCTCTCTCCCCTCCACAATCTCTCATTTCACTTTTGTAAGGAACATTTAGTGAAGAAATACTGTCCCCCCAATTCTTCAACTTGAACCCAGATTACCTTGTCTCTGAAGCTATATCATCATAAATCTATTACTCTATGCTGTTTCTTTTGTTTCACACAGAGGAGTAGTAGGTGCTTAGGAGGCATTATATAATACTTCTAAGATGAATGAATTAAAATAAGGATTGTCACAATGGTTCAGTCTCTTGGTCCATTAGGGCTGCTATTTCATCTCTGACAGCGGTACTGCAGGATGGGAAGAAGAAAGCCATACGTATTTATTCTCAAAGACCTTGTCTTCAAAGGTTAGCAATGTGTTTTAAATATCATAAATTCCCCTTTAGACATCATTTCTCCAAAGACAGAAGTGTGTAACTATCAGCAATCACTGGTATAGTGCAAAAGCATTGAAGTTGGAGTCAGAAGAATTGGGCTTAAGGCTGACTCTGACACTAGATGAATTTGAGCAACTCATTCTATGCCTCAGTTGCCTTATTTGTAAAGATGGACCTACTACCTGCACTCCATCCCTTACAGTGTTGTTGGGAAGTTTAAATGATGCAATGAGTACAGAGGTGCTTTGAAATTGTAATATGCCATATCAATAGGAACTATTATTATAATTGTACTCCCAAAGCATTTCAAGGAGCCCAAGATGTACAGGAAGGAGACAGTCTGAAACCTCATCCATCTAAACATTAAAAGATGATGCAGCTAGCTGTGGCAGCTTTCTAATAGAAGTGAAGGACAGTGATAAAAAGTTGCTTCTCTGATTTATAGTCTTCACTGAACATTTTAACAATTTATCTCCAACTTTTAGATGTCTGGAAGATCAAATGAAATCTTACACTGATGGGAAAATAATTTTTAAAATATATATACAGTAGCAGGGAAGTCCTATGTCTGCCAAGTGAAGACATTCACTTCTGCTGCCAAATCTGAGTGAATGTGGGAAGGACACCTGGACCAGTTTATGCTATTCGTGGTGTAATGGCAATATGACTGGTCTGGGAGCCAAGGGACCCACAAAAATGGCATTCTCATCATATTTGCAGAGGACCAAAATTGGAGAGGGAGAGCAAGTGCTGTGGATGACACTGTCAGTATCCAAAATGATCTTGATAGATCAGAACAATAGACTTCTAAAATAAAATTAATAGGAATAAATGGAAAGTTATATGTGGTAGTGGGTATCATATTGCTTGCCTTCTCAATTAGTAGGGGAGAGGCTGGAGGGAAAGAATCTGGGAAGCAAAATAAAAAAAATAATGCTTAAAATAGACAAATAACATTAAAAAAGAAAATTATACATGGTTTCAAAATCAATTTCGCAATCACAAGCTGGGATAGTGGTGGTCAGACTTCAATTCACTTATAAAATCTATGGAATTTTTAATATGCTGCAAGAAGAAAATGAGTCAACAGTATGATAAGGCAGCCAAAACAAAGGCTTAGCACAGTGCCTGACACATTTTTTGTTGTTGAGTTGTTTCAGTCTGTCTGACTCTTCATGATTCCATTTGGGGTTTTCTTGACAGAGATAGTATATTGGTTTGCCTTTTCCTTCTCCAGCTCATTTTGCAGATGAGGAACTGAGGCAAACAGGGTTCAGTGCCTTGCCTAGAGTCACACAGTTAATAAGTGTTTGAGGCCAGATTTGAACTCAAGTCCTCCTGATTTTAGGGCTGGTGTTCTATCCACTGCATCACTTAGCTGCTCTGCCTGGCACATAGTAGGTGCTTTTCATAATTTCAAATTTCAAATTGCTTTTCAAAATGGTGAAGGTAGAAGAGAACACACTATATGAAAACTGATTTACTGAAGGGTATAAGATTGATTGAAATGAAAACTAATACTTTTTTAGACATCTTGAAGACATCCATAGTGTCTAGAAGCAGGGAGGGTTTTATTTCCCCTGGTCAAACCACATCTGCAACATTGAATTCATTTCCAGGTACCATATTATAGGAAGGCTGTTTACAAATAAAAGCATAACCAGAAGAGGATGACCAAAATAAGGAAGAAACTAGAAAATATGCAAGATGAGGACCAGTTAGAGGAAGGGAGGCTGTTTAGCCTAGAAAAGAGAAGACTTAGGGGGGGGGGGGGTAACTCTCTTCAAGTACCTGAAGTACTGCCATGTGGAAGAAGGCTTTGGCCTGGCCCATTTGATCTCAGAGGACAGATGAAGAAAATATCTGGATGGAAGTTTCGGAGAGGCAGATTTCAGCTCAATGGCAGAAAAGATAAACAAGATTCTTCTTAAAAAATAAGAGCTATCCAAAAGTAGAATGGAACAGCTAGGGGACACAATGGACAGAGCACTGGATGCGGAGTCAGAAAGACTCATCCTCTTGAGTTCAAATCTGGCCTCAGACTGTGTGACCCTGGGCAAATTGCCTAACCTTGTTTACCTCAGTTTACTCATCTGTAAAATGATCAGAAGAAGGAAATGGCAAACTACTCCAGTATCTCTGCCAAGAAAACCCCAATGGAGTCAAAGAGTCAGACATGACTGAAAAATGATTTGACAACAAAAGTAGAATGGATTTCCTCAGGATGTAGGGAGCATCTTCTTCCTCATCACTGGAACTTTTGGAGCAGGAATTCTCTGGCTACTTGTTGGGACTATTATATAAGGTATTTCTGTTCAGGTATAGGTTGGACTAGAGTAGGCTTCTTAGGTCTCTTCCACCTCTGAGAGTTGATTCTGAGACTAAGTCATCTCACCTGTCTCCACCACCATGTTTTTCTTCTGCCAAATGAGGAAATTGGATTAGTCAAGGGTGGAGAACCTATGACCCTGAGACCACATGTTGCCCTCTTGACCCTCAAGTGCAACCCTTGGACTGAACCCAAACTTTAGGATTCCAGAGGATTTGTTCTGTGAAGTTTGGATTCAGTCCAAGGGCTGCACTTGAGGACCTAGAGAGCCTCATGTGGCCTGGAGGCTACAGGTTCCCCACCTCTGGACTAGGTAATCTCTAAAGTCATTTCTAGCCTGAGAAACAAATGATTCAAATGACATGAATCTCAACTCTTTTGTACAACTAATAAATAATTCAAGAACACTTACACACCTGTGCTATAGAATGGCTGGCATTTAATGCTGAAAGTCAGAAGGAAGAGATGATTAAGTGATTAGAGAATGTTTCTATGAAACACATATTAAGAAAAAGGCTGAGACCTCTACTCACCAAGCACCATTTTGATCCAAGATTGGAAAGTGCTCTAACTATATTGACTCATTTGTGTGCAGACTATCCCTGAGAGATGAATAAGACAGACAAGCTTTTACTCCTAATTTGTAAATGGAGAAATTGAGAGGCCCCAAGAAACTTAATAATAGAAAATTTCTAAGTGCTCAGACTTAGAAAATGAAGAATGGAAACCTGAATGGGACTAGCCCCTCAAATAGGAGTTGGAACTATTTGGTAAGATTATCCAAATAATTACAATAATTTAAAAATTTTCCAAGCTGAATTTTATTATCTCTCATTTTCTAACCACCAGAATTTCTTACAGTATCTCTTCTCTTTTTCGCTCCAAGAAAGCCCTGCAATATAACAAATAATATATTTTAACCAAATTGAAAAACAGACTGATATCTTTATTATAGGAAATTGAAGACCTTCAATGATTTGTTCTATTCATTTATTCATTCGTTTTAAAAGGGAACCCTTAAATATATACATACACACACATAATGAGAGAGAGAGAGAGAGTGAGAGAGAGAGAGAGAGAGAGAGAGAGAGAGAGAGAGAGAGAGAGAG